>NC_056748.1:965062849-965357849 GCF_019279795.1 Protopterus annectens
CATCACAAAAGGTGTGTCAGCTAGGGAAATGCAAGTCAGTGTACCCCTCTACACCTCACAATGTCCTATGCAGTATGTACCTCCCATGAGAACTACAGCAAGTGGAAAGGCCACAGACATACCTAACAAAGACTGATAATGCCCTCAAACACATTCCCTATGTAGACTGACTCTCAAAACCACAGCTAGAGTGCCTTGCATACTTCCTACACAGAGGTTACCAATGCTGGACATACACAGTTATGTCACACCCATACCAGTTGACCAACCACCATGGCAACACCTCACAATCCATCCAGCCTACATGACCTAGAGCCCTAATCCTTGTCACCGCACTAAACAGCACATGCTGGAGGTACAGGTTTCTATACACAAATATGCCATATCCTGGAGTAAACCACCCAGCATTAACAAACAAGGCTCCTTATTAGTAGATGTCATACATACCCCTGATGAATGTCATGGAGATAGGTAATATGCCCTGTGAGTCACCTCTGTGTAACCATTTCACAGGAGAAAGTAAAATCACATTACATGTGTCCCAAAGGGCAGGGTAGCATATGGCTAGGCTGCCCTAGGCCCAGGGCCAATAGCATAGTACCTACCTATGACACAATGCACATACACATGTACTCAGTGTAATACCAGCTATGTGACTTTGAAGGAGTGTGACACTGATTGTGTGCAAGGTCTGTAAAGGTGTGATAGCTTAGTGTGAGTTTGTGTCTGTCATGGTAGTTGGTGTCCTTGGTGTGAGGCCAAAGAAAGATGTGTCAGTTATCGGGATACAAACATAGTAGATTGGCATATGTTGTGCCATACTTCCCTGTGTATGACTGTGGTGTCCCATCGTAGGCAGAAGTAATACATGTATGCTCAGTAAGTAGTACTGCTGTTGAATCCAGCTCACATATGAACTGTTGTACTACCTGATGTTGTAGGCCTAAACACTACAGTATGGTGTATGTTCACATTCCCTGGTAACACTGTCTGGTGTGTTTCCTGTAGTCTGCACAGATTACATACCTCATGCATAGGTATCTTTAAGTAGGGGCACACAGTACTATAAGGTACACAATTAATGCTCATCTGTGTTGTCATACATTTGTGTGTTGTATGTATGTGTAATGTGTGTGTAATGATGCCTGTACCATGGCCGCAATCACATGTGTGTTACAGGGTATGTGTGTGTACCTGGCAGCATGTATACTCTGTGACAGCAGTATGCTGGCTATAGTAACAACTATGCACATATGTCAGGTAGGGGTATGGCATCAAAGACTAGGGTGGATTACCGTTGAAACTGTAAATGTGCATTGCATTCATTGCACAGGATGACAATATTCTTTATCCATTAGCTTGATGCATACCCCCAGTGTGAGGTTGTGCATTGTATCCCACACAGTGTGCCGAGTGCTTGTGTATACTAGTTTGTTGTATGGAGTGTGGCAGGTACTGTCAGACAGTTGTGGGCTGAGCACTAATATGTGGTATTGAACATGTGTATCCCCTGATAGACAGATAGATGCTATATATGGCAGTTAAGTGATATCAGTACATTAGAATATTAAGTGTGCCACATGACTTGCTCACATATTTTTCTTTTCCTTCCAGGGTGATGGTGCATCAGCGAAACCCACGTTAGCATCAGAGGATCAGGAGATCCACCAGAGCCTGGTGCAGAATTACTGTGTGCTGTTTTCCAGGACCAGCCAGAACCAGTATGAGAGGGCTGCACTGTGGCAAGATCTTGTCCATCGGGTAAATGACATAGGCATGCATAACTGGACATATGAGCAAGTACGCCATTACTGCAGTGATTTAATTAGACATGTCCGGCAGCGTGCATCTGATATCCACAGACAACAGCTTGCCACAGGTGGTGGGGTACCTATCCACCCCCCCCCTCACCAGTGTGGAGGAGCACCTCCTAAGTGTTGTGGCTCTAGGCCAACAACAGCAACATCCACAAACATGTGTCATCATGGAGGCCGGAGCCACCCAGCATGTTGAAATGGAGCATGCAGGTAACATGCCATATCTGTAGTTGACTGTTCTCTGTACTGGTAGTTTATGCGTATGTAAGATGTGTACTGTTTGTGTAGCTGTTAACCTGCCTATTCTTCTGCAAGATTGATATTCTGAGCATAATCTGTACACCTGTGAAAGACACCTGTTGTACTACTGTACTTTATCTTACTCACAGTATCAATGGCACAGTTGGGGCCACTGGCAATCACTCTCATATTTTTGCAGGTCCCTCTGGAGTGACAGCAAGGCAGCCAATCCATGCTGGTGAGTGTGTAATAACAATACTATTGCTAATGACATGTGCATGTCATATGGAGGTGTAGTCTGTGCACATGTAACACACCTACGCATAATGCATGCTGTGCATGTTTGCTGTGAGACTATGCATATCCCATTATTCTCAACAGCTGCCTCACTCACATGCAATACAAAGAGCATGACACACATGTGTGGGAACACAGTACTGGACATTGTATAGGCATACCTGATACACATGTACACAACACACACATGTTTGGCAAACACACTACACCTTAGCCTGCTACACATGTCCAATTATGACACCTGCTGTATGGCCACCCTTCAGTATCCCACCTATCATCTACCCAGCACACATAATATACCTGAGGGGTAGAGGCCTATCATGTCTTTGTGCAACGGTCTTGAACAAATAATACATTCATGTTAGGCAATGCTCACTATTGGCCACCTTACAAACCCATGTAACAAGTGGCTGTGTAATTGTGGATGTAGTCATGTTACTGCACGTCAGGTACAGCATGCTAGCTGCCTGTCTGGCACACCTTATTATTTTTGACAGACCACAAGAAGCATGTTGATCATGGCTCACATTACTACACCACATCCAGTTCCGCCGACCACAAAAGTACACATAGCAGTCATTGCGTAGCACTGTCATGTGTTGTGTGTGTGTGTGTGTGTGTGTGTGTGTGTGTGTGTGTGTGTGTGTGTGTGTGTGTGTGTGTGCAAATATATTCACCCACAGCTTGTAACACTATCACAACATTGTTATGTCCTTGTACACATTGTGTCCCAGGGTGGAGACAATCACTGAACAACTGCACACAAGCATCAAGTACATGTATACTGTTATCAACAAGGGCTGTCTACACTTGCACTGCATGTTCCTGTGCAACACATAATCTGCATGTTGACACATGTGCAGTGATGTTTTTCCTTGTGATACTGAACCCACCCTAAAACAGTATTGTGTATGTGTTGGATTGCAGGTGTGTCTGTGTTTGTATCTGCTGTACTGAGGAGTGTGCCTGTGTGCTTGTGTGCTTGTGTGCCTGTGTGCTTATGCGGCTTTGTGCTTGTGCACCTGTGTGCATGTGCGCATGTGCGCATGTGTGCATGTGTGCATGTGTGCATGTGCATGTGTGCATGTGTGCATGTGCGCCTGTGTGCTAATATCATGTACACATTTGTAAACTGTGTTTCCTAGCTTCCTCTCACAGGTTCTGATGTTGCTCTGGTGGAGTGCAGCAGGGAACCTGAAGCCACTGCTGGGGATAGTGATTATGATGATACATGTGTAATGGCACAGGGAGGTGTGACAGGGTCTGTCGCTGGTCAGCCAATTGACATTACACAGCAGTCAACCCCATCAATGCGCTCAGTCATCCTGCCTATACATCCATTGTCACCAATGTCCTTAGCTGAGGGACAGCATACAGTGGGCATTAACCAGGGTAGTGTGGTATCATTGGCACATGCATCCCCTCACAGCAGCCATGGCCAGATTCCTGACATGGTACCACACAGGCAGATGTCCAGGGGTTCTCGTGGGAGCATCCGTGGTCATACTGCTTCTGTCAGACGTGCCCACAGAGGTCTTTCAACCTCAGCTATGTTCTGGGCTGTAATGCAGGCACAGGCACGTATGGAACGGTACACCAGACAGGGTCTGAGGGAGGTTAGAGCACATCGCACCACTATGAATGACACTATGTGTGACGTTGCGTCTGCCATCCGTAACATCAGCGAGGTCATTGATAGAAGTTGGGGGGACACATTAGATCTCTTCCACAACTACATGTCCAGGAGCCAGGACAGTGCAGGATGGTTGAAGCATCGATGTGGACGTATGCCAGCAACATTATCAGCTGGCAGTCATCGCAGATGACAACAAACCTGCAGCCACTCCCATAGTGCCAGTACCAGCCCCAGCAATGCTGGGTCTGTTCTGTCATTAGACCGTCCGTGAAGACCACATGCACGTGGCTCTGGACAGTCCCAGCAGGGACATGTGTCCAGTCAACAACCCACTGCTTCTGATGACAGTACCCAGTCTGGCTTAGTACCTGATACTGTCCGTAGCACCCCTGCCAGGCACAGGTACAGTGTCCGGGGCCAGAGACAGTGATCTGTATGACCTGGCAGGTACAGTCTGCGGCTGTCCACAAACACCCATATATGGCAGCCACGTGGTGGAACTGTGTGCATGCATACACACACACATAATGCTAACCCCTAGGGCTAACACATACGCACACACATTGCAGCAACATTGCCCCATGTTGTACTGTTGCCACTCACTAACACACACACACATACATGCCAATTGGATGTGTCAATGGCAGACTCTGGCAAACCAAGTACACATCCTGTGCATATGATGAAACTGTGCCACCTCCTGCCATCTGTAACATTGATGCAGGAACAGGGTAGCATGGTGCTGATGCACAGGGTGACTACATAGAACTGTAGTAATATTATCATGTTGTTAACAGTACAGTGTAATGATATTGTTGTGGGTATATTCGAGCATGCATGATGCATTACCTATGTCTGTCATTGCAGTTTTGTATACACCAGTGTTAATTCCCAAAGTGTACTGTCTGCACATGTGCCACATGGCTGTTGTGTGTACCTGTGCCTGCATGTGTTGGGGTGTGGACAGTACATGTGTGATGTTTGCAGCACTGAGTTGCAGGTGTACATTTGTGAACATGGTTAGCATGGAACATGACATGGTTTGACAGTATGCTGTGGGTGATATGGTTTCCAAATGTCAATGGTCTGCATTCTGGTAGTATACACAGCTTACATAGCCTGACATCCTGTGGTCATGACATGGTGTCTCCTCAACTGATACACAGATGTAGGAACCTGGTGTCATTGATATCCCTGCAGTACTACACTATATTCTTACTGAGCCACACACATCCCTGGGAACAATACTCTTTGGCATATAGCAGTCTCACGTACATGCCAACACACTACAGATATGTCCATCCATGACTGCAAATACGTACAGTGGCCTACAATGCATTCTACGCATGACACACCTAACCACCACAAGGGTATCATACATAAAAGCAAAACACACAGCACATTGACAAACGCACACATGGCATTTGTAGGATTCAAACCCTACCTAACTATGCTATGATACTTGAGAGAGATGCATTAGCACAGCACGATATTCACATTATTTGTATTTATAGGGTGCTGACATCATCAGTCTTTCCAAAGAAGAATGTACATCTTTAACTATCCCTCAGTATGGGGCTTAACAATATCTGTGCATTAACAGATGCCTAGTTCAGGGTCACATATGCACACTGGCACTGCCAGGTTATGTTCTATAGCATGTTTTTTGACCACATGACTTGTAACACACAACACAAGTAGGGGGTGTATCCATATACATCACAGATACACACACCTCTGGGTTGGTACCACTGCACTAAACATGACAGGCCATACATATACAACTACCAATGTGCAAAACTGCCTTTTGGTTTGGTGTGTAGTTCAGACCACCCCCCCATACCCAGTAACCACACTTGGCTTTCCTGGGAACAGTGTAGGATATGCAGGTCTTCACACACACCATTATAATGGTTGACTTCAGGTACACAAATATTGACTGGGGATACTACTGGGCCCTCAACAACATCACCCTACAGCCACTACAATTTGTGAATCCATGCGCTATGGCACAACCAGTCACCACACCCGCAAGGGGGAATACATATTGGACCTGATCATCACCAACATGGGGACTCTATGTTCCACACCAGAGGTAGAACCATCATTGTTAAGATCAGACCATAAACAACTTTCCCTGGACATCCATATCCCATCCCCACCCCTAGCCAAGGAAATCACTGTAAATAATTTTTCAAAAGCAGACTTTGCACTTGTAAAGACTGGGGTGGAATACTTCAAAGGCCCCATGCTGGAGGATAATACAGCCCAATCTGCAGAATCCTTTACAAACGCATTGAATGAGCACCTGCAGGTATGCATTGATCATGCTATCCCAAATAAAACCATGACTCCTCCAAAACAGGAAACCTGTCTGGCTGACCCCAGCCATATATAAGCTGTACAACAGAAGGAGGAAGCTACTACATAACAGAGCAATATCCCACAGACCCACATAGATCATAACCTCTCCTTTGCTAATCACATTGACAGAGTCATTGCAAAGACCTTTATATAGCCCTCCTTACCACATGAGTGTTTGCATGTAGATCATGAGAGGTCATTGTGGCCCTCTACTAGTCACTCATCAGGCCCATGTTTGACTACAATGCCCCTTTTGGGGTGTACCTTACCCAACACCTGTGGCAACTACAGTGAACACAACAGTACCTCCCCAAGAGGATCATGGGCTACACACAGATGTCCTATGCAGCTCAACTAAATGGTCTCCAGCTCTACTCAGTTGCTTAATGCCTACTCAGAGGTGATCTATGCCTGATGTACGCAGCCATTTCAAACCCAGAAGTAATGGGCATGCTCCACCTCATAACATCCAAGACCCTTAGAGCTACACACTCCAGGGACTTAAACCTCAGCACAAAAATAAATAGGACATGCTGCAGGGACAGATTCATTACCCAGAGGCTCCCCTCTGGAATTGAATCCCAATTAAAGGTAGACATAGCCCCTCACCAACCCTCTTCCAGTGAAATACAGCCGCATGGATGGGAAATTGCAATTTCACCCCTGGGATCTCCACTGTGTCCCTGCTTGACAGAGACACAGCAAACTAGCCTTAAAGGGTGCCTTCTGTGACCTACTTTACAGAGGCACAGTAGGCTACTCTACTGGGGAGGTGGACACCAAATACACTCTGCCTAGGCTTATGAATTCCCTAGGGCAGACAGCCTAGTATTGACCTCTGCACCTATGTTTATGTTCGGGATGCACAATATTTGTTGCTGCTACTGTTTGCAGGTCTTTATTGCCATAGCTTTCCCAGTTTCTATGAACAACTTGTGTATCTGTGTAACATGTTTGATCATGACAGGGTTCCAGTATATTAATATATGTGTCTGTTGTCATTTAACTGTGTGCACAGGGCAGATTGCTGGATCGTGGGAGGTTCCTGGCTTAACACATACAACTGCCAGATATGTGTGACTGACTGCTATGCTCAGACATGGCCTAAGTGTGTGAGCATGCCCAGTTCAGGCTTTCCATGGTTTGTTGCCTGACATATGTCTCATTTATCCAAGTGTGTGAGCATGCCCAGTGTGAACTTTTCATATGTTGTGATCTGGAGTCCACTACATTTCTGGTTGTGTTCGAACATGACCAATATTGACATTTATACTGTGTGTGTTGGAAGTCATGTTGTGTTCTTACTGCGAGACTCCTTTGTGTCATAACTCAACAGGGATTATGCCGTGCATGCAGGGTTTCCATGTGATAGTTTGCAAAGACTTGGCAACATTCTCTCATACTGGCTGAACACTGCAATACTGTCATGGTGTACTTTCATTATGGTGCACAGTATCATGGGTTTGAGTCCCATCACTGCTTTAAATGTTCATACTGAGCAGACCAGACTGGTTAAGGGCCAGTGGGGCAACTATGAGCATGTTGCATTTTGTTCAGCTATGGCCTACTTAAATCAGGCTTGTCTGACATTGCTGTGTATTCACCAACTTGGGTGGACATTGCCAAACGTTACTCCACATTGACCACAGTTGTACTAGTTGGTGTGTGTGATTTTGTTCATAGGTTCATACTAGGCTATCTGCCCTTGGACATTTATAATCCTAGCCAGAGTGTGTTTGGCTTTCAACACACATTTTAAGTGGAGTTTGCCATGACATTTTTCAAGGTTAGCATACTGTGCCTCTGTCTAACAGTGACATAGAAGTGATACCCAGGGTAAACCTACAATCTCCCATCCACTCATCAAGATTCCTCTTGAAGAGAGTCAATGAGGGTCTCTGGCTAACCTGGAGTGGGGGTTTACTCAAGAGTGGGAGGAGCCTCTGGGTTATGAATCTGTCACTCCAGCATGTCCTATTTATTTCAGTCCTGAGGTTCAGGTCTCTTGAGCACGTAGCTTGATGGGATTCTGAGTTTCTGAGGTGCAGCATGTTCATTGATTCCAGGTTGGACATGGCTTTATACATCAGGCACAGATTGCCTCTGGGCAGGCAGTATGCCACTGACTGGAGCTGCAGTTTATTTAACCAGGCAGCAAATGGCATGTGTTTGAGCCCTTTGATCCTCCTGGTGAGGTACTTTTGTGGCCTTTCCAGCTGCTGCAGGTGTCTGATAAGGTACATCCCACAAGGGACATTGTACTCAATTATGGGCCTGATGAGGGATGAGTTAAGAGGCACGATGACCTCCTCTGATGTAGATGTAAATACCTTCATGATTAGATGGGCTATATGAAATGTTTTTCTAAACACTTTGGCCACGTAGTTATCGAATGAGAGATTGCTATCAGCTTGGGTCCCCAGGTCCCTTATCACTTCTTCCATACTTAATGGGTTACCACCTATGTGGTAATTTGTGGACACTTAGTTTTTGACAAAGGGGAGGACTATACACTGTTTTGCATTTAGCTTGAGGACATGGCTCTGGCACCAGTTGTCTGTTTCTATGATGCCCTTTTGTAGGATGCTTGTGTCAGCTGGAGAGTCAATTATAGTGCCTAGTTTGCAGTCATCTGCAAACTTGTTCAACAACAGTCCTTCTGTGTTCACCTGTACCTCTGAGAAAGATATACCAAACAAGGGAGCTCCCAGGACTGAGCCTTGTGGGAAGCCACTTGTAGCTGGTTTGGGGTCTGACATGGCTCCAGCATTTCTGACCATGTGGGTTCTGTCCTTGAGCCAGTTTGCAACCCATCTAGTGACATAGGGGTTTATATTGAAGCTGGTGATCTTATCTATGATGACCAAGTGGGGTACTGTATGGAAGGCTTTTGCGAGTTCCAGGTAGGCTGTGTGGACCACCTTCCCCTCGTCAATGGCCTTGGTGACTGTTTCAAATGACTCAACCAGGTTTAAGAGGCAGGCTCTGCTCTTAACAAAGCCAAACTGGATAGGATCCAGTGTCTGTAGGTCCCCAATATGTTTATTTCTGAGGTCCATGATGATCTTTCCATAGCTTTGCAGACCAAGCTAGTCAGGCTTCTGGGGCAATAGTTTGCAATATCCATTGAGGCACCACCTTTGTGGAGAGGGACCACTGTTGCTGTACATTGCTCTTTGGGTACATATCCTGTGGTAAGGCTGAGATTGAACAGTGGTTTTATGTTTGTGCTCAATTCTTCTTGGGGTTCATGTTGGACACAGCCCAGGACACCGTCTGGTCCCATTGATGCTGTGTGTTTTTCTTTGGAGAGGCTGGCTGTTACCTGAGCATCTGTGATGTCAGGGGGTCAGCACTCTGCTGGGATAGATATTTACCCTTTGGTGGGGAGGGGGGGGGGTTTGCACTGAACCTGTCAGCTCAGATGTTGGCAATGTCTGTGGGTTGGTGTATTGTTTGTCCCTTCTGAGCATATCTGGGGATTCCCACACAGGTTCCTACCATAAGTAAAGAATGCCTTTTGATTATCCTTGGTGTCCTGTACAATTTTTATCTCAAAGATGGCCTTAGACAATCTTATGTGTGGCCATAGTTTTTCAATAATACTGATCAGAGATGCCTTCCCTTTTTGGGATTTTGATCTATCATATAGTAGCTTCCTCCTTGTATTGTATGGTTTGTTTATGGCTGGGGTCCACCGGATAGGATGCCTGGCTTTGGAGGACTGGGTCTTAGTTTTATTTGGGATTGCATGATCCATGCATTCCTGAAGGTGTCCATAGAATGCTTTTATAAAGGGTTATGAGGTCTGGGCCATATTTTCCACAGGCACAGGGGCTATGAAGGATTCCACCTCAGTTCTGAGGAGTGTGACATTTGCTTTAGTGAATCATTTTCACTGTGTTTTTCTGGCCATGGGCTGGGATCAGGATGTGAATATCCAGTGAGATTACTCTCTGGTCTGATCTTACCAGTGAGGGATACACTTCTGGTCTTGGGCATAGAGTCCCCATGTTGGTGATGATCAGGTCCAGTATGTTTTCCCCTGTTGTGGGAGTGGTATCAAGTTGTTCCATAGCATTTTGGTTTATAAATTCTGGGAACCTTTGGGCTAGGGTGTTGGGGCTAGGGTAATGCTCCCAGTCTATGTTTGGGTAGTTGAAGTCGCCCAATATAATGGTGTTTGGGGAGACCTTCATATTTCCATGTGTTCTCCAGTCGGCCATGTGTGGTTCCTGGGTTTAGGAGGGTGGTCTGAAGCAGGCTATGAACTGGAAGGCGGTTTTAGCCACTGTTAGTTGCACATGGATAGTCTCCGATGCTTCATGCTGTGCCACCAACCTGGGGGTGTGGGTATCTTTGACAAATATTGATACTCACCCTCCTTTTGTAGTTTGTTCCATGTTTTGCAGCTGTAAAGTGTGGTATGAGGTGTAACCTGTTAATGCTAGGGTGATCTTGGGAGCCTTGAACCAGGTTTCTGTTACTGCACAGATATCAACATTCTCCATGCTGAGGAGAATTTGGAGTGCGTGCATCTTGCAGTTTAGACTTCTGGCATTGAGTAGCATTACTTATAGTTTCTTATCCCTTGTGATACCTATGGAGGTGGGTTTGTGATTTAAGCCTTACCTAAAAAAGGCACTATGGGGGTGACAAGAGCCTTTGGCAATATCCAAAAGGCCACAGGTGATAGGTGAAATCCATCCCTAGCAAAGCATCATGTCTTGTCGAGCATGTCATCCCAGGCTGAGAGGCATTGTATCCCCTTTCACTGACACCAATACTTAAGCCAATTGTTGTAATTGATCATCTTGTCTTCATATTGTGGCCTCATGTTTGGTGAGGGTAGGATGATACTCAAGTTCATCAAGTTTGCATATACTACATGGTAGTAAATGCTGTTTAGCACTACCTTACATTGCTTAACACATGGCAATCATGCCTCAGGTGGTGCTGCAGGGCTGCCTATGTCAGATGCACATACTGCACTCCCTATACATGTTTGGAAACAGGTAGTGTCAAGTTAGGCATCCCTTTTACTATATGTGCGAGCCACAGAGAGGTATCATTTCCAGGGTTCCTACTGTGCCAGTGTATGTGCTATGCGTTGCCTCTTTGCCAAGGCCAAGGCATACTGGGCATGCCTCCTTCTGCCTACTGGGTCAGGCTCAGGTTGTTCCTTCTCCGAGTCACGCTCTGCCTGTGCTGGCCTTGGCACTGGTAGGGGGCTGTTTGGCCCAGGCCTATGCTGGTCCTGCTGCAGCTGTTTCTGCAGAATCATATTATGTAGCATAGCACATACCATGACAATTTGAGTACATGTAGTTGGTGAGTATTGCAAGGCTCCACCAGATGTGTCCAGGCACCTGAACCGTGACTTGAGCAACCCAAACACACGCTCAATTACATTTCATGTTTGTGAGTGTGCCTCATTATGGCATTCCTGTTCAGATGTGTGTGCATTTGTGATGGGTGTCATCAGCCACGGCTCCAGTGCATAGCCAGCATCCCCCACTAAGTGACCATGTGGGATGTCCCCATTGGCAAATGTCTGGTACAGCTGCATCAGATTCCAGATATGGGAATCATGGTAGCTTCCAGGGCAGCCAGCACACACATTCATTATTATGCCCTGGGCATCACACATGACCTGGCAGTTGATGGAGGGGAAGCCGTTGCAGTTAATGTAGGCCTTACCCCGCTCACCGGCTGGTGCTTTGATGCGTATGTGCGTGCAGTCTATTGCACCCACTACCTCAGGGTATTCTGCTATTTGCTGGAAGAGACGCACATTGCTGGCCAATACCTCACGGGAATTGGGGAAATATACATGATCACTGACATGTGCTGACATGGCATCCAGGAACTGGTGCAGTACCCTGGATGCTGATGCCTGTGATATCCCCATCATATCACCAGTTGGTCTCTGAAAGGTACCTGTTGCTAGTATTCTTAGGCCAACACATACCTTGGTTTCCACTGGGATGGGTTCCCCTCTGTTAGTTCTGTGTGTGAGGCGTGGCCTGCACAGCTCAACAATTTGCTGCAGGAGGTCTCTGTCCACTCTATAGTGCTCCACTATCTCCAGCTCATGTAACCCCTGGTAGGTGACCCTGGGCCTGTACACTCTTCTCCGTCTCCTCACTGTGGGTTGTCCGGCAGCATTTGCATTGTCACCACCATCAGCATGTTGCATATGTCACCTTATAACAGCAATGGCAGCCCCTAGCATTTTTTGTCTGAGTGTAGCTTTTTCAGTTTTCACTTCTAGTAGCTTACTCCAGTGTTGCAGTGTCTCTTGAGAGAAACAAACTGCACTGTTGTAGAGTTTTAAGTGCTGGTCTGGGCTAGTGTTCTGCCTGTGTAATTGCCTGATTCTGATTGTTTGCACCTGCTAGCTCTGCTAGTATTCCCTGGTAGCTTCCTACTATTTATTGTGCTTCCTTTTTCCTTTCTGTTTCCTCGGAGAACGGCACGCATACAAGCAGATACACACTCACAGCAGCTCACACATGCGCACACATGCTTAGACAGACTAAAACTTGCTTATTCGGGTTATAACGCACGCACACCAGTTCAAAAATGCTTACAGGTCTTCCATCAGACTTATACATGCTTACTCCAGCTTAAACGAGCGCACTCACACTTCCACGCGCACTCTGTCTTACTCGAGTCCACAGGCGTGCACACATGCGCATACCCACTCAGCAAGAAACTTTGGTGTTATCCACAGCATACACCTTCCATTTCTTGGCTTTCCCTGGCCTACCTGTTGACACACCTCTTTCCATGATGTCTAACTTACAGCTAACACATGCCACTGTGCTCCAATGAGCTTCACTACTTTCATACATACCCCCTTGTGATGTCATCTATCTCCTTCTCTGTTCCTCCCCATATCCTACTCCTGCACTCCACTGACTGTGCTCATTTGCTATGTAAAAGTGTGATTCACTATCCTAACACTCATTTACATAGGATTGCCTACTAATGCTTGGTTGCATGTCTTAGACTGGGCTTCTCCCCTTAGCAACCCCTACTCAGTAGCCATGTTGTCTTCAGCCTGCTATTCCCTTACATTGTCATTTAACAATTTTCATAAATTCCACATTTGTGGCTTTTATTGTCTTATTTTATGATTTTTATAGCGCACCCCATTTGTGTGGTGCTGCGCTATGCTTAAACATTGGAAATCGCCGAAAAAAAAATCTTTTTTTTTAATTTTGCATCGGGGAAACTTTCCAGTGGCCGTATATTTGGCCATTGGCATGCTTCCTCAACTATATGCAACCTTTATTTGGAGCTGACAAGGCTCCATTGTGCTATTTGCAGAATGGTACTCAGTTGTCAACTGAGTACATTTCTGCAGCTAACACGTTTCCTACTCGGACAGGTTTGTGCTTTCTGGATCGCAAATTTACCTCATTTGCATGCCTTTTGGCTGCAAGTGAGGTAATTTGCATATCCCAGCCCTGTCCGTGTAGGAGACGTTTTAGGAGCTCTCTTACATGCCCCTACAGGCTGTTCCTGGATCGCTCGTCGGACATGATGGCTGCATGGAGTCTTACTCTACTCGTAGACTCCATGCAAGCCGTCGTGAATCCAGGGGTAAGTGTTTTTCTGTGATGTCAGAACTGTACTACTGAATTATTTTAAGTATTTCCCTGTGATCTCTGAACTCTTGACTAGCACTGTGTAGTAAGAAGTATTGTCTTGTGTTTTTATTATTATTAAATATATTAAAACCTTTCAACTGTAGCTGTTTTCTGTAGAGATAAGTTAAGCTCTAGGGTACATTGCATATTTATAGTGATTACTGTACAAGTCACTCCAAATAAGCCTTGACTGTTCAGTCACACTTACCAATTTGATAATAATATTGCACAGTAATAATCGGACACCCTTTTAAGGGCCTTTGAGTAGCTGATTAATATTAGCTGGGTGGTGGCAGGTGGTACTACCGTATAGTCTGGGTAATAGGGGTACAGCTGGAGAACCTGTGCCAGCCTTTCCCAGGAATGTCTGTGTGGTTGTATAAACTCTTATCTCAAAGCGTGTATGTGTCAGGTACTTGGGCAGGGACATGAAACACTGGTTGGACAGATTGGGTGCTGGAGGTTTTAGCTTTCCCAGCTAAGCTGAGATCTGGACCCTATAGCTGTGCCAGTGGGGGAGTCTTATTGGGGACCTGGGGAGCAAGGGAGCGACCATCCCCGGACTGATTGTGATCTCCATTTGCTCTTAAGGGAAATTGCACTTTACTGTGTGTATTTGTTATCCTTTCTTCCTATATGAGATGCCCTCTATGGTGTTAGTGGTGAGGATTGAGGCTCCTTAATTGCTGGGCCAGGGCACGGGTGTCACATTTCACATTAAGTCTTTGACATTGGTATGAACCCTGACAGAGTCATACTGGTATTTATTGTTCAAGTACTTGAGTGCACATGTAATCAGACAGATCCTGGCACCACACAAGCAACTAACCATCACTCTTTCTATGTTCAGCCTGGTAAGAGGTACATCTGTTTGTCTTACAGTGGTGTGAAGTATAACAAGTTGATGTCTGACTTGTGTGCTCAGCACCTGAGACTTTGGGGACTCCTTGTGCTATGTGAGGAAGTAGGCTTAATATGCTGATTGTGCTTGTGCCTGTGTCATGTGTTGGAAGTCTTTGAGGTTTGGGCAAATTAATCTTTAGAACTCCAGCATATGATGCATTATGTGTATTGTGATGGCCTTGGGGAGGTGTGATGTATGGTGTCCTGTTGTTTTGGTGTTAGAATTTACTGTGTGTGAGATTTTTGCCTCCAAGAATATTATATATGTGCCTCCCTCACACACTGTTATGCTGTTTGAGTAACAGATGATCATCAGACAGCATGAGACAATTTTGACACTGTCTCAAGATACCAATCTCAATCAGGTTGGTTACAGAAATTGTGTGGAAGTGCTGGTCCATGCTACTGACAGGAATGACTCTAGGAACAGGGGTAATTATAACTGCTTGGAATTTGGTTTTAGAATACTGTTTGGGTGAATTTGCTACTGAGTATTTAAATTCCAATACAAAACAACAATCCTGGAAATCTTCTTATGCCACAAGCAAGAACCAGTAAATTAATTATAGTTAAAAACTCACTAATTTGGTACTAAAATCAGTGACAGCAATATCAATACACTCTCAATATTAAACAGTTTTATCAAGTATCTTTTAGCCTGGAGAATATTAAGTGGAGAGACTTTGCAAAATGATAATTATATGCGTATTGTCAACAGATAATAAACAGGAAGAGGGAGGGAATTATCTTGTCAAATTATCATAAGGTGCAGGCAACAACAGAAACACTGGACACTGGGTTTAAGAACATACCTACAACAGGGTGAAAGGGAAAGAAAAACAATTAGTTCCTTAATGCTGAACTGTCCTAAAAATTATTATTAAAAATTATTAGCCATTCAAGTATGTCAGATGTGTACTAAGTGATGTCAGATGGGGATGGCTATTCTTGATGACAGAGCATAAATATGCTATATTCAGTAATATTTCTGATTTTTGTGCAACTTGAGGGTTATTAGACAATACAAATGCTGCAGCAGCTTTTGTTCAATTGTTTGGCTTTTCTCATTGCACTAAATAATGAATTACTTTGCTAATAGACCTGGATTGTTTAATATACTGTAAACATTTTTTCATTTTAGTAGTCTAAACCTGTTGTATCTTGGTACTATATTTTGCAGTGACTTTCTTACAACCTCCAGCAACTACAAAAGGTTTGACACTCATTAGGTCATATAGTCTGCATTATTTGGAGTGATTATCAGAACTAACAACAGAAAAATATACAAAACGATACAAACTGCAAGCAAAGTCTTATCCCAATTCAAAAGCCAAAGCAGAAGCAAGAAAAGCAGTACAGTCAACACAGCCAAGGCCAGTTTAAAACCACTTTTAATAAAATAACAAGAAAATAAGAAAACAAAATGGATAGAGCTCTTTCAGGCTATCAACCCTTCATCAGATGTACAGTAGATTTCTGTGAAACAAATCTGAAAGGACTTTGGTCATTATTATTGCTACTATTTTTTTTTGACATGGCATCTGAGAAGGATACAGTCAACAATGTAGCTATACTTGCTTGATTTGGTGGATGTCTGTGGATAAAACCGACTGACCCTGCTGAGCTGATAAGTTGATAGCTTATAGGTTTGTCTTTGTAGTCTTAGTATGCATTTGTGTAAAGCAAATTATATGGTCATTTTTATCACAATCAGATATGTGTTATGTATACAGTCAGTAAAGTGGCCATAATTAATGAGCATGGATATAGGTAGATTATAACGACAGTGGTTTGAGTGGCCTTTTATGCTTGAAATATTCTGACATGGTTACTTTTTGTCATTACTGGCTCATACATTTTGTTTCACTGCTTACTGGAAAAAATGTTCAAAATGACAAATTTAAAATGCTCTCAAACAAATATCTCTGTATAATTTAAAACAACACAATTGTGAAGGTAAATCAAAGAACACATACATTTATGCATGGTCCTAACAATGTGTGCTGGAGCAATGGTTTGAAATCAGCCAAGAGTGCAAGGTACATTTAATCTACCACTAACAAGATGCATTTTCAAAGAATGTGAGATTCAGTACATTTTCAATAAGCATGGGTTTGGCAATATGGTCAAGGTCTTCATCTCACGTACAGGATGTGATTTTGACCTCAGGTTATTGCACTAGACTTGTAATAGTCTTCAGACTGATTACCTAGTATGTACCTAACGTGAATTTCAATACATTTTCAATGAATGCGATTTTCAAGGGAAGAGATGTTGCTCATGCTAAGTTTATTTAAAAATGTAAACCGCTTTTGTTTTGCTTACCAAATGACCATCAGTGCTTGTACAATAAAATTTGAAATATATTTTTAAATTAAATCTAAATCTCTATGGTTCTTGTAAAAGTAAAGAAGAAAATAGTATTCAGCCTGAAAGTTTTGGACCGTGTTTATAGTACTTGTGGAGAGGCTCCCAGATAATGGGACACTAAAATGGCTGGGGGGCGCCTGGTCCATTACCCTGCCTAGGTCCCCATTTGGCAATGATCCAGCTCTGATTGCATCTGCTTTGACAGCTCTCATAAGATGGAAAATTTGTGTCTTGGTGTAATGGTCTTCTGAGGCAGATGGAGTGTTTTGGGAGCTAAAAAAGAATTCTGTTTCATTACCTGTGTAAGTGAACCCTGATTTTACAAATGAGAATACACTATACATGAATATAAATGACACATCAGAGGTAGGTTTAATTAATGTATACATTTGGTAACCAGCTAGGTGTTCTGGTCTGAGAATCCTTTTCATGCACAACCTGTACTCCAAGAACAATAGAGAACAGTAGGTTACAGTAGGTATAAATGTGATTACATCAAGAACAATGAATTAAAATAAGCAAAAATATGATAGCAACAAATAATAACAAAAATGTAGCAATGTCACAGCACATATGAAGTTTACAATTGCTTTACATGGAGGTGTGTTTTTAATGTAATTGGACTGAACATTAGCTATAAATCTTGAGTAAAACAGATCGTAAAATAACAGTATGGAGGAGGAGTCAGTATAAGTAGTAGCTGAACTGGTGGGCAACTGGAGACAAAAGTGAGGGAAAATAAAGGTGACTGGTAGAAAGTGAAGGATGAGAAGATTAGAAATACATGAGAATGTTGCCATAATGTGAAGAAGGGCTAAATGAACAGCAGTAATATATGAGAGAGGGTATAAATGAAACTGGTGGGGGATGTAGCTTTAGAGAGATGGCATGGAGTGGGGTGTTTGGAGATGAATAGTGTAGGTAAGGTAGAAAAGCATAAATATATGATAGACTAGAATCCTACCAGTATGATGGCTGGATGTATGGTTATGCTAAGATCAGACAGTCAGCACTATAAAATGGAAGATTAAACATTCCATTTGGTGAAGTTTTTAATGTGTTTTTAAATGACTTTCTAAAGTCTAGAAGTGATGATATGCATCAGATGTCCCAAAGTATATTTTCTGGTTCAGTTTTTGCATAAGACCTATCAGTGGATGTTAAAGTACAGGGTAGTTTAGTAAGGAGATGAGTGCCAGTTTTTGTAAGGGAGTAGGAACAGTTTCTATATTGTAGAAATTGTCCATGCAGAAGACTGTTATTGAAGGAACATTACTTCAAGCTCAGCATATTTAGTAGAAAGGAGGCTCTATCTGGTACTAAAGGTCAGCTACACTTTTTTTAGGGTGACACAGTGGTTTTCCTGAGGGGCCCTTAGGTGAAAAAAAAAATCACAATATTTTAGGTTTCTTTCTTCTGCAGAAACAAGTCTGTTCCAGAAAGAGTTTAAGATAATGAGGGCTGGGAGCAACATGTTAATTACTACGGCCTTGCTTCATTTGTAACACTGTGCCTAGATTTTTACAAGTGGAAGAAAGGAAATGGTTTGGTCTAGTAGAAGACACATGCATTTTTAACGAGTTACAAATAAAGGGAGGTGGTGGTAGTGGCAAGGGTTGTAAATGTAAAGTGGTGAGGCATCTGTTTTTTTTTTTTTTTTTTGTTTCTCCCACATATCATGCATACAGACTTTCTGTATTTAATATTAGTTTATTAGAACACATCCAGTTCCAAATCAATCTAATGTCATTTTTAGTAAAATGCCAATTACTCTTTGATATGATGATGTCCTCATGGTGACAATATTGTCTGTGCATATTTTAATATTTAGGCCTGGTATATCCCATGGGAGTTTGTTAAATAATGAAAACAACAGTGGTTCAAGAACTGATTCCTGAGGTACACTGACAGGTTTGGTGGTAGTGTTACACCAAAACACTAAAGGTGAGGAACACCATATCTTATATGTCCGCAAAACATTTAACAATGCCAAGAGTAGACACTTAACCACTGAAAGAGAGTGTATTGCATAGATATGGTCCTTCAGTTCCTTGAAGTGCTATTTGTTGGGTAAGATTTTGATTTGATAATGGATCATGCCCCTGGATCATACCCCACTGCAATGGTCATAATGGCAGATGGACAGCAGTATGAAGCCAAGATGTTGGGACTATACCTCAAACCCTTTCCATATACAGTGAACTACACACTCAGCGTAGCCAACAGAAATGCTGGTTAGTTGCAGTCCCTTAAAAAACTTATCTGTTTGAATCCATGACCCCTGGTTTTGTGCTGTTACTAACTGTTCAAAAGTCCTGACTACATTATTATATACCGGTTGAAAATTAGATTTTTTAAACCTAAAACCAGAAATACCATCACCCGAAAATATTCCAGGTTGATGAGCAAAATAATATTTTAAATTCAAAGTTCTGCAAAATTGTTTAATATCATTGACAGTGTCATATTTGTGCTGGGATTGGGGTATGTGCATCACATTGATTCTAGAAAAGGTGAATGGGTTCCTAAAATATGTTACAGTATGCAGTGTGGGAACATTCTCATGGGTAGCTAGGCTATACTCTGTACTAGCTGGAAAGTAATGAGGTGTTAATGGATCATTACTGCTGTATAAGAGATTAACAAGTGAAAATTAAAATCTAAAGTCAAAATCTAAAAGTTTGTTCTACAGTTGCAGGTTCAAAGTGTGTGAGCAGGAACTTCTTTGGAAGACCCTAGAAGTATGTAGTGTGAGACTCTAATCAGGCCTAACCTGTAGATTAAACTTGAAAAAAAAACATCTGGAGTTTAGGGCTGTGATTGAGGGATATGTGAAACCTACAGATGGGGAGATTTTTAAAACAGCATATACTTGGAAAGGCTTTGACACACTGTATTAATGTTTTTTTGATTCTTGTCTGGAAGTTAGCATAATGCATTTTCTCTGGGTTAGTGCAGAGGATTAAGGCTTTTATTTGCTAATGTGTTACTTTTTGTAATTCAGAGTTATATTCTCAGTATTGACTCTAAGCAAGTCACATAATAAAATGGTTCTCTGGGGCCAAGTCTGTAAAAGTTCCATGTGAATCAGTAGTCTGCCCTTGTTATTACATATAAATATAAAATGGAAAATATTGACAAGTTCTACTTTGTTTTTGTTTCAAGCCTAGTGGGGTACTAATTTTTAAGTTCCTGTGATTTACAGAAAAATAACCCTGTGTTTATTGAAGTCCTACCTCCAGTATCTTGTACAAAGTATATATATAAGTTAGATGACTATTAGACATTAAGATCTTCAGATGTGAAGGGTGGTAAATGTACCCTTTGAAATGCTTTAATGGCATCCTAGTAAGTTACACGTCATTGTTATCTTCTGGTATTCTCATTTATTTATGTATGTATGTATTTATTTATTTATTTATTTATTTATGTATTTATTTATTTATTTATTTGGAATCGCCAGACTTTAAATGATACAGCTCACATTTTAGCTAAGGAGATTGTTATTCAAGAAATATGCACTGTGACTATTTATTTTTCAAAGGCAAGCAAATTATTTTATTCTGTACAAAACTAAACATTTCAAAAACTCAACAAAACAAGCAATATTATAAAAAAGACTTATTCTGACTTCAACAGAGCTACTCTAAAACAGTGTTTAGGAGCTTTATACACAGTCTTTGCTCCTTTTAACTTGAACATAATTTACTTGAAACAGTATTTAGAAACTTTATAAGGAGGTTCTGATGCCTTATATAGAAATTCTCATCTGTTCGAAGGGTATTACCACTATGTATAACAAATGATTCAGATTGTGGAAATGGCATCATACCGCCAAATGTTACACACAGTTACAACAAAACTGTCCCATTTTGCAATTTTAGATAATGGTTCATCTTATCAAAGGTAGTTTACCTGTGAATTTCAGTAATTTCTTATTTCCTGATTTTTTTTTTAATTTGTGAATTGCCTTATTTTATGACTCATCTGGGTACTGTTGCACACCTTTATATATTTTTTCTCTAGCCTCTTTCTGCATATTCCAAGTTTCATGTATGAGCAGTTTTATATATCCTCCTCAATTATTTTGAAATCATGTAATCCCCCTAACAAACACAGACATGAATGTGCACATGCTCACTCACATACTTTATTTATTTGATCTAGTTTTCTCTTGCCATACTGTATAACAGGTAAAGTTAGAAAAAATAAGATAAAGAATACATATAAATGATGTATTCATATTACTCAATCTGTAAAAAAAAATAATGCCAAGAAAACTTAACCTCAGAGACTACTGTATTATAATCACTTTGTCACAGTGTTAAGGTATTTGGTATACATTTACAGTTTCACAATTAAAATTCAGGCTACAAATATATTTAATGTATTTGTTTATTTTCCAATGTCTGTGCATCATTAAGGTCAGATGGTAGCCAAAGCCTAACTTGGCAAGCGTAAGTCATACAATCTAGAACAAATCCTGGACTGGAATATCAACTTGTCATGGTTTGTACATAAACTATTTGTTCTTAGTGTTTTGAGATTGGGTACTTAGATTATATATTCAGCTGCCTGGCATCCCAGTGCAGTGTGTGTGTGTGTGTGTGTGTGTGTGTGTGTGTGTGTGTGTGTGTGTGTGTGTGTGTGTGTGTGCGTGCGTGTGTGTGTGCGCGCGCGCGTGTGTGTGTGTGTTTGTGTGTGTGTGCGTATAAACTATGGCTAAAACATGTAGACTGTTAAGCAAGGAAGCAGACACAATTTCCTGAGGTGTTTAGCTGCTTATTTGCAATGTAAACATAGGTATATTGTACTAAAAAGATGTTTGCATTTATATAAGTGCTCCCTAAGTCAAGGACCATATTCACTTTGCAGACTTTTTGACAATGCCTTTACTATTGTTTGACCCCCTTTCAGTCTTGCACTCGGAGAAAGAAATTTTAGTAAAAATAGTTGCTTTCTAGGCTGGAATCTCCTACCTCAAAATATTACACAAATTGTAGACTACATGGCCTTTCAGAGAAAGCTCCATGTGACCCAACAAGGAGTCTGTAATGCTAACAAAGGATAGTCTCTTATGATTTTATAACTATCTATGGGGGGGGGGGGATTGTTACACTCATCTCTTACAGTACAATGCCTAGAGTAAGTAAGCATGTGATACCATAGATATAAGTGTATGAATAAAAAGAATCCATTTGTTTTTCTTCTCTTTTCACGTTTTACAGTATTTTTTATTTTTTGCTATGTATGCCTGCACTACCGCTATCACCTACAGCTAGTTGAAGTGTTTATCTCAATGTTTGTACAACTTTGTAACTTACATTGCCGAATACATTATTAAAAAATAATACCCTGGATTCTCAAAAGCTTGCATGGCATGCATGATTAGTGTAAGAGGTAATGTTGGCAATATGGCAGCCGAGCGATCCATGTACGTGCCCGTTTGACGTACACGAGCGCTCTTGCACTAGTCCTGCACGTTCCCAGCCCCGTATGCAAATTACCCTATTTGCAGGTTTAAACTTTGCAAATGAGGTAAATTCGCCATCCAGGAAGCTGGAATCAGGCCGTGCAGGACTAGCGTAATCTGCAGAAATGTACTCGGTTAGTAAGTGAGTACGGGTCTGTAAAATCCAAAATGGAGACATGACAGCTCCAAATAAAGGCTGCATATCATGGAGGAAGCATGCCAATGGCGAAGTATAAGGCCATTGGCATTAAAAACAATAAAAAAGTAAAACATACAACTTTTATTGTAATTCCGCCGATCATAGCTGTTTAAGCAGAGGGCAGTGGTGCGCAAACAGGATCGGTGGGAAAATAAGAAAATAAACCTAAAACAAGCATTCTAACTAAAATCAGTATTCTGCCATGCAAGTCAATGGCAGGCAAAAGACAGCCTGGCCAGTGAATAGTGGTTGCTAAAGCGGGAGGCTTAGTGTGACACATGTAACTATGCATTAGCAGGCAATCCTATGCAAATGGGGGAAGGATAGTGAATCCCAGTTTTCCCCAGCATGTGAGGCAGGTCCCAACAGTGTAAGAGTATGAGGAGCTCAGTGCAAGACTAGGAGGTAGGCGACATCATGGGTGGATGTGTCAGGCATACTGTAAGCATATTGGAGCCCTGTGGCTCGGATATGCGCCCAGCTTAGCACAGCTAAACTAGGGGGTGTGTGGGCACATCTGAGTACTCTGTTTATGCGGCGTGCCCCCAGGCTCAAACATAAGAGTAATGGGAAGGGAAAACAGCAGTAGGAGGGTAATCAAGGAGAACTAGCTTAGCTGGCAGGTGAAATGTATCAGAAGCAGCCAATTACACAGGCAGCAGCCCAGCCCAGCCCAGAACACTACTATAAACTAAGCAAACACCTTCCCCACTGTTTTTTTCCCACACTCTACGCCACCGGTGTATACAAGCAGAGAAATTTTAACAAACAAACCTACAAAATGAGAAGGGCTGCAGCAGGCAACATAGAACAACATGTGCAAGAGGCTGAGGGTGGTGAGAATGTGCATGCTGCCGAACTACCCACAGTGAGGAGATAGAGAAGAGTGTACACACCCAGGGAAACCTACCAGGGGCTACATGAGCTGGAGATAGTGGAGCACTATAGGGTGGACAGAGACCTCCTACAGCAAATAGTTGAGCTGTGCCAGATACATTTGACACACCAAACTGAGTGGAACCCATCCCAGTGGATACCAAGGTATGTGTAGGCCTAGGTATATTAGCCACAGGTACCATCCAAAGCACAAATGGGGATATCATGGGGATCCCACAGGCATCAGCATGCAAAGTATTCCACCAGTTCCTGGATTCTATGTCAGCACATGCCAGTGAGCATGTATATTTCCTCAACACCCATGAGGTGTTAACCAGCAATATGCATCTCTTCCACCAAATAGCAGAATACCCTGATGTAGTGGGTGCTATAGACTGCATGCACATATACATCAAAGCATCACCTGGTGAGCAGGGTAGGGCCTACATCAACCGCAGGGGCATCCTCTCCATCAACTACCAGGTTGTATGTGATGCCCAGGGCATTATAATGAATGTGTGTGCTGGCTGCCCTTGAAGCTATGACAATTCCCACATATGGCATCTGATGCAGCTGTACCAGAGATTTGTCAATGGGGCATCCCTTATGGTTACCTAGTGGGAGATGCTGGGTACACACTGGAGCCGAGGCTGATGACACCCATCAGGAATGCACACACACACCTGAACAAGAACACCATAATGGGGCACACGCACAGGCCAGACATATAATAGAGCATGTGTTTGAGATGCTCAGTTCACAGTTCCAGTGTCTGGACACATCCGGTGGAGCTTTGCAGTATTCACCAGCTACATGTCCTCAAAGTGTTATGGTATATGCTATGCTACACAATATGATCCTGCAAATACAGCTGCAGCAGGAACAGCATGGGACAGGGCCACACAGCCCCCCTCCAGTGCCAAGGCCTGCACAGGCACAGCGTGACCTGGAGGAGGAAGAACCTAAGCCTGCCCCAGTAGGCAGAAGGAGGCATGCCTAGTATGCCCTGGCCTTGGCAAAAAGGCAATGCATAGCACATGCACTGACACAGTAGTGTCCCAGGGAATTACACCTCTCTCCGACTCGCACATACAGTAAAAGAGATGTCAAAAATGACACCACCTATGCTCAACCATGTATAGGGAGTGTATTATGTGCATCCAACATAGGCAGCCTTCCAGCACCATCTGCAAGTCTGGCACACCCACAAGGTAAGTCAATCAACCTACCAATTGCCAACTGGAGTAGAATGTGTTGTCACCTGTAGCTAAGGTATGGATGCGAGCATGCAAGGGAATTGGGTGGCTGAATGTTATGGCAGCAGGCAGTAGACACCCATAATGGCACCCTGACATGTGTAACACATACTGGAGCCACCACAGTAGCCAGTACTACACAGAGTGACCAAACCACTACAGGAAATGTGCTGAGCGACATGTGTGTCCATATGACACACACATGCCACTCAGGATGGTTCACATACCCAACAACAAACACAGCCAGCAGGACAGGTGTAGACAAACCCAAACAGGGCTTGTGCTATGGCCCCGGAATGATGGCTATGGTTAACCCCACCCCCAGGCCTACACAGACAGACCACAGCAGGGCAGGCAGTGGGATGTTAGTTCTAAAGGGTAGGAAGTCAGACAATAATATGTAGGGCAACCAAAGCCACGATCTGTAGTACACTGGTGTGCCTCTAGTCAGCATGATAGTTAGCAATACAGAATGAAATGGAGTACATGACATACCAGTACAGTCATAGTAAATGTGTAGAAGTGTCACTTGTGCTCTCCCCATCCTACATAGCAATGTAATAACAGTCAGGTGTGCCCCCCCAACCCTGTGTAGAAATGTAGAAATAGTCAGGTGTGCCCCACATCCTACATAGTAATGTAGTAACAGTCAGGTGCACCCCCCCCCCACTCGTGTGTATAAATGTAGAAACGGTCAGGTGTGTCCTCCCACTATGCAGAAATGTAGCAGCAGTCTAAGCCAACTGATCAATGGATACCCTGCAGAACACAGCATGCTACCTGTCGGTGTACAACACAATGGTCAGCACTACAGCACAAACTACTTGGACACGATCCACACATCCACTACAGATGGTCATACAGGGCATGCTCACACACTTATAAAAATGAAGGCAATTATCAGTGAACAACATACTGAAAGGGCATACTACCACACTTAAACACATGAAGGCCATGACTGCAAACACCAGTGGACCAGACATATCTGGCAGTTGAAGATGTTAGTGCAGACACTCATCAGTATGCACCACTCATGCCTTGCACACACAGTGGATAGGAATAGAGACATATATGTCAGGGTGACACACTATAATAAGCCAAAGGTAGACATACATAGATGTGTGGAAGATGGTGACTGTGACAACGAGCCACCTAGGCCTGTCCCACCCAGCACACAGCCAAAGGGCCCCAAACACATGAGGTGCACATGCCACTCACTGCAGATACTAGCCACCAGTATCTGTCAGCATTACAGACTATATGGTGCATGTGCAAACTGTGCAACATGACTATACATGGAAGTAGTCATCTAGCAGCTGTATACACTTATCTGTGACATATGACCCTGTGTGTGCCCGCATGTGGAGTGTCAACCCGTACATGAATGGATTATGGCCCATGCACACACCGCCTTCCCCATAGCCCTACTATGACAAGCCTGCTGAGGTAATCCAATGTGAAATACACCTGTGGGAGAGTTATAGCCAAGTAATCTCTGTGGTGCATCCCATAATTGTGTACTGCTGTAGTGTGATAAACTAGTTAGGTTTACAATTCTTAAAACTGACTTTGGCAAGGCTGCTGATGTCACCCACCTAGAAATACACCTCTGGGAAGGTTACAGCCCAATAACCACCGTAGTGCTTCCTGTAACTGTGCACTGCTGTAGTGTAATAAAGTAGCTAGTTAGGTGTTCTAACCCCAGACTTGGCAACTGTATGTGTGTTAGTGTGTGTGTCTGTTTCTGACGGTGTAGAGAGCAATGCTTTTTAGGGTACTCACACTCCTTACAATTCATATACTTGACTTTGGCAAGGCTGCTGATGTCACTCACCTAGAAATACACCCCTGGGAAGATTGTAGCCCAGTAGTGTCTGTAACGCGTTTGTAACTGCACACTGCTGGATTGTGATTTAGAACTGTGGTAGGGTTCCATCACCACCCATGGCAGTTCTGGATGTTTTGTGTGTGTCAATGTCTGTATATGGAGCAATGCATTATAGGCTAGTATCACACAGTACATTTCAAATGGCCTACTTTGGCAATCCTGCTGATGTCATTCATTGTGAAATACAGCTTTGGGGGAGGAGTTTTCTAGTAATCCCTGTGGGACATCCTATGACAGCTCCATGCTCTTGTGTGATATAGACCTCTGTCAGGGGTTCTATACCCACACATGTCGGTTGTGGATGTTTTGTGTGTGTCTCATTGTCTGTGTAAGGAGCAATGCATTTTAGGGTAGTCACCCGCAGTACATTTCAAATGGCCTACTTTGGCAATCCTGGTGATGTCATTCATTGTGAAATACACCTTTGGGGAAGGGGTACTTCAGTAATGTGTGTGGCATGTACTATAGCTGCGTAGTGCTGTGGTGTAATAAACTAGAAAGTTAGGATTCTACTCCCAGACATGACAGATGTGCATGTGTGTTTGTAACTCATATCCTGTGCAGAGGTGGTTGTGAGCATGTGTCCAGTGTGGAGTGGGTTTTGCATATTTCTTATATGGTGGCCCTACTATATATCACAATGTCCACCATACAGGGATAACAGATGTGAAATAGCTGAGAGGCTGGGGTGCAAAGCCATACCCATACATGTGACATCAAGGCCAGGCAATCACAGTTAGCAACCCCAGTATTACCCAAAGCACGCTCTCAACCCATGTCTCATACACACACACATGCCTAGGCAACAGTCAATAAGTGGGTATTACACTGCATATTGGCCACTGATAGTAACTATGGAGTGATAGCAATGGGCTACAGAGGGCATGTCACCCTGTCCATCTGTCCGATATGCACATACATGCTGACAGTGCACCTCCCCCATGTTCCCCAACGGACACCTGCACCATCTGTGATGGCATCACATGTGACCCACAATGGACATACCATGCCTGACAACATGCCCTTTATGGACAGATGCCACTGACACCAGGGAATGCTGTTAGCATGCTATCAATGTAAAAGCAATAGTGTGTACATATGCTTACTATTGCTTATTTGTGCTTAAACCTGCTCACTAGTGCCCTATTCCGTCTGACACTGATATGTCACATGTGCATTTTTTGCAGTACTACAGTTCATATATATAAGCTATTTAGTGGGTGTTTGCAACAAAAGTATTGGTTATAACGTGCTTTGCCATGTAAAATAGACTGTGCTACAGTAGGACATGAACCGGGAATGCCTGCTCATTAGTCCGATGCTCTACCCACTACACTATTGCTGTTCTGCTTCATTTGCATATTTCTACCATGATGTAATACCCATGTTTCTTTCCCCTGGCCCCCAAGCTCTACGTGCACAGCATCCATCCATTCTCCAGTTGCTAGCCCAGCCATACCACACCTCCACACATTTCCCTCTCTGCACGTGTCTGTACACCTCCATTATACTGTCTCAACCCAAGCTTCTGCAGGCTCTTCATCCATTTAGTCCACATACATATGAGCCTTCCCTTGATCCTCTTCTTATACTGGCAGAAACATCTATGTGACTCACAATTTTCATCCCGCCAGGGACACAGACCTGTTGTTGTGTCAAGAGTAGACTTAGCTGGTCTACACTGTTTCTCCCACTGGTAGCATCCTGCCAGGGGTTTGAGAAGCAGCGGTTTGCTCACACACCAGGCCAGCCTTATCTCCCGGCTCCGTGCAGCCGATGCCCCAGGTGTGACTTTCTGTGTATGAAGCACGCCCACACATCCCCACTGTGTGCATCGTTTTTCATTATTCTCTTTGGTATTATGCAAGACTACTGTTCTCACAGCATGACTGGACAGGCACTGTTCTTTGATGCACATAGACTGCTCAGAATACTGTGGTTGAGCAATGTATACATGTTTGCTGGTATTAATTTACATACTTACATGCATTTCCTATACTGTTGGATGAATGTGCTGGATGATATGTTTGTGATAACAGTAGCTGAATGTGTATCTGTCATGGCTTAGTGGTAACTCACTTAGACGATAATGTGCAGGGTCAGGGGGTTGCAACCTGGGAGTGCAGATTGTTTTGTTAACGGGCACAATGAGAACTGGTTGGCTACAGAGTGACTAAGGCACTGTAGAACAATTGTAGGTGGGTATGTGCTGGTTTGCACGAGGCTCAGCATTGCTGACCTCTGGTTACTGTGTCTTACACTGAGTTGGCTTCTACATTGCTTAACCAGTGTGGGCATTGCTTACCACCACCCAAACAGGCTTAAACCCACTTGCTCCTGCATACCCCCACTCTACTTCAAGTATTTAGTTTACATTTGTTGACCGGGACAATCCGACTAGATGTTTGTCCATTTTCAGTGGTGGCACGGGGAGTGCAGCTCCACAGTAAATCCCAGCTACACATTACAAGTAATACTGAGGTGTTCACATTCATAGAGAGTAACAGACTTAACATAGCTACGTACCACATTCTTCATGCTTAGTTTATGTTAACATGTCGGTATTATACATGCTTAGGTCAGGTTTACATGTCAGGTATGACTGTTGACAAAGGCCAGTTTAAGGTGAAGTTAGATTCCAGTTTAACAGTTCTGGATAGGATACGCTCAGGTATTCGGGTTAAGATTTAGTTACACCATACCTGTGTGGTAGAGTAGAAGAGAATAGTGAAGGAGCAGGTAGGTAGGTAGGGGGGATACATTGTAACTGTATAGTAGGCTGTGGGAATAATTGGTAGGAGAGCAATAGGGAAGGTTTGAAGGATGTTGGGATTTGTATGTGAGGCAGGACAAGAGGTGTCAGTTTCACTAGCTGATGTAGGGGTATAGAGTGTGAGTTGTAGGGGGGGGGTTCATCAGGTTGTGTTGCATGTGCTGATCCAGGTGTGCTTGAGGTGTTCATTCATGTGTTATTTACATGTGTCCTGTGGGACAGCTGAGGTAATACATGTGGGTAGGGGGTTCCAGATTCTGCCAATATATGGTTATACCATACTTTGCCATGTAAAATAGATTGTGCTGCAGTGGGACTCATACCGGGAATGGCTGCTCGTTAGGTGGTAGCTCTGCCCAATGCACACTATTGCTTACATCCCTGAGGTGGCCCGAATAGAACCACTCCAGCTAACACCTGCATGCCTTGGCCCATAATTTCATACCTATAGTCCCCCCCGCCCCTCCTCTTCAGCACTCATCTTTACTCTGGGTGCAGGTCAGGTGGTGAGGTAGCTACGGACTGGCAACCAGGGAAGGGATGGTGGCTGCGTGTGTGCAGTGGGGGCGGATGCGGAACTGTGGGTAATGAATTTATGGGTCGAGGATGGCCTGGGTTGGATGGGCGTGTACTGGTCAGCCAGCCTAGTGGGTGAGGGAGAGGGGGATGTGATGTCAACATGTGAAACATAAAAGGAGACTAATTTAAATCCCTATTTAAATGACACACAATAAAATGAACTTGGTAGGGTATTGCAGGGCAGACATGGTTGGCTGGGGGGTTATGCCAGTTCATACGAGATGCATATTGTTTGGGGTCTCTCAAGCCCATTAGCAGTGCATGTGGACATATATGTTTCTGTTACTCTACCATTGCTATCTACAGATGTCTGGCTATATATACCTATATGGGTATGTATATTTGCTTACATATTTATACCTTTGTCGGTATATACCTACAGAGATGTATATCTGCATACATATATGTAATTTGCTGTGTATATGTGGAAGTATAGGTGCTGATATATATATATATATATATATATATATATATATATATATATATATATATATATAGATATATGTATATATAGATATATAGATATATATATATATATATATATGTATGCGTGTGTGTGTGTGTGTGTGTGTGTGTGTGTGTGTGTGTGTGTGTGTGTAGATGTCGACATTTGCATGCATATATGTTGATATATTTGTATATATCTGTATATATTTCTGGATATTTATATATACATATATATATGTGTGTGTATATATCTAACTACATATATAGATATGTTGTATCCATTTAGATAGTAATATATTTACACACACACATACAGCTAGATGTAGGTATACATTCTCTGTACTGTTGCATGACTGGGCTGGGGTTATGTTTCTAACAACATTTGATTGATGCATATCTGGCATGGCTTAGTGGTAACTTATTTCGTGTATGGTGTGCATGGTTCTGGGTTTGAGCCATGCAAAGGCTCTTTATTTTGTTGCTGGCCAGAACACCTGACATTGGATACAGAGTGATTAAGGCACTTGAAATCAGTTTTAAGCGGGTTTGCACGGGTTTGTACAGAGGTAAGCACTGTTAACTTCCAGTCACAATTTCTTACACTCAGTTAGCTTTTCCTTTGCTTAATCTGTGTAGGCAGTGCTTACCCCCGTGCAAAAGCACTTGCATGCGCTTACTAGTGCTTTCATATGCTTGCTACTGCTTATCTGTGCTTACATCTGCTTACTGCTGCCTTATTCATTATGATACTGACTCTTCACATGTGCAATTCCTGAAGTACTCCTGTTCATAAATATATGTTATTTAGTGGGTTTTGCGATACAAATATTGCTTATACCATGCTTTGCCATGTAAAATAGACTGTGCTGTACTCGAATTGGGAATGCCTGCTCATTAGGCGAATGCTCTGCCCACTACACTATTGCTGAGATGCTTCATTTGCATATATCTACCTTGTTATTCTCCTCAGCCTTTTAGGCTGCTTTAACCATGGCTGAGTAACGGGCACACCTGTGCACCTATGGTTAGCTGTACTCAGAGTTTTAGAAAACAATACAGGGGTTTCTATTTTTGATTTTTATGCCCTGTTGCTGTTGTACACATGGGGGACTGTTGGTGGGGATATGTGGACACCTATGAGTGGTCTCACTCATTTATTTCCACTTTCTGCTGTTAAACATTGCAGGGGCATGTTTATTCTGTGAGCTCTGCTCTCAGACACGTCCCCTGCACTTGTACACACTCAGTGTAAGCCTGGGAGCTCGGTCAGCATGTCTTCATTACTATGCATGGCGCACTGCCATCCTGCTCCTAAATGGGCGCTTCCATATAGGACTAGACTAGTCCTGCACAGAAGATTAGTAAATGCAGGGGAATGTTTTTGTTCCATGTAGGGCTAGACTAGTCCTGCATGGAAGATTAGTAAATCCAGGGGACTGCTTTTGTGTATTATGTTCATTGTGCTCTTGCACCCTGAGCCATGACTGAAGACTGCCCAAGGACTAGCCCATCCACTAGCTTAACAGTCATAAGTAAGTAAATAAAGTAATAATTTGATATGGTAGAAGACAGTCAGAGAACATTATCCAGATGGTATTTTGCTCTTATCTCCTGCTTCCATGATTTGGGAAGTTCTGGAAGCACTACTAATGTACTTCTCTGCAGAGCAATGGTTTCCATGAAAAGCAATTACCATATACATTGAAAATAATAAAACATCATATACGATGTCACACTTTAAACAAGCAAAACAGAGCTATAAACTGATTATATACCTCCGTCCACAAAAGAGCTCTATAAGAATGGTTTGCTTCCATTGTGATTCATCAAACACGTGTTGAGGATTAGAATCCCTGAAATCTACCCCTCAAAAAAAGACAGAAAAACACTTTAAATGCTTCCCACATTCCCATATTTGTATATACAAACTCCATGATCATAACAATGCAAATAACTGGGACATTATCCCAAAAAAATACCGGCACATCTCCAGGGTAATGATGTTCTGTGGAGGTGCTCTAATCCTTGGCTTCTTGAGTCTTGGTAGCTGACACTATATAACTCAGTCTTCAACCACCAGTAATACAGCTGAATTTTTATTTAAACCACATACCAGTTGAGCAAAACAACTAACTAAAGCATAACCAATAGCTTCATTAAATGCAATATAAGAATTACAACGAAAAAAAAGAAACAAAAACCAAAACATACAACTGAACTAAGAAAAAACAGACTTTAAAGAAATTCACCCAAGCACTAGGGCAATGCACAGAAATGTATATACAAGTGCATTATGATACTCAATTTCCATGTTCATAGCTCCATTTACAACCAGTTCGGCACACTGTTGTGTGCTGCATTTGAGGTTTTCTGACATAACTAAAGAAGGCATTATGGTTGTCCTTGGCCTGGTAACCTATCTTTACATCAAAATTGATTATCCTGTACTTAATTAACCCTCTTAGTTGTCCTTTTAGTATGATGACAGAGTTTTTATCTCTTTGGGTGTTACTGTTCCTAAATGTTGGATTCAACCAGGGTGGTTTGTTTTGGGCTTACATCTGGTAGGAGCTGCAGCCTCTGTACTACCACTAAGATGGTTATACACAGTTACTGTGAACAATTCCACATAGGCTGCTGTGCTATCTGGCTTTGGAGGGGCTTGGAATTTTGAGAAGTTATAGTTTAATACAAATAAAAGTTAGTTTGTCTTGGAATAGTTTCTAACTGTTACAGCATTTACTGTGGTTTGTAGAATTGATTTTTATTTCAAAGGAAGACCACTTTGTGATCTGACCATACTAAACAGGACATAATGGGTGAGGTGCAGCATTATCCCAAATTTGTGAGTACCAGGTCTAATACGTTTGTAAACTCAAACAGCCTAGATCAGATTGTGCATATGCCCACTAGAGACACAAATTCCAGGAATCTCTATGCTTGCAAATTTGGGGTCGGGTCTATATTATATTCTCGAATGTCGACAGTGTCGAATCTGACATTGTCGACATGAGAAATTTCGAAAACTCAGAATCTCGAGTGTTTACAAAAACAAAAAGAAAAAAGTACCCTAACGGGTTTAAGCAGGAGGGCAAGTCCCCCTGCACCCCCACACCCCCCGCTACTTAAAGATACCAACTCTGAGACTGCACTACATTGCACTAAACAGAACTCTCCCCTTATGGAGATTTCTGTTTACATGCTCGAGATTCTGAGCATTTGATATTCTTGTGTCGACAATGTCAAATTCAACATTGTCGACATTTGAGAATATAATATAGACCCATTTGGGGTCATGTAGGATTCTCAGTCTATAGAGGGGTAAATAAAATCCCCCAGAAGTATGGTATTTGGATGAATAATGATTGTCTGCAGTAGGTCTAAGTATGAGCTATGGGTTTCCTGGGATACAGAGGGTGGCCTACAGCATGTTAGGACATGGCATGGGACTTTGTTTAAGGTAATCTGTATGGGAGAAACTGTAGCATGTTTTCTTGTTTAACCAACCTAGAGGTATGCTTGTTACTGATGTAGATCGAGACACCTCCACCTTTAGTCCCTGTCTGTGCAGTTTCTGGTGTAAATGTGTGGACGGCAACGGCGCCTTGCACTGCCAGGGTTTGGCTGGCTTTAAACCACATCTTGTTTACTGCACAGATATCTGCATCCTCTAGAGTGAGGATAGCTTGGAGGGAGGGGAACCTCTTGTTTAAGCTCCTAACATTGAGCAGTAACATCTTTACATTTCCATGGATTACTTTTACTATTTTATAAGGTTTGTCAATCTGGCATTGCCTAAAAAGGTTCTATGTGAATGGACAATGTTTTAGCCAATATTCAAAACCTTGAGGTGATAGGTGCAGACCACCCTTGACCAAGCAACTCAATTTGTTAATCATATCCTCCCATGATGGCAAATATTGGATCCCCTTAGAATGATATCAGAAACAAATTTGTTAATGAAACTCAAATCATCTTTTGTTTGTGTTGTGGCATTCTTCACAGTGAAGGTAGCATGCTACTCAGTGTTAGACACATACCAGCCCATGACACACATTCTGAGAGCTGCCTAATATCTCTCTTCATATAGTCTAGAGAAGTGAGTCAGAGGTAATTACACGTGCATGGCCTATGACCGACTCAGACCAGTACCTGAGTGTGTACTTAAATTGATAAGCAAATGACGTTCATTTTCTCTTTGTCCAGCCTTATAAGTAGGGCATCAGTATGTTGTACAATGGAGTCCCTATTACTAGAATTCAATGTAGTGTGCTGGCTTGCCTTATGGACTTTTTAGTTGAGGATCCACTGGGTGTGGCTGTATGTGTAGTGTTAAGTGTTGGATTTGTTAAATGTTTTTTGTTTTGCTAAGGATAATTTTTGCAGGTGTAGTGTCTGGGATGTCTTTGGGTTTTGGGAAGATTGCATTTAAATGCCTTAACATAAGTTGGTCAAAGTGTTTCTGACAACCTGTTTTTTTGTTTTGTTTACTTGTACATGAGAGCTTTGCTTCCAGTGACATTGTGTTTAGACATCTCTTGCAATCTATATCTGTTTTTTAAGGATTAAATGGTTGTCAGTGAATGTGAGACAATTGCTACATTGTTTCAACATACCCCATGCCCACCAAACTGGCTGCCCAGAAATTGGGAAGGCGCAAATCCATGATGTCACATTCATCTCATCCCTTAAAGAATGTAACTGGCATCCTCTAAAGTACCTCAGTCTTGATGACACAGTTGAATTTTTTAATACTACCTTCCTGAGCATCCTTAATTACCATGCCCCCATAAGACTTTCCAGAATCAAAGCACAACCCTCCCCATGGCTACAGAAAACCATTAAGTCAGACATGAAAAACAGGGATAAAGCCTGGGAGCACTGGCGCAAAACCAAAATCCCCTCAGCTAGACAGAAATTCCTAGAACTACGCAATAGAGTCAAAAAGCTAATAAAACAGGACAAATTCCAATACTACCAGTCTGCCCTAGACTCCTCACAACACAACCCCAAACAATTCTGGTCCTCCATAAACTCCATCCTCCACCCAGGTAAAGTCAGTACCCCTCCTCCTAACATCTGTCACTCCTCAGAAAATATTGCTACCTCATTCAACACACACTTCACACAAACAATACTATCACTAGCTAAACAACACAACCCCCCTCCCCTCCAACCCACACCTTCAACTAGTAATCTCCCTACTGCCTTCTCTTTTTCTCCTGTACCTACCTCCAACATAAAAAACTCTTAACTAAACTTAAGCTCACCAGATTAGCAGCAGACAACCTCCTAAGTGAATACCTACAAATCGCAGCTGATGCTCTGGCCTACCCAGTATCCATCTTGATTAACCAATCTCTGTCAGAAAGTTACGTTCCCACACTGTGGAAAGTATCACATATAATTCCTCTCCACAAAGGCGGACCCTCCACAGAACTAACCAATTACCGCCCCATAGCTATTCTCTCTCCACTCTCCAAAATACTAGAGAGATGCATACACTCTCAGGTCTCAGACTACCTCCTTACTAACAACCTCCTTTCCAATACTCAGCATGATTTCTGACCAAACCATAGCACCACCACTGTCTTACTCTCCTTTACTAACACTATCCTTCAGCAGAAAAACAATGGCTATCTCTCCTCTGCTACTTTTCTAGACCTATCTAAAGCATTTGACATGGTCCCACACAAACAACTTATCTCTGTCCTCAATAACCTATCCTTCTCACAATCAGTCACCAGCTGGTTTCAGAGTTACCTGTCTGACCACCAACAATCTGTTGTATGGCAGAATGATATATCTCCCCAACTATCTGTCTCCATAGGGGTTCCCCAAGGATCCATCCTTGGACCCCTACTCTTTTCTGTTTTCACCAATAATCTAGCCTCTGCCACCAAACATGGCACACTCATACAATACGCAGATGACTCAACCATCATCTGCTCAGCCCAGTCCCTACCCAAACTGCAAAAAATCACACAGGAAGCCTTTCCGCTGTTTAAACTTGGTTATCCGATGCCCAATTAATACTCAACCCAAACAAATCTAAACTACTCCTCTTCCAACCCACCAAACATACTCAAAACAACTCTCACTTTAACATCACAGCAAAAGACAACACCACTATATACCCAACTGAACACACCAAATTGCTAGGAGTGGAAATAGACAATAAACTAAAATTTGACATTCACATATCCTTGACCATAAAAAAAAGTCCACAAAAAACTAGGAGCGCTATACAGAAATAAGCAGCTTCTCACCAAAGCAGCAAAGATTTCAATAGCAAATTCCCACCTTATCTCCACCCTACTTTATGCCTGTCCAATATACACCAACCTAAGGCAATGCGATTTAAACAAGCTAGAGACCTGCTACAACAAAATTGCCAAATTCACCACAGGGGCATCCTACCGTAGTCACCACTCTCTCACTTGCTGAACTGGGCTGGCTTGAACTCCCTCACCTCCTTCAATGGTAGCAACTCTCACTCGCACACAAACTAGTAAATCATCCACTAAATGTCCCATCCCTCCAGAATCTACTCCAACCCTATCGCACCACCAGACCACTAAGATCCAGCAACAAAAATCACTTGCAGATTACTAAAGCCAGTAACTCTGCTGGTGAAGCACTATTCTCTTGCACCATAGCCAAATTATGGAACTCCCTCCCACCCACAATTACCTCCATACCATCATGCACCCACTTCAAAATTTTACTAAAAGCTCACCTAAAAACACGCTGTCTATGCCCTTGCAACTCCCACTCTAATATCACCCTCCCCATCCAACCACTACCTTTCTTTCCACTCCACTAACTACCTTGATTATAGCAAGCTCAGATGCTCATAAGCCAGTACTTATTATACAGCAGGAACTTCTTCTTGTACCATTTGTTAATGTCTGTTATGTACTTCACAGATAAAGATTCTAGTTGTCTACTGATGTACTAAGTTCTTCATCTGTAAATATGTTGTAAGTAATTGCTATGTAAATTGTTAATCGCTATGTAATCCAATGTAACTACTGTCTGTTTATTTTAACTGTGGAGCTTTTCTCCTCGAGCCTCCGCTGAAAATGGACCTACGTCCAATCGGACACTCCCGGTCAACAAATATAAATAAATAAATAAATAAATAAATAAATAAATAATGTCATGTCCTTTATTAGGAGGGCTACAATGCTGTGGTGCTGGAGGGGTTATAAGGGGGAAACTAAGGGTGCTTTTTTGGGCTGGGGACTAAACCAGGCAATATACTATTAAATTTAAGGGGCAGCACTCTTTAATATGCAAAATAATTGCTCTATGCTTCTCAGTAGGCAAGGTAGTTTCCCTGCAATCAACATGTTACTGGGTACAGTTTCAGAGGTAGCACTATTGCAACATTTTACCTTCTTGGTGTCTGCTACTATACAGGGTACTGCTGACTACTGTTGTGTGATGAGCACCCCCAGGCAATCATGCCAAATTTATACAGGCACTGAAAACACAGAATAAGGACTAATAAGCCCTCTGTCCAATAAATGACTACACTCCAAGCTCTTCCTGTGTATTTCTCAACTCAGAAAGACCAGGCTACCACCTACTGCCATTACGCAAACAAACTATTATTGTAAAAACATACAAAAAAAGTGTACTGAGTACAGTGCTACTCCAGTAATTTAAACAGCTACTTAGTTACTGCAAATAAGCTGTTATAAGGCAAGGTAAACAAAAAAACAAGGTAAAATAAGACAATACAAGTCTACAGCAATGCAAAACAGTTTTAAAAAACAGTAAATAATTATATGAATCTATAGCAGTTCACTAAATAAGTTCAAATCAAGTGCATTTTTTTTTGAAAAAAGTACTTAGCTCTGTTTGGATGGCACAAGACACAAGTAAATCTCTTCTGAAACACAGGTCAGGATGTCAGGCATTGCTGAGCTCTGTGGAAATGAGCTGTCCACCTAATCCCCTACTCCATTTTATCTAACAAGTGCTGAACATAAAAACAGAACTGTAACTAGTTATTTTGACATCCAGTGCCCCCCAAAATGAGCTGTTCCTCACTTGTGAAGACCAAAAAAAAAAAACTCTGCATCCAGAGCCATAGCCGGCCTTAGGCATAGGCCAACTAGGCAGTCGCCTAGGGTACCAGTCTAGCAGGGGCACTTTTCTAGTATTTAGTTGATGTAGTTAAACCAGGATGGGATCACCAGGTAGTGTGATGGGGGTGCCATGGAGCCCTTTTGAAATCCTAGCACAGAAAAAAATCTTCTCACCTTTTTATTTGTATGTAACAAGTAGCTGTTACAGTTTACAAGTTCACAAATGGAGCACTAAAGTGAAAACACTTCAATTCTGAAGTATTGTTGCAAGAAACAAACAAATGTTCAATTTAAACTGTAGTTCACTGCTAACTATATTTGTATCAAGCAGCTGTTACAGTTTATGTCACACGTAGAATGCCAAAGCATTTCAGTCGAGACTTCAGATGCAGTTCTGGCATTTAAGTGCTGGTATTGTACTGGAGACTGATTGAGATCTGCTATAGTAGCAGCAGTAAATCTTTGTGCCGAGGGCACCTGCCCCCCTCTTCACCCATACTACTGCATCAATCTCATGAACAGGTCAAATAGTCCTAATGGAAGCTCTCCCTAAGTGTGGATAAGTGATAGAAACAGGATCAGTTCATGGATAGCTAACATCTGGGCAGACATGAGAAAACCATTTGTTCCTCCTATCCCCGTACTGAAATGATGTAGCTAAAGCTGAGCCACTCATAATGACAGCATAATCCCAATAGTTATCTTTGATACCAGACTTTTATTTCTTAATTTTGTATGTTTTTGGGTAAATATAATTATCTCCCTATCTCACCATTTGTTTAACACCTGAGTAAGTACCATATCCATTACCTTCTTATTTTTCTGGATCTGTACTCTCTTTGTTAACCATGGACTAGGTTTTACAGGGTCAAACTAACTAAATAAATAATGCATTATGTGCAGTCAAGCAATATTATCAGAAGATCTTAAAGTATATTTATTTGCATCAGGATGAAGCTTCTGAAAATGTCATATTTTAGAATGGAAGTGCATTTTTTTCTGATTTAAATACCTTACCCTTTTTCTTGTTGCATGCTGATGTTTGTCACACCACTATCATGCATACACGTAGAAGGGAGCCAGCCATGAGCTTCACGTTGTTTTGTCCTCTAAAGCTTGGCTGGAAATTCTTAAAACATGAATTAATGGATAAAGTCTGGCTTAATTATAGCCCAGAGTCTGTGGCTAACTGCGAAACATATTAGTGGCAAGGGCAGATATATCAGGGAACAGTGTTTTATGCTGTGCAGTCTGAGTGCAGAATATAGAAAAAGCAACACTTATTATTTACAACTCGAATAACAAGTTAAACATGAAACTTTAAGCCATATCTTCCCGTATTTCATATTTATATGGAGCTACTCATTTGTTGTTTATCTTAATTGATTTTCTGTTCCTTTTACTTGATGCTGCTTTTTACTTTTGCTTGGTCAGTTTTTCCTATTATCAAAATAAATATTGTAAAATATTAATAAAGTCAAATGTAAGGATTAGCATTTGTTTACTTACTCAGAATCAGAAGAAATAAAAACACAATCTTTCTATAAATATTATAGGCAGTTATACAGTGTCTATTTGTGTTTAAACTATTTCATGATGTACTATTAGTAGATTTCCATGAATGGGGAAACTGCTGTAGTGTGGTTTAAAGTTCTTGGTTTGGTTTAATAACTGAAACCAGTGTCCTCTCTAAAAGCATTTGAATCTTTACTTTACACTGGGCAGACACAAACTGAACTGCTCCTTCTCAGCAGCATATCATAAAGGCTATTTTGTATTGCTACGTAAAATCATTTTCTTCATCAGTAAATCATCATCTTTGACATTTTCTGGCAGCTTTTTAATATATTTGTCTCAGTTATATGCATTTATAAAGCAAATTTGGTTACTCTGAATAATATGTACTTATGGAAAATTGCATTTTTGCTTCATATATCATTATGTAATGGTGGTGCCCAGATTAATCTAATCATTTCTGTAATGTCATTTATCTTGTATTTATAAAGAACAAAGTAGTCAGTAAACCCAGGAGTGAAAGCTCCGTAGTTACAAACACAAAACAATAAGATATAAAAAGCAAATAAACCACGGAGCTACCATGTGATGAATAAAACAGTCATGCGAGGAAAAAATCCAAAAGAACAGTTCTCAGCTTCAATCCAACAACAACAGTTAGTAATATCCATGCACAAACCAGGGTAAAAACTCAGGTTTATTCTAAAAGAGGTGAGCGCTTTCGCTAAAAAGCTTCTTCAGACCTAGTAACATATACAATCTAAACATACCAAGATATATATATATAGGTTTCATTCATCAATTAGTACAACCAATTAACGAATGAACAACAACTAAAATATCTTAAAGATACATGAGCATAGCATAATATAACAATAAAATACAGCAAACCTGTCAACATATAAAAACATATCCTACTTATTCTGTCATAAAATAAGAAACTAAAAATAAAAAACATACATAAATAAAGAAGTCTATTTATTTAGCCTCCTTCTTTTCAAAACAGGTTTGATAGAGGCTCGTTCGTTTAAACCCTTGCCCCTATCAGCCCTTAAAACAATAATCCAACATGTTTCCCTATACTCTGTATATGTCCTAATATCACCCTGTCTAATACTATTATTGATGAATTCAATGACCCTAAACCTAAAGGTGTGTTCGACACCAAATTCATTAACATGTTTGGAAAGTGCATTATTTAATAACTTCTTTCTTATACTGTACAGATGTTCTCTCATACGATCACATAAGGCTCTTTTGGTCTTCCCAACATAGAATGCACTACAAGTTTCACATACTGCTAGGTATACCACATTAAAAGACCTACAGTCATGATGACCTCTAAACTTAAAAGACTTGCACATATCCGGGTGAAAAAACTCAAATTCAGTACTAATATAAGGGCAGTGATTACACGAGCCACATGGTTCAGTATACCCAAAGTCAACAGCACCTCTATCATCATTCTTATAACATAAGAGCCTCTTCAGATTCTTGTGGTTCTTGTATCTAAACCTAGGGACTTGACCAACAATACCCCCTATATCATTGTCAACTAAAAGGCTAGACCAGTATTGCTCAAAGAGTTTTGTGACATATCCAGTGTCACTTGAAAAATATAATGGAATTTTAGTAAAAATAGGTCTACTATTGCCAAGAGGACTAATTATACAGTAATTCGGGCCAAAATATGGTTTGGCCCTAGTTTCTCTCAAAGATTCAAGATCATTCCATTGCCTTTCTAATTCTGCATATGAATAGCCCCTTTCTATCAAATTCTCACCAATACTTGTAAGTTCAGAACAAAAACCAACTTCTGAAGAGTTCATCCTAGATGCTCTCATACCCTGCCCTCTAACTAAATTCCTGAAAATATATCCCGGATGCATACTCGTCCTAAACAAGAGCGCATTCTTATAACATGCCTTACGATAAACACCAGTATTGATGATACCTGAATCTAACTTCTGAACATATACATGAAGGTAGTCTATAAAATCAAATGAAAATTTAAACATGAACTTCAAACACGTCGTCAAATTATTGACTTCTTCAAAGAACACATTAAACACTGAATAGGGACCATGCCATAAAATAAACAAATCATCCATGAATCGCCTATAAAACAAAACATGCTCTATAAAATGATTCTGTAAAAACAAGACATCATGTTCCCATTGAGCAAGGAAGATATTGGCGTAGCTATTGGCACATGAAGTGCCCATAGCTACGCCGTGTTCCTGCAAATAAATATCCTTCCCAAAAATGAAAATATTATTATTAAGAACAATTTCCAAGAGGAAACATAAAAGATCTATCTGTACACCTGTATAGTCACTATGTAAACTCAAATATTTTTGAATAAACTGAATTCCAAGATCATTAGTTATCATAGTGAATAATGACTGGACGTCCATAGTGACAAAAGCTATATCATGTAAATCAATTATACCTCCCACGCTTTCATAAAGGTCACTCAAAAATTGCTTTGAATCTTTTAAAATATACGGGTCCAAATTAATTACGGGGCGTAAATGCTTCTCTACATACAAAGATAGGAGTTCAGTAACCCAACCAGCCCCTGCTACTATAGGCCTCATAGGTGGTCTAAAAGGGTCCTTATGAATTTTGGGGAGTCCCTGAATAATAGGAATAAACAGATTGTCCACACTCAAAAAATCAAACATTTCATTAGAAATGAGGCCAACCTTCTTTATATCAATCAAGTCATTCCTAACTGTAGATATTAATATTATGCACCTCAGGAACTGATATTATCTTGTAAAAAGTATGGTCTTCTAACATCTCATGCATGCTCAATACATAGGAATCGCTGTCCATAATTACAATACTGCCCCCTTTATCTGCTGGCCGAATAGTTAAAGCATCATTATTTTGTAAAGTAAATAGAGCCTTCCATTCCTTAAATGTTAAATTATGTTTCAAAAATCTTAAAGAGTTACTTGTTCTATTATCATAAAACCGAAAGATCTCATCCTCGGTTAGCTTACAATAGGCTTCAACCAGTGGATGATTCAAGGGAGTATAACAACTCGGTTTCTTTAGACATGGCCCTGAATTCTCTCCCTTCCTAATATCACTAACCCGATCACCAAACGTAAGACATAACATAACATCCCTACAAAAAATCCTTAAATCAAGTATAGTGTCTTCTAACCTACTAGGGCGGGTAGGTATAAAATTCAAACCTTTCTGTAATATATTACTTTCATCTAACATCAGTTCATATCCAGAAATATTATGAATCAATGTGGAATGTTCTTGTTCCACATTCTCTTTATAGTCTGATTCTGTTGAATTTTCCCTGACAACTTCCTCTTGTATCTGTTTCTGCTGGTTGACCTGCCTCTCCCCCCTCCCTTGTTCATACGAACAGGTAAACGAAAAGAAGGCAGGTAACCAGACTCACCAGTATCATTAGATGTATGACTGGGAATATTCACTTTGGGCACCTTAGATCTAACTATCTGTTCAGTGTCCTTAGAACAGATGTTGCTGTCAGGCTGATTAACAATAACACGTGGATACAAACTTGTCGCAGAAGAAACTGCACCATGTGTATTATTCTCGAAAGTAAAAGAAGGGCCTACCCCTGCAGATAAATCCTGTATATCTACAGCTTCTCTATGTTTACTACAATCCACCTTATTCTTAAAAGAATTCATAACATTACTACACTCTGATGTTTTCTTTACAGGGGCTTGTAGAATATCATTAGAGGAGCAAACAGTATCTTGCACACCTTCAGCAGGCAACGATACTCTCTCACATACTATATTAGTGCCATTTAGTCTAACATCAACTTCAGTGTTTGCAACATTAGAAATATTTGTAACATTAGAAACATTACTATCAGTGGCAGAGATAACATTATCATTAGAATGTCTAACACGAGGCCATAAAAACACATGGCCTACTTTAAAGTCATATGTGTCTCTTATAATCTTCGACCTTTTCTGTTGGACCAACTGCCGTTCAAATACTGCTATCCTATCTAGTAACATCTCAAAGGATGGTCCGTATACATTCTCCGGCAAACAATTAAAATGTTCCCATTGTTTCTGAATGAGGAGAGCTTGTAAACGCTGCTCCTCTGGTTTAAAATAATCAGTGAGGAGCTTCATATAGCTTGCATTCACCTCTAAATTCAGTTTTTGCTACTGTACTAACAGCTCAGAATATTGAGTACCTTGACTCGGCATGTTCAATACTCGCAAGCCTCTAGGGACAATTTTCCTGTCGAGGCATGCTTCAAAATGAAGATGTTGGAGCTGCAAGCATTTATAATGCAAAAAATCTTTCTCTAAACCCTCAATACAGAGACGTACTTTATCCAAGTCACTAATTGATTCGATAACATCATCGGACAAGAAACAAAAGTCATTTCCCCACAAACTCGCAAAGTCTCTATTCAAATACTGTCCAAATCTCACCGATAGGGCATCCGAATCTGGGCTACGCCTCTCACCTGGCAATGCAGCCTTGGTTAATCATTCCAGCACTCATCTGTCCAGCATTCGCTTCCACTGCTGGAATATAATCAAGTTCAATATCCGTATTCAGTTCAACAGCCATGTCCCCACCGGTTACTGACAAAAATATATAAAGAACAATGATAAAGAACAAAGTGGTCAGTAAACCCAGGGGTGAAAGCTCCATAGTTACAAACACAAAACAATAAGATATAAAAAGCAAATAAACCACTCAGGTTTATTGCAAAAGAGGTGAGCGCTTTCGCTAAAAAGCTTCTTCAGACCTATTATTTACAACTAGTATAGCAAGTTAAAGATGTTATGATAAGTCATATCCTTCCATATTTCATATTTATACCTTACGTTGGACAGACACAGACCAAAGTTTGGAGTGACCTTTTTTAGCAGTCTATCCTAATTCTAAAGGCTATCATGTATGCTATGTAAAAGCATCTTCCACAGATGTAAATTCTCATTTTTGACATTTGCTGATGTTGCATCATACATTTGCTTTATAAATGTATATAACTAACATAAATATAGTTACTTTGAATATTATTTATTTAAGGGAAATTACAGTTTTACTTAATATTTTGTCTAAAATTGAAACGGGTGCATTGTTTTGATCATATAGGGAATGTGACTGCAGTCATATTAGAACTTCCATTTTCATATTACTTACATTTGAGACACTAATAGTATGATAAAGAAGACATAAATGCATTAACAGTTTCTCATGCTAAAGGTCATGCACACCTTTCATTTATAATAATAAACAGATAGAAAAAGGTGCTAGAAACCTACTTTTTTAAAATGTAATTGTCAAAAGTAAATAGTGTGGGAAGAAATAGCCAGGGAATTGTTATGGCTAGACTTCTATAGGCACTAGGGCTGATAGCCTATTACCAACCTATGAACCTATGAACCTATGGTAATAACGTTTTATCTTTCTATTTTATTTTTGTACTATCCTTACTGTTGTTAACGCACTTACAGTTTAAATTGTTGCATATAGAATGATTTACTTCAATTTCTAGTCAGTTATCCAAAAACGTTATTGTCTACCATATTATAACTGGAGTCAATATTAGTTCAACAGGTATTTGGATTAGTAATAATTAATCATTACTACTTATGGACATCTGCATATTAGATGGAATAATTGCTGAGATTTATAAATTACTACCCAATAATATTATTAGCGTAATTAATGTCCTCATTTTAATTAAAAATGTTGTGGAAATCCACCTTCATGGAAATAAGAAACACCTCAATTTCCTTGTACTACAATACCAATGACTACCTAAGGTTTTTAATTCATATCAATAAGTTGCACATTGTATATAAATGTTTTTAAATTCTTTCTCTTCAGACTATATCTGCAAAACCTTAAACCTCTGCTTACTGTTGCTATTTATTTGCATAAGGTTTTTTACTTTATTTATTTTACTTTTATTGTTAATTGCGGAGCTTTTCTCCTCGGGCCTCCACTGAAAATGGGTCCCCCTGACCCAGTGGACCTTCCCAGTCAACAAATGTCAATAAATAAATAAATAATATAATTGTATGGTTACTCCCATTTAAAACAGGGGAATTGTTCCTCATATAGATTAATTTCATTATTAAATACTGATGATAAAATCTTTATATCAATTTTAGCTAGTAGACTTATAAATACAATTAATTACATAATACATAAAGATCAAACAATATTTATCTCAAATAGACAAGTTCAAGATAACATAAAAATAATTTTAACAATAACAGACTATGTTCAGACCAGTAATTATAGGTCATTTATAATAAATTTGGATACAGAAAAAGCACTTGATGCAGTAAACTGGTATCTTTTTTTTAGGACTTTATATTATTATGGTTTTCCTGAAAATTTTATTTCATTAGTAAACATGTTTTTAATGAGTAAAATGCCTTTGTTATGGTTGTTTTTTTTTCTTTCAATATCTTTTAATATAAGTTAAGAAACAAAACAGGGATGTCCTTTTTCATGGGTCTATATCAATATCACGTTATTGAACTCTTTAAAGTTTGAATGTCATACGGTCGATACCATATGATTGAACTTTTAAAAGTTTGAATGCTTCAATGGAGATATCTGTACAGTGCAGAATGGGAAGATTTCCCTTTTCTGCACTGCAGTGCAAGGTTGGAGTTGGTATATTTAAAGAGTGGTGGGTGTGGGGGGTGCGGGAGGGGGGCTTGGCCCCCTGCTTAAACAGTTCAGGTAGGTTTTTTCCTTTGGTTTATTTTTTTTTAATTACATTTTCGAATTTTTAAAAGTTCGATCATATGGTGTCGACCATATGACATTCGAACTTTTAAAAGTTTGATTATGTAATATAGACGCCCTTTTCACCACTAATGTTTGTTTTAATTATAGACTCATTTGCAGTCTTTAGTAGAAATAATAATTTGATTGAAGGTATTAAGATAAAAGGGGATAAACAATATACAATACAATTATTTGCAGATGTCTTATTAACTATCAATAATGTTCAAAAATGTATAGAAGAAATTTAATATTAATATCTAGAACAGCTGCACGAGGAAAGGGTTTACCAAACAGTAGGAGCAGCAACAAATATAAAGCTCTGTGCCACACCCTAGTTATAACCCATCATGCACTTTGATAACATTTTGATACAAAGGTGATAACCAGTGTTAAGTAATACAATCTACCCAAGTGTGTTATTTACAGAAAAAGAAAGTGAACTAAAAAGCTTAGCTGTTGGAGTTGGTATATTTACAAATATACCATTGGTATATAAAGATAATGTGGCTCAGACTTGCTTCTTCAAACAGGACATGTTATTATGTCTACCACAATGTTTTCTCAAAGCATTTTTAAAATTTAAAGGTACAGGCAATGTAGAAAATCAAATGTTGCTACTTCTTAAAGATTACATGCACTCTAGAAATCATGCTCGTGGTAATATGATGATGGATCAACATTTCTCAATATGCTGCACAAGTCCTTTACCATAAAAATAAACTGTTTTGACAAATTTCTGCAGTATACAATCCTGTATTGCAAGACATATAACTAAATCTTAAACAGGCTATAGGACACATGCTTGCCTAGCATATGTCTGAATCACAAAATATCGAACACACATACACGAAAGTGCTTAACATCGATAAGCACTTCCATGTATGTGTACTTCAAAAAAAAAAATCTACGTTTCTGCAGGGGGGCTTCACCCCCTGCACCCCCCACACACCCCTACTTTATTATTCTCACTCTGATATTGTACTACAGTGGGGAAAAGGGAAATTTTCCCTTACCCACACTGTAGTCCAATCTACGAACCAGGCACTCATACACGGAAGCACTTGTCGATGTTAAGCGCTTTCGTGTATGTGTTTTCGATGGTTTTTGGTTCGGACATATGCTAGTCGAGCATGTGTCCGGATCCCGTATATATATATATATATATATATATATATATAGCCAAATGGCAAAATACAAGCTTATTTCAAAGTCGTATACATAATGGCAAGCCAGGTCATGAAATCCGAGACAGGCTATAGAATGCTGACAGCTGGGACAAGGAAGTTTACTAAGTGATGAGTATGCTTATTTAGATTAGCAACATCATGGCTGATAGGCCATTAAGGAAAAAGAGACTTTTATGAGTATTATTGATTAGCAATCTTTCCTAAAAAGGTGAGTGGACTATACTCTTCAAGAATTTTTATAACTTTTTTACGTCTAAGTTCAGTTGTATTTTGTTGAACTGTGTTTGATTATAAAAGTTCTGGGTGGTCATGTAAAGATGCACAGTTTTTGAATCATTTGTCACCCTGTTTAGCAGGCACTTGTAGGTCCTAATTAGATGAGATAGGTAACATGGTCTTTTGTTGTATGCTTGTAAGTTTCAAATACATGTAGATGTATTAGTCCTAAAAGTTATATCATTAAATACAAAAGCCTTCACATTTTATTAATGGAGACATTAACCCAACTATAGTTGTCAAAAAGGTAATTGGCTTAAATAGTAAATGCCATCTCATCAATAATATGCCAGTGACTATCGAAAACAGCAGATAAAAAACAAACAAAAAAAACAGTATCTGGGAAGTGCATCATAACCCTCATAAACTGTTTGTAAATCTGATTCTGCCATGTTGCTACACCATATACAGATTATGACAGCTAATCTCCAAGAGCAGGATGGGATTTCTGCAGGCATTATTTTATGAAGCAAAATGTTAATTATCAGATCTTGAAGAGAATATTTTGAAAATGAAATATTTTTCATGGTTTAATTTCTCCAAGCCTTTTGGATTTCTAATAGCATGACAGAAATCAACCCTATTCCTAAGTCAGAATTCAATTAGAGTTCATGTAATTAGTATCGTTTCATTCTTTGTGGGTGCTAAGAAGAACTCTCTTCACTAAGATTAATATGCCCAGAATTGCCACTTCCTGTAATTTATATGGTTTAATGTATTGGTAGCATATCTAAATATGACTGTAAATTATTTATTGTTAGACCTGTTTCTCCTACTCCTACTCCTATTAGAACTGTGTGGATAACCTTCTTCCACATTACTCTCTTCTCTGATTGCAAATCTTTTGGTTTCAATTCACTTCTACTTAAGTATTCCTACTTCACATATTGGACAATGGGGCTGTTCCAAAAGATGTCTCTGCTTCCCACTATATTTATGGATTTCCCAATTTTCCTTTCTTTTCATCTGATCCTTTTTATATTCTTTCTCTTGCTTTTTGGCACATTTACTTGTTGTCTGATTTTTATTTGCTTCTGGTTTGATTTCCATTCCTGAGTGATACTCAAATGCTTCTGCTAAACTAAGCAAAGACATTATCTTAGACTTCTCACTATTTTTGTATCTGATGAGGTCAACAATTACAGATCTATACAAGCAATCAATTTTGAAGAGACCCATACCTCCTTTAGAGTAAGGAATATATAATTTTGGTATCCACTGATTTTTATATATCATTTGATAAGCCTTAAGCATTTTTCTTGTTTTCATGTCTAACTGATAAAGGGACTATGTTCAGCTATCAAAAAACATATCCGTGAACAGCTAAATATCATATGTAAAACATCTAAACATGAAATTACCAAACACATCTTACTTGGAAAATATATTCATCGAATGGCCATAGTTGGCAAACATCACAAATGCAGCCAACCAAGGTGAGGGGCATCACTCCTCATACCCCTTCTAACTACATATACAAACTCCAAGATTGCATTACAGTGGGGAACAGGGAAAATTTAAAAGGTTTCCTTCACTTACCTTATGCAACATGATACTTCCTGGTTGTTGGTCAATGATGGACATTCGATGAATTTATTTTCAAAATAAGCTGTGTTCTGTAATTTACTGTTTAGATGTTTTACATACACTATCTAGCCATTTGAGGATATGTATTTTCGATAACCAAACATCGAAACCTGATGCAATACATTCTGGTCCCAGTCAATCACCCCAGAACTGTAAGTTAGTACAGGAAGAGAACTGATTTATAGCTTGGACTTTAAACCTAATATTGAAAACTGCTCTGGCATCTATGAATAGTCTTCTGAACTATTCCTTACTGAGCTTTATTCTCATTTGTTTAAGTTTTACTGTTGATCCTTCATTTCTTCTCAAATATTTAAACACTCATGCAATTGATATAAATTCCTTTATATCAAATTTCTAACCCAAGTTGATATTTTCCTGGTGCTGCAGCTTTCCTTTTTTAAATGTTAATTTGCACATTTGCCAAATGCCAAGAGTCATTCTTGTATCATCTGAGAAATATTTAAAATTTGTAGTTCTGCTTTCAATGGATTGCCAATGACTTAAAACTAAATAGTTCAACAGATGCAAAATCTTTTAACATGGTTGCTTTCTAGGAGCAAATTTGTAAACAGCCTGATGTTAAATAAACAGCTAAATGAGTTAAGGGGATGACAAGACAGCAGTAATGACAAAGAACCACCCTGAAGTCAAAGTCAAAGTAAACTTTATCGTCATTCAGAAATCACACAAGTGCAAAAATTGAACGAAATTCCATGTCTCCGGACTCAAAGTGCCGACAGCATATAGACTATTTTCAGACATTTACACATATAACACCTAAATATTACATCATGGACATGCAGGTAGACAGACTAATATTGCACATAGAAACACATTTTAACACTTTTCGAACTGAGCACTTACTTGCATGAGACTTTAGTATTGCAACAGGTACTTGGCACTTAATTACTTGGTAATTGGCACTTGAAATATCCCCCTGCCCTTTCAAATTTTATTCCTAGGATAATAATTTGGCCTCTGTTAAGACTTGACTGCAAAGTAGTTTGCCACTGTTTTATTGTAACTGTAATGTAATTGATCAATATAAGGTGTAAGCATTCCTTTATCAATGAGTGTGAGATGCTGACAAATGCTTTTTTGTTATTTATCTATAGTTACATTCTTCCCATTTTTACAACTCTCTATTTTGGCCTTATTTAGTAACAAATGATCCCTTTCTCCATATGACTTTCTTTAGTTACCCCTTTTATTCTATTGCTATAACTGATTTTTTTTTCAAAATGACTATAAAGTCTGTCTGCATCGGTTCCAGTATATATTTTGTATATTGTTGTAAGGTAAGTTATTGATCTGTAGATCTTAGGATGGCTTGTAAGTTCTCTTGTAAGTAGTAGTATCATTTTTCCTGCTGTTAACTAGTATGGTATCTGTTCAGGATGTGCAGGATGTGCACAATTCTTACTCAGGGCTAAATCTTTGTGTAAAGATATTAATACCTTTAGCAAGAAGTTAGATATTGCATCTGGGCCTGGGATTTTCCATTTAGGAGCTTGCCTTAATTTTGTCTCAGTGTCAGTGGCCATTACTTCATCCTATTTCATATCCTCTATACTAGAGTTCCTTTCTGTTTCTTTTAATTCTTCTATCCATTCAGCATCTTTACATTCATCTTGGTCTTCATAAATATTTTTCCAAAATGTGTCTAAATTCTTTTTTGTGGTGTTTCTATCCCTTTTACTTTGTTTCCCAGTTCTCTATCAGTCATTTTTGGGTCATCAGTAAATTGCTTATGTTGTACTTTTCCTTTATATTTATCTGCAGACCTTCTAAGTTTTTTCTGCTTGTGCTGATATTTTTAGTTTATTATTGACACTAGTGTTTGATAGATCCTGGTCTGTTTTATACTGTGTGTTGTTTTTACCATGTCTATCTTTCTAAATACTTTTGATGATCTGCTCCCTTTTCTATATTCTTCTAACAGTGATACTTCCTGTCTTAATTGCTTTATAGTCTTCTTTGTTTGATGCTTCCTTTGTGGAATTTTACTTGTATTCTTCCTCTCCATCCTAATCTCCAATAGCATGATGGGATATCTGTAGGCATTATTCTATTAAGGAAAATGCTAAATTATCAGCTGTCCAGTGTGGTATGGCAAATTAGCTGAAGTAGTGTAAAATGCATGCATGTCTCTAATGATATTGTGAAGCAGCCAGAGCACAAAGTATATGAGCCTAACCAAATGGCAGTTACTTCTGACAATCAAAAATGGTTTAGATATGTTTGCCAACAAAATGTCCAGCATGTTCATATTACACATAGGCACAAAGACTGACAAATAAGTTAAAATATTGTAGAGAATAGACAAAGATGTGATTTATTAATAACAAGCATGCCTGAAGCACTGAACTAATGTCAAACATAAAGATGAGAAATAAGACTAATATTTGCATGATTTCTAACAGCTCATTAATTGACAGAATAGCCAGAAGTGTTGGAATTGTGCTTTGATATCGAGAATGAACGTACCTCTTTCTCCAAGTATAGCCCCACCACCACTCCAGCTAGTGGATCATTCAGAATAGCACACATTACCAATAAAGGAAAAAATCCTTAAATGACAGGTTTAACTCAAAAAACGTATTTATCTAGCCTGATATTCTGAAAAAAAAAACATTAAAAAATAATAATGTAATATAATAAAATCATGAAAACTATAAAGGTAAAGCACCTTTTATTCTGCAAAATAAATATTATTAAAAATTGCTATTACTGTGGCCTACATGACATACAATTACTACACCTGCCTGCCTCAGACAGTAGCAAGGTGTTATATGAGCTGTCACACAAATTTCACTGTCATATAAATCTATCTAACATTTAATCTCTAGAGTATAATTCAATCTGCATTTCAAAAGATTGTAAAAAGTAGCACAATGAATAATTTTCTTTAACTTCCAAGTATACTACACAGTAACCCTAGTGTTCTGTGAACCTATTGCCTATCCACCAATACTTACTGGCAAAAAGTCTATATATTATGGAAGCAAAATCAACAATATATGTATAGTTCTGGAAACAAGAACAACAGACTAGACATTAAGGAGACTGAAGTGGTATACTAAACATACTGCTTAATATGTGTCAGCATTAAATAGTTAAATTACTGTCAAGAAATCAGGCAAAAACAGGTTACTAGGACAGCAGATCAATAAATTAAAATAAAAAAAGTATATGTAGAGGCTGACCGGTAACTTCCAAAATGTAGCTACCACCTCATCTAAGTATGATTGTGGAAGGATCCATTTTCAGTCTTGATCCAGAAGCGGACAACCATTTTAATAACAATCATTGTATATTTCCTAGATGACTATCTAATTCTCAAAATTCAGACTCTATTTAAAACAGAAATGGCATGTTAAGTTTTCATACCTAATTAAAAAGATATGAATAAACTATGAGAACCAGACTGGCCAACATTCATTTTTGACACTAAACATTTTATTTATCTATTATTATTATTATTATTATTATTATTATTATTTATTAGTTTATTTATTTTTTTAACTTCATTTTATTTTATTTTTTTGGGGGGTACAGGGTTATATGCTCGATTGTAGAGATTGTTGCAACAAGAGGGTGAATGGCAAAGTTTTCCCTTTCCTGTTCAGTTTTACTATTTAGAAAATTCTACCAATCCCAGAGTATGCAATAGAAAAAGAAACACATATCAACCACATTCAAAAAGGCTTGTATTAAGAAATTCAAAAGTTCATCCTAAATTGTTTTACATGTATTAAAAGAAACATACAGGGCTACTTCTCTATAGCCAGTCATTAGCTAATAGTTATTTCATAAAATCAGCATAGTAAGGTTTGTCTAAAACTATTATAATGAGCCCTTATCAGGTCTATTGCAGATGTGTCACTTATTTCAACTAATTTAAACCTTGCTTGCATTGAAAAGGTATACTGTAAAATTTATGTTTTGTAGGCAGTATAAAAGCTGATTAATCTCACCGCCGCAATCATTTTGAAAAGTGTTCAATGTACAATGCAATTAGCAGTCAAACATGTTATTTTTTCTTAACAAATGCCATATCAAGTAACAGGAAAATTCAAGTTATTTTTTCAAGTGTAAAGTGTCAATTCAGTCAAATGTTTGATTGAAGTAGCCCTTGCAGATAGCCCTAATGAAAAATCTTTTAAAAGCATTTCACATTGAGCATTTTTTTTTTTTTTTTTTTGGCGGAACTAAATATTTAGAGTTTAAATCTTAATAGTACCATCCATGGGTGTTGGTTCTCCCTCTGATTTTTCAGTGTCCCCACCTATGGTAAAACTAAAAACACCTCTATCATCAATTATTTGCAAGACTGTTGCAGTGGCTCTCTTCTGATGCCCTCCTACAGAAAGCAGATGCAGCCAGAGGGAATGTAATGGCAAAGCATGACTGGTCATAAAACTCAGTAACCTTAGAATATGTATGAATCAATGACTGTCTGGATGTTTGGATCTGTTCTTTTGAATACCTTTGTGACATCTGGCTATATTCCACTGGATTACCAACAATTAATGTGACGTTCCTTTCTATCCTGGGTCAGTATCTAAGGAGTTTCAATCTTCACTACTGACTTCAATGTGAGGACTGTCACTTAAACAGAAGTAATATTTCACACTTTTTCCCTAAGAGCACAACAGGAACACACTCTATTTTCCTGAGAATGTACTATATACCTCTGTCCACCACAAATGTATTCCCTTATTGTATACTTAAGAAGAATGTGTCCCAGTCTAAGACCTCTGACATACTCACACTCAAATTAAATTTAAATCTCACATATCCAATCACTTCTGGGAAAGCCTGACACAGATTTCCAGCTGTGTCCTTCCCCCAGAATAATATGGTAATGCTGCTACCAATCAGAGTGTCCTCATGCCCTTCTAAAGGGGTGTCCAATTATGAAAATTAAATATCAAAATAAATGATAGCTATGACCAGAGCAGCCAGGCCTTTGAGGGGACCTTAGGAGTGTCAAATAGGTTTAACCACTGTGTAATCTCTAAAGTAAAATGTTGATTTCCAGTCACAATGTAAAGTAATGAAAAACATGTAATAATAAGTAAAATGATTACAAAATTGTAAATTAATCGCTTTCAATAAACATCAGATTACAATTACTAGAAATGTAAAATTAAACTGTAGGACAGGAGTCCACTATTTTAGAAAAACGCTTATCTTAATAACTAAGTATTCCTAATCTAACTAAGGAATACTGTATCTGATCTTTTCTAACACATAACAGCAAGGCCAAGGCAGGCTTAGAGTTCTTGGTGAGTTCTCTCCCATGGGTGTCCACTGACTGCACAGCATTGTAACTGACTGTTCTTCACAAACTGCTTAGCGCTTGACATAACAGCAGTCTCAACTGTCTTATTTTAAAAATAACAGTCAGCTGTTTGAAAAAGTTATTTTCCTGTCAATCAACTGTATAAATAATCACTTAGCAACCAGGAACATTCTAATGACATCACTCACTGTTCAGTTGATTCTTCACAGTACTTTAGAATTCCCCTGTCAAACATGCACAATTAGAAATGCATCAAAACACTGACAGATTCTCTAAGCATTCTGTATAAACAGGGAAATACTCAACACTTTAAAACGTATTTACATTTTCACAAGTAGACGTGCTGGCATACCATACAATTTAATCCAGAATATACACAAATCTCCTGCCAGACATGCATCAGCTTGTTTCTCTAAGAAGTGTTGGGATGTTTGCAGATTACATTGGTTAAGGTTTTGTAAAATGTTTCAGAAATCTTCAAGCATAATATGTAAAGTAGGAATAGAAATGTCTAACAGGTTAGCATTCTCTACCTCATGCATATACAGAGTAAAACAAAAACTAAAACAAATATGGATTGTGTGAAACATGTATACTTAAACACAAACCAAAACACAAAAAATGTCATAAATGTATCAACAAACCCTTATTAAAAAAGTTTACTGTTTTTATCTTTACACAGAAAAGATATCTTCAGAACAATTAGAATTAAATAACAAAAAAAACATGTGTGAAGAGACACACATAATATAAACAGTATCATCATAACTGTAACTAATTTTATAGATTTATATTATAATCACAGAGACAGGACCAAGCGGTACCCATACAATGTAACCCTATCATCTAGCTAAACTTTTTAATTTCAAAATACATTTATTCGAACACAAGTCATTAATTCCAGGAAAATGATAAGCATTAGAGTAGATCTGCCAATAAAGTTCAAGTTCTTCAAGTTTTAAAGGGGTCAGACCACTACTTGGTTCTGCCTCTTTGATTATTTTTGTATTCTTTGTTATGTAATGAGTACCCCTGGTCTAGTTCTACTTTTTTCTTTCCCCCCTAGTTTTTTGAGGTTAGTATAGGGTTGAGTGATAGCAGTCATGTTTAACTTGTACATATTGTGCACTTTATATTTATAGTATATTTTTAGTATATTTTTACCACTTCAGCCTTAGCTATTCGAGGTTGGAAAAAGGGTGTGCAATAGCCAACCGCTTAGCTCTTGTGTTTTTCTGGAGTTTTTTAATTTATTATGTGTGCCTTTTTGCGAGGATTCTTTATTTATTATGGGTGCTTGTTTACCCATGCATATTTTATGTACATACAAGTATCTATTTTGTATTTCTATATAATGTAGGTGCTACCGAGTTTGTGAATATTATTTTGTGTGTATTATATATGTTGAGTAAAGCAGCAGTGTTTCTTATGCTTTGCATGAGATAGAAAAGGGTTAATGGTTCCATAGTCGACATTACCACAGCATTCACGCTGACTCGTTAACTCATCCCCATATGGATTTTTATAAAAAGTGTTTAATTTATTCTTTTTTATTCATCTGAGGAAGTTTAATTGAAATAAACAAAAAGTGCTTTATGCACTTTTAAACTGCTTGTCCTTACTTGGTTGCCGCTCCAGTGTTGTTTTATTTATTTTAGAAGTTTTCTTTGTGTTTCTATGACTAAATATACAAAACTAACTGATATTGCCAACATCCTGGCAGATAGGTTCAGTGCTAACTTTACCCCCCTCTCACCCCCTAAAGAGCCCATCACTATATTGGAATAATGCAAAGTTCCTGTAATCATGGCTGCATGGTTAAAAACCACACTCTCCAAAGCTAAGAACACAGCATCCATGGGACCTGACAACATCCCAGGCTGAGTTCTACATGAACTACAGAATGAAATGGCACCCCACCTAAGCAATATGTTTAATCATAGCCTCATCTCAGGCTTTGTGCCCACTGAATGGTGCAGAGCGACAGTTATCTCACTCCACAAAGGGAGAGCCACCATGAACCCCGGGATCTACCGCCCCATTAGCCTAACGAGCCTGGTCTGCAAAGCCATGGAACGCTTTATCTTGGAACTTATAAACAAAGACATTGGTAATCTCCAAACTCTGGACCACATCCTGTTCAGGTTTGTAAAAGGCAGATCACGTCTCCTAAACCTGATAGGCTTCTTTGAAGCAGTCACCAAAGCCATAGACGAGGGTAAGGTGGTTCACACAGCCTATCTAGATTTTGCCAAGGCTTTTGACACCATCCTACACCTGGAATTATAGATAAACTCACTAAACTAGGTATAAATCTTAATGTCACAAGATGGGTTGCCAAATAGCTCACTGATAGAACCCACACTGTGAAAGTAGCAGACTCCAAATCTGATTTCAGACCAATGACAAGTGGAGTACCACAGGGTTCATTCCTAGGTCCTCTCCTCTTTTGTATCTACTTTTCTGAAGTACAGGCTAACACAGAAGGTCTTTGGCTAATGAAGTTCACAGATGACTGCAAACTAGGAGCCATAACTGAAACTCCTAACAATGTGGACATCCTACAAAAGGGCCTCACTGAGACAGATGCCTGGTGTCAAAGCCATGGCCTCAAGCTCAATGCCAAAAAGTGCATTGTCATCCCCTTTGGTAAAAACTCTGTACCCATGAGCTATCACATAGGTGGAAGTCTACTTAACACCAAAAGTGTGATAAGAGATCTTGGGACACAGGTGGACAGTAGTCTCTCCTTTGATAATCACATTGCCACAGTATTCAGGAAATCCTTCTATGTGGCACACCTCATCACAAAAGGTTTCTCATCCAGGAAAAAAAAGTCATTGTTCCCCTCTACTCATCACTCATTAGACCCATTATAGAGTACAACACCCCTTTTGGTATGTACCTCACAAGACATCTGAAGCAACTGGAAAGGCCACAGAAATACCTCACAAAGAGGATTACCGGCCTCAAACAGATGCCCTACGCAGACTGTCTCAAAAAACTCCAGCTTTACTCCATCGCATTATCGCCTACTCAGAGGCAATCTCTGCCTAACATACAAAGATATGTCAAACCCAGAGCTGTTGGACATGCTCCATAGGTTCATAGGTTCATAGGTAGGTACTAGGCTATTGGCCCAATGGCCTACGTAAGCCTAGCCAGCAAGGTACCATAGCTTACGCCACCCAAGAAAGTTATTTTCCTGTGCCACTGTCCAGCAGAGACACAGAAGTGATCCCTGGGGTGTATTTCCTATTTCCCATCCACTCATCAAGATTTTTCTTGAAGAGTACTAATGAAGAACTTTGCTTGACATAGATGGGTAGCTTGTTCCAGAGTATAGGAAGTCTCTGGGACAGGAATCTATCCCTCCAGCATGTCCTGTTTATTGTGGTGACAAGGTTTAGGTCCCTAGAGCATGTAGCTTGGAGGGATTGGGATTTCTTTAGGTGAAGCATGTCCAACAGCTCTGGGTTTGACATAGCTTTATGTGTTAGGCAGAGATCACCTCGGAGTAGGCGATATGCTACGGAGTAAAGCTGGAGTTGTTTGAGGCGGTCATGTAAGGCATTTGTTTGAGGCCAGTAATCCTCTTTGTGAGGTACTTATGTGGCCTTTCCAGCTGCTGCAGATGTCTTGTGAGGTACATTTCAAAAGGGGCATTGTACTCTATAATGGATCTAATGAGTGATGAGTAGAGGGGAACAATGACCTCTTTTTTCCTGGATGAGAACCCTTTTATGATGAGGTGTGCTACGTAGAAGAACTTCCTGACTACTGTGGCGATGTGACTATCAAAGGAGAGACTACTGTCCACCTGGGTCCCAAGGTCTCTTGTCACGCATCTGGTGTTAAGTAGATTGCTGCCTATGTGGTAGTTCATGGGTACAGAGTTTTTACCAAAGGGGATGACACTGCACTTTTTGGGATTGAGCTTGAGGCTATGGCTCTGTCACCAGGCATCTGTCTCAGTGATGCTCTTCTGAAGGATGTCCACATCATTTGGGGACTTGACTACGGCTCCTAGTTTGCAGTCATCTGCGAACTTCATCAGCCAGAGGCCTTCTGTGTTAGCCTGTACTTCAGAGAAGTAGATATCAAACAGGAGAGGTCCCAGGACAGAACCCTGTGGCACTCCACTTGTCACTGCCTTAAGGTCAGATTTGGAGTCTGCAACTTTTTCTGTCAGTGAGCCAGTTGGCAACCCATCTTGTGCTGTAGAGATTTATACCTAGTTTAGTGAGTTTAGCTATAATTCCAGAAAGTGGGATGGTGTTGAAAGCCTTGGCGAGGTCAAGATAGGCTGTGTGAACCACCTTACCCTCATCCACAGCTTTGGTGACTGCCTCATAGAAGTCGATCAGGTTCAGGAGGCATGATCTGCCTTTCAAAAACCCGAACTGGGTGGGATCCAGAGTTTGGAGGTTACCAATGTCTTTGTTTATGAGTTCCATGTTGATACGTTCCATGGCCTTGCAGACCAGGCTCATCAGGCTAATAGGTCAATAGTTGGAGTGGGATAATTGTTGCTGTGCACCATTCAGTGGGCACAAAGCCTGATGCAAGGCTATTATTGAACATGGTGCTTAAGTCGGCAGCCTGTTCGTTCTGAAGTTCATGTAAAACGCAGCCTGGGATGTTGTCCGGTCCCATGGATGCTGTGTTTTTGGCTTTAGAGAGTGCAGCTTTTACCTGTGTAGTTGTGCTTACAGGGACTCTGCATTCTTCCTGTATAGATATGGGCCCATTAGGGGGTGAGAGGGGGGTAAAGTTAGCACTGAACCGATCTGCCAAGATATTGGCAATATCAGTTGGTTCTGTAATTTCGTGTCTTTGTGCTGTAACTCAGAGCAGATCCACTTAAAGAAATCCCAATCCCTCCAAGCTATATGCTCTAGGGACCTAAACCTTGTCACCACAATAAACAGAACATGCTGGAGGGATAGATTCCTGTCCCAGAGACTTCCCATACTCTGGAACAAACTAACTATCTACATCAAACAAAGCTCCTCATTAGCACTCTTCAAGAAAAAATCTTGATGATTGGATGGGAAATAGGAAATTCACCCTGGGATCACCTCTGTGAATCTGCACAACAGGGGCACAGGAAAATAATTTTCTTGGGTGGCAAAAGCCAAGGTACCTTTTTGGCTAGGCTTATATAGGCCCTAGGGCCAATAGCCTAGTACCTACCTATGAACCTATTAACATATATATATATATATATATATATATATATATATATATATATATATATATATACATATGTATGTGTGTGTGTGTGTGTGTGTGTGTATATATATATATATATATATATATATATATATATATATATATATATATATATATACACACGTATGCCTGTGTGTGTGTGTGTGTGTGTGTGTGTGTGTGTGTGTGTGTGTGTGTGTGTGTGTGTGCGTGTGTGTGTGTGTGTGTGTGTGTGTGTGTGTGTGTGTGTGTGTGTGCTTTATTGAGCTCCATTGTTTTGTATTATAAACATTGTATAAGTTTGTTGTTTTTCATTTTCATTAGGCCCAAGAAATGGTATCTGTATTGCACATTAGTTAAAACTGAAAAAAATAACAGTCATGTTTTTTAAGTATTTCTGCTCCTTTTGATACAGCCCTCTGTCTTGGGTATGTGCCATCCATGTCCATATACATCAAATAGGTGTGCAATACAGGAACAACTGAGATCATTATTATTGGGGGGGTATTACTGCTGACTGTTAAGCAATTTTGTTTCCACAAGACATAAAATAAAATGAAAATTGAAATGCATTAGTTGACAAAATACTATTTGGAGTTGATTGACTTAAAGCAAGGTACCTTATGGCATGAATATTCCATAAGAAAAGGCCAAAAGATAACCTTCCCCATGTTTCCTATACCTTTGAGCTCATCAACATGTCTTAGCTGTACCTGTGTCTTAAATGGGCATGACAGCAGTCTTACAAAGGTTTAAAGCAGTTGTATCAAATGTGCATGTAACTTCTGCCTCATGCTCTGTATATGCAGTCACCTCTAAACCCATCGCTGTTCAGAACATTGGTTATTTTTTTATGAAGGTCTTCATTCAGCTTTAGAGAGATTCTGTCTCACAACCTAACACAGACAATGTTACCCATTCAACTCCACATTAATTTCCCCTTCATTCATTTTGCTGTTCCCATTTTACTTCTTTTTCCTTGTTTCTCATTCCCCCTGTTTTTTCCCCTTTTTCCTTCTTGCTCTAACAGGAATGTTTGCAAACTGTTGTACAGTACATATAGTATAGTAAATGATACATGATGCACATATTTGTATTTGAATCTGTTTCTGTCATTTGTCCTCACTGAATATTATTTGCATGATTTATTGTTGCTTCTTATAACAAATATTGTTTACTTTATTGGTAGGGCGAGATTTAAATTGGTCAGTAGTTACCAGGACTCTATCTTAGTTAAAAATTTAGATAGCTAAATAAATAAATAACCATTGTCATCTTTGCAGGTGCACCAATTGTGAAAGGCAATTACAAATGTTGGAAAGTATATACTGCTAAGCACAAAACTGCTGGTTATCTAGCCATTCTAAATTTTAATTGTAACTAAAAATAGGTATGCTTACCTTAACAAAAATACAACTTTTATTATATAAAATAATGTGCATAAGAAATGCTTAGTTGTGGTGTATTTCCAGTTTTTTAAGATTACTGTTTCAACATTAGCTGCTGCTCTACATGTTTATGTACCTCAGGGATAAAGAAAAAAAAAAAGAGAAATGGATATAAATAGATACATAACAGCATCCTTTATACCAGCTTCTGGTAAAATCTGTTAAGCATGTATTCTTTCATAATGACCAATTCTGAGTTTGCCTTTGTATTCTGTGTTATTAGGAATTTTGTTATGAGTGACAGCATTTCTTCCACAAATGAAGTTCACTTGTTCCAGACGCATCTGCCTTGCTTGCTTTTTGTACCACATGTTTTTGGTAATAACATAATACAGTAAGACACAAAAAACAGTGTGGGGCTAAAAATGTGAGGTCAAACTGAATAAATAAAAGGAAAAATCAGAAAAGGTGCAATACTTCAGAGGCATGTGGCTATAGGGAATTTCCCTAAGTGTTTGATTATATGGCACATGATCTCATTTATCTTTCCGGTCACACTTCTGCTGAGGAAGCCCCTTTTGCTACCATCTCTATAAAAAAACACGCGTCATGAATGTGTGCTCAGTACAAATACATCTAGGACTAAAGTGCTGAATTTCAAGGAGGAGGGATAAATACCTGCAGCTCATTTACGGCACACATACCTGTTTCTTGTTACTCATACAGAGCTTGTGTAATACAGTTTCAGCAGGAATGAGCTATTCAAACACAGCTCTGCCAGTCCTGTTTCTGTTGGGCTATACACTTTTATACCTAGGTAGGAAAATCTACTTCTTGTGTATCTTCATTCATTGGTGAAACAAAACCAGGCAGCTGCATCACTTTTCTGTTGTTTATGTCTTTCTCTTGATTGTAGATGTCACTACAGCTTATGTTCGAACAAGATGCCTATGTATTAAAAAACTGGATTTTGTTTGCTGGAAGAACATAGACAGCTTTACTGTAATTGAAAGTGGACCCCACTGCACACAAACAGAGATTGTGTAAGTACTTTAAGACTACTGTTCAGTAGACTAACACTTGTTTAGACAACTAGTGCTTCAGGAGGTCTGCTGTACGTTAACCACCAGTGTTTTTTTTTTCAAATGCAATTTTTATTAGTTTTTACAAGGTTTGTAAAACAGAAACATAACAAAAAGGTATAATGCAGTATATACATACAAAAAAACTTGCTATGCAGAGAAATTGTAACAATATGAGTAAGCATAAAGACTTTACCATAGCAAAGCAGTATCTAAATAATAAAAAAGAGCTACTAACCAAGACAAAACAAACTTTCTAAACCAAAACATATGCATTGAGGATAGAATGTAATAGTTTGCCCCCTTTATATTAACTGGTGTGGTATAAGATAGGGTATGATTATCCTTGGTTAACAGTAGGAGGAATAATAACTACAATGGTTAGGGGAAATACATATGTCTTATTTATGTTGATTTTTTTTTTTTAAGTGAAAGAAAAAAAGAGGGTGTATTTGCTGAATTAACACTATTTCCAGTATTTACATAATGGATGCCATAACAAGTGGATAAAAGAACATCACACGATTATGTTAAAAAGTGTAGTATAGTCTATATTCATCTATATGACTAAAATTTCAAGCATAAAGGTCTTCATAATAACCACCAGTGTTTGTATTTACTGAAATAGTAGTTCCTTAGAAATACAGCTATTAAACTGGTCACTTGTTTCACTGTATAAGAAGTCAGTATATGTGAGGCTAAAGATGTTTTATGCAAAGTTCTATCAGTGAGTCTGAAGTAAATGTACTTGTTTTACAATCAATGCATACTTCACATTTGAAGTTGATTTTATTAATTGCTAGGCAATGTTATAATTTGCTGCTTTAATTGCCATCTTTTAACAACTACATCTCTTTCTTAAAAGTGTGTCATAGGTAATTATCGATCTGCTAAAGATGCTTTCTAATAGTTGTCCTTGACATGTCTTTGTCATTCTTTGGGTTGTCTTCTATATGGGGAATGAGGGATGAAGCCCTCTGCCCATTAATGAATGCTTTTGGTGCACATATCATATTCTAATATAGATCACAATCTTAAGAGCTCCTGCCGTAAGATACGTTATCTGCCTTCCAGCTACTGAAGTAAGCTGTGCAGAGGAGGGTGCAGACATTCAAACATTCAGGCATGCACTTTGATGTATCTACTCCAACATACTTTCCAGAATTCTATGCCACTTCCAAATGTCTCCACATGAACTCTCCAAAGTGTACCATCAGATAAAAGAAATATATACAGTAAACAGTACAGAACTTTCTGCTAGCAGAGAGATGTTTTTTGTATCATGCGGTTGCTTAGATATACTGAAAAAATATTCTGACCAGAACAAATATGGTTTTGCTGCTCTAACATCTTTTCTCAAATCTATCATGCTGACTTTAAACATTGATCTAGCGAACACTGGACCTTCTATTTCACTTGTACATATCTTGACAGCAGGCTTACCACCACAAAATTAAAAATATTTACCAGGCTAGCCCTGTCTGAACTAAGGCTCCTTCAAATATTGTTTCAGAGTAGAAATGCTCATTGATTTCTCATTTCAGCCAGTTTCACTCAATGAAAGTAACAAGAGTTCCTTTTGCATTTCCTGGCACCCAAATTCCAACAAATACATTTGAATTTTATGTTGTTAAGAACTTTGCTGTGGAAATGACAGCATTTCTAATATAAATTAATGCACATAACCAGGACTATACCAACATACAGGTATTATTTGTGAGACATGATCTGCTTAGAATGGAAAATGATGTAGCTATAGGCTATCCTGTTTTTATTTATATATGGTCATTTTTAGCTTCTTGTGAACATAGAACGGTTTACTTGTGATGTGACAGACACACATCATTGACAGAAATTAGCAGTAAGATTACAATAGATGTTTAGTGATATAAGACAGTCTTTAGATTACAATATGGAGTTGTAGCTGTGAGAACACCCATAACCGATATGAATGTTCATTTATGCTAGGTTTGAGAGAAGGAACTTGCAAAAACTAAACAAATTGCCTATGCCAAATGGAATTTTAAAATGTTTGATAAGACCTGTAATCCAAATTTAGCAAAGAGTGATAAGATGTGTGGAGTTTACAGGTGATAATAAAGTCAAGGCTGTGTTAGAGCTCCCTCATGTGGCCACTACATTAATATAGTTCAAAATGTTGACCTGTGTGTGAATTATTTTGATTTAAGAGATTGATTCAACGCTGTGCCCTTGGGTCGTCTGTATTGTGTCTGCATCTTCTTGCTGTCTTTATGAATGTTCACTGCATTTTGTGATTTTCTTTCACATGGCAAAGACATGGTATAAGTGAACCTTCCAATTCGCTCTAGGTTTGTGTGTTTTTGTGTGTGCACTGCATGCATGTGTGTGTATGTGTGTGTTTCTGGGTACACATATTCCATGTATGTGTTACCTGCCTGTGGCAGACTACCGTCCAAGCAAGGATTAGTTTCTTTTCTTTAAATCAAGTTAGTTCCAGCAATAGAAGCTCTTCCACATGACCCTGAACAGGATTAAGCAAATAATAAGAAAATGAACGAATGTCAGAAAAAAAAAAAACAGTGGGTGTGTGGGGTGCATGTGGTAAGGCAGAGTGTAAAATATAAGAAAAAGAGATATGGTCTGAGTTTATTTTTATTACTAAATGCTAATGTTTCAAATAAATACTTGCTAGCTCGGCTGTGTAGCATTGTGGGATGAAGCCCTGATTATGACAAAGATTACCCAAATCTGAACAAATATTATGGCTTTAGAAGACCCAGACAAGGCAGTCTGGGATAAGTGGCTCACTGTGGCTCACCCAGCCTAGGAGTCATGAGCAGCCAGGCTGCTCCAAAGCAAAAGGAAGCTTGCATGTTACCAGTGGCCGCAGGAGTAGAGAACATGGGCTTTGCATCCTAAACTGGTCATAACAGCCATAATTACTTGTTTTTAGGAACAGGCACATGTAGGGATGCTACTGCTATGCTTCTGCATTGACAATGGTGCAAACACCAGTAACCAGAGGTGGGGGGTATTGACATACATATACAACCTCATTTTTTGGGATGCTGGCAAGGACAAAGACCCCTCCACAGTCTTTAGTAGCATGGCTTCCCAGTTGCCCCTTGGAAAAATGTCAAAGGAAGGAGGAATGAATGGGCTGGGCATATGAGAGGAAGTTTAATGGCCAGCAACCACAGTGTGGAAATAACTTGTATTTCTTATAAAGCCCTTTAAATCTCTGTCAGTTAATTTTGTTAAACTGGAGGTAAATGACATCTTAAAGGAATCTCTTCATTTTTGCATGCTAAGTGTCTCAGTATTATATCCTTGTCATCTTGACAAAGAATTTAGCAATGCTCAAAGCTATGGCAATAGCAGTGTAAAAGTGGTGATTGGCCCCCAGTATAAGTTGTTAGGGAAGACAGTGAGCCCTGCAGAAGAGGTGCTGATTAATCTTTGCAAGCAGCATTGGCAGTCATGTAAGCATCCATGATTGAAAGTTAGACTATATAAATAACAGTCAGCAAGGGCTTATAAGTTAGGAACTGTAGCAAGTAGTTAGGACAACTCTGTTACAGTTTAACAAAGGTGCTTTGCAAAGTTTTAGGAAAGAGCTATTATGTAGGTATGTTTATTTATTTGTCTTTTTTTACCTGGAAAGTTCAACTGGACAAAGTCCATTTTTAGCATAGGTCCATGGATAATAACCAGCAGATACATTTAAGATACTCATGACAAAACATTTTTTTTTACAGAGATGCATTACACAGATAGTTATTAAAACTTCTAGATACAAACAAGTGATTGCTCTATATTGACACTATACAAAGAGGTATTTCTTCTGTGGTGAAATTATACATGGCAATAAATTCCAAATATAAAGCATGCAGACAGTTCATATGCAACATATGTTGCAAGCAGACATTAGATATGACTAATGAGACAGGGGTGAGGAGGGTTACAGCACAGATGTTAAGAATACATAAAATCAAGGTAAGGAGTGTGAAACAGCAGCTAGGTAGATAGTAGTTGAAACTAAAAGAGGGAAAGAGAGATGCATTGTACAGCTGATGAGACAAGGGTAGTAAGTTGTACAGCTGATGAGACAAGGATAGTTGAGCTAAGAATACTAAGGGTACTTAGTGATAGAATTTGGTTATAAGAAAGTGCAGGAGAGTATTTGTCAGAGGTGGACAAAGTGTGAGGTCAGAAATAAATTGAAATGTAAATAGTAGATTAAAGTAGGAAAGACATTGAGGAGGAGAGTGGTAGAAAGGTATGTTGCTTAGAAAGGACAGAGGTTATAAATAGATAGGGGTATGAGCTGACAAAAGTAAAATGGTGTTATTCATGTGCATGACCACATGTGGTTTACATGTTTTCTTACTAAGGACTTGAAGGCCATATGCTTTATGGTCTGTTGTAGTTATGTTGGAATGGTGTTCCAGAGTTTAGATATGTAATGGGACTGTAGTGAGTCACCTACTGAGTTATTTAATTTAATTTAATTTAATTTTTGGTCTGTTCATCATACAGTTTGTGGTTTTCTGGCAAATCACTGGGGATTGAAGTCACAAAATAATGACCTACTTTTCAGTTTCAGTCTTCATATCCTTCAAAAAGTGAATGCAAACACAAATCCTGTTATTCTAGCAATTTTCTAAGTTTATAACAACAATATGTAAAATCTGTCCTTTTTTGGGGCCTTTGTCCCCCCATCCACTCCAATTATTTTAGGATTTGTCAAATTTCTTGTGGTAAATGGTTGAGAGGTATGAAGTAATCACTTGACTCTAAAAAGCCTTATGACTCATTTGATTACTTTAGTGTACATAAACATCTTGTGTTAAAAAATGGAAGTATATAGTGTTGTTATAGTCTTCATTTCCAAGGCTGAAGAGGAAACCAAGATCTTATGTGAAGCAAATATGTCATACACCTGATGATGGCAATAAGGAACTTTACAAAATCAAAAATGGAAGACAACTTGTAGGGAGGGTGGCCTAATGGTTAATTGTTTGCTTTGCAAGCATAAGGTGCAAGGTTTGAGTCTCACAAGGGATAATTGTCTAGACTTAAAATGGCTTGCAAGGGCAGTTAGCTTAGTACTAATCTATGAACTCCCACTACACTGGCATAGTTGATGTCAGCTCTGTTTTGGCTGGGCCACAATCACATCACCTCTTACACCACTATTGTTATCATCTAATATGTCAATCTGCATGTAGACATTTCTTTGTCATATCCATTTTGTTACGTTCATAAACTGTACAATTTAGTGATAGCCTTAATCTTACATTGCTGTTACTACTACAGTAGTAACCCAGGATTAGTCTGCAGGTGGTCAGATTTTATTAGTGTTGTATCCCTGTAACCAAAATAAATAAAGTATGATGTAAACATACTCAAACTAGTAATTTTCATGGAAGAACAGTATTTTAATAAAGTTGTAGTAATAGAATATGTGATGCCCACAGATCCATTACTGGAATGGAAACATGCCAGGCTACATTGCCTATGGCAGGGACATGCTGGTAAATTAGAAGAAGGTACATCCTTCAGTATTAGGAAAGGTATTCAGACAAGGGTATATGGAGTAAAAAAGTGAAAGAGTGATGCACTGTTGGTTAAACTAGTGAGTATAAATGGTAGGTTAGTCTCCATAACAGCTGTGTTCACAATCATTACTATGTGGGGGAAGATAACAAAGAAATGTTAGATGGTATTCTAAGCATGGTAAAAGAAATAGGTACTAATACTGCGGAACTTCAGTTTGTCAGCTGTTACTTGCAGCATCCTGACTACAGCTACTTAAAAGAGAAAGCTCATTCTTAATGTCCTACAAGGATAGACCTTAGAGAATTGCCTCTAGAATCAGCACATGGAGAGCATTATTGGACATGCTGTCTACAGATGAAGAGGTAGAGTGGGGTTCATCTCAGGAAGTGGTCAGCTATGTGAAAATCAAGTACTTAATCACATAAAGTCATTGAAGAAACTTAGAACTATACAGTGGACAAATTGGGGCAGACAAAGATATTTTTTCCCCAGAAAACGGGTGCATAGCAATTGAACAGCATTCACTAAAAGTTAATAAGGCCAAAAACAGTTATAGAATTCAAGAACACATTTGACAGACATATGCAAGTCATATGACACTCAAACAAAAACTGTAAATTGTAGGACCTCTAGCATATTCAGAAAGTGGAGTTAATGAGTACACTAGATGAACCACATAGTTTATTTCTGTTTGAGTGTATAGTTTTGTATATATGGGTCACACAATTCATTGACCCTACTAAGAAAATGGGTCATTAAGAAATGTCCTAAACTGTAAAAAAAAGTTAAAATTCTTAGTTATCTTTCAGTAGTTGAGCCAAGATCAATGGTTTTAACATATGCCGGGCAAGCATAAAACAAAAAGTTGACATAATTCTTCTTAATAAATCTTTAGGTATGTGTCTTTACCACCCTCAGGTAATCAGGTAATCACAACCCCATCAAATGCTTACTATTTACTCCTTTCTACCCCTACAAGTTTGGCTTGTAATACCTCAATCACTGCCATTCTATGGGTCGGAAAAGGCTTTTTATTTTGCTCTACACATATATTTTCCATTCCTCCATCTCAGAATATGCAGGAATGTCAAGATGCAAAAGTGACTTGATGGCATCACCACATTTCTGCCTGCATAATGCTAACTCCCACTTTTCACCACATAATTGCCCAATAGTGCATTAACCCTGAACTCTATTACAGTGTTTTTCTGTTGGGATATTCTTTACTTGCAAGTAAGGTATATCTGCATAAAATGCAACTGACTCTACCTCCTTGCAGTGCTGTTTTGGTTCTGCCAAAACACTAAATCCTTTGTCAGTGTAATGCATATGGTGATTATTGAAGCACACTAAAGAAAATCCTAGGTAGGAACATGCAATTGTATAACCAGAATCCATATGCATTTACTTTAAAGAAGATGATATTAATGGCATCTAGATTCTTCCTTGGCAGGCCTTCATGCACTGAGTAAACAATCTCTGTGTTTTGCTCTTTTCTAGGCTGACTGTAAAGAAGAAGCATGAAGTATGTCTGAACGCCTCAAAAAAGCAAGGCCGGAGCCTGCTGAAATGCTGGAAAAGGTACATCCTGTTGTCTTTTTATTGAGAGTTTCCTGTATCTTGGTCCCCCCTTTGATTTTGCTTATCTATCCATTCCTCATCTCCCTCCATGTTTCCTTCCCTCTCAGCAGCTCCATACTTTTAGCTATCTTCTTTGAAACATATCTTTCATTGCAGCAGCGAAAAAACTTTAACATTACCCAGAAATATGCTGAGATATATGGTGATCTCTGAAGAAATACTAACCATTTGACAGCAGCAGGCAAGCTAAATGTGTCTGTTTAAGGCACCACTGTGGTGGCATAGAGGGATAACTATAACCAGGTGACCTATGTTTGATTAGCAGCTTTAGCAAATGATGGAGTGTCAGGAGGGATAGGCATTACCATTCCAGGGTGGGTTGGTGGGCCTATGGGTGTCTACCATGTTGATGCCCGGTAGATGCAGGGGAAGACATACTGGTAGGCATGCCTAAAGAGGGGAATAGGGTAGCAACATGGTTGAGCTGCTGCAAAGGTCAGGCAGTTTGCCACATATCTTCTATTACACACCAACCCCTCAGCATACTATAAAGTCTGTAAAGGGAGGGAGAAATGGGTGAATTGGGTAGTTCATGAATAATTCCCCCCTCAGATGGATGGTCAAACATGCCAAGTCCCCAGATGCATAGTTCCATGACCAGCCCTATCAACACTGGGTTGAAGTCTTGGGGATAAGGAAGCAGCTAGTAGACCTGTGGACAAGGTACCAGAGTGCTTGACCAGTACCATAAAGGAAGGAGGAGGGACCAAAAAATGCGTCTGCTTAAACAGCAATGGCTACCCAGGATTCTAGTGACAAGCATGGCTAGAGAAATATTGTTAGTTTTCTCCTTGTTAACTAGATGTAGCAGCTAGATACACATGGCTACTTTCAATGTTATCCTGAATTCAGGGTCTGATTAGCAGTGGTACTGTGGAATTCATACTCAGAACATACTTTAGTCGCTGCATTATACAGCCAGACATGATATTCTTCTCAAACCCTACCCCTTCTACAGTGCTGAGCTATTACAGAGAGTTGTACAAAGGTACCATGGGGGACTCATTCAGGCTTATGACTGTCAGCTGCTGCCTATCCTCAAAACATGCTAACTCGACAGTGCACAGCTGCCAAGTTATCATCAGCATTCCCATGACTCCACTTCTCAGGCAACTACACTGGCATTCCTTCAGCATTCCCATGACTCCACTTCTCAGTCAACTACACTGGCATTCCTTCAGCATTCCCATGACTCCACTTCTCAGTCAGCTACACTGGCATTCCTTCAGCATTCCCATGACTCCACTTCTCAGTCAGCTACACTGGCATTCCTTTAAGTACCAAAAAATCTCTTGAGTGTGCCCTTTACTCTTCTCAATTCCTAGGTCCTTCATAACCTGATAACTTACCTTCCTCTGTTTTCTTGTCTTTGGCCATCTTGGCTGCACCATCTTACTACTTTTCCTTCCTGTTCTATACAAGTATTCAGTCAATAGGTCGGACCTTTATTATAGCACTCCATGGTTCCAACACTCATGTTTTTTCCCCCCACCCCTCAGTGCTTCTCTTGTCCAAACTACATAGTAGCTGATATGGATACTTCTGAAGTCCTGTACCTGTGCTACATAGCCCCTCTTATCCCTGCATCATGGGTTATGCACCTCTCTTTTCCCTTCATTAGCCTGTGTTCTATTTTAGTGAAGATTACATTGAGGATTTTACCTTAACTTGTCAGAGACTTCATTGTTTCATTGATTCTGGCTTCCACCTTTCTCTGCTCCCTCCTTACCATGATATCCTCCCTGTTTATGTCTGGGAGACTGAAATCCATGTCACTATAACTCCTCTCCTTTTTGTTCATTATTCAGTTCATTTTCCAAGTTTGCAGTTACATGTTTTTCCTGATCCTTAGTCTGCGTACCATGGCTAGCCAGTAAGGATACCCAGCTTTCTAGTCGAGCTAATAGTACCTCTTACTGATCATCATTTCTGCTTCTCATCCTCTTCCTCTTTAAAATGGCACCTCCTCTTTATGTCCAACCATTGTCTCTTTGCTCCCTCACTTGCCCTGCCATTCCAAACATCTTGACATCAAATAACCACAGTCCCTAAACCCTATAACCCAGGTTTGTACTACGACTCTATTCTTATAACCTTCATCGTTAAGCATCTGTTGTTGTTCTTTTATTTTATTGGGTGCATTATTATTAGTCCTCAGATTTCTCATCTCAGAAGTCATGAACCTCTGAATGAGAACTAGTCGACTCTCTCTTCATCACCAGTTCTGGAGTGTTAGCTCTGAGTTCACTGAATTGTATGATAAGAGAAGTTTTCTCTTACCTAAATGTTTAGAGATGTCAGAGTGAGCATAGACGGAGTCAAGAGAATATGATACTGGGAGGCTTGCCTCCTACCAAATGCTTTTTGTGTATTTTTCTTTATTCTGTTTGTTGCAGAAGTAAGACAGTTTAATTTGCTTACTTTGAAGTTGATTATTTTAATACTTACTGATCCCAATTTATTACATTGTATTATGTTGTATAAAAATCACATTTTCTGCTCCTGTTCTTTGGTGCTGGCCATTTGGCCTAATCAACATATATTTATTTACTATTTTTCTCCATTTCTACCACTAGTAAATATACTCCCCCATTTTAGTTTAAATAGTCTTGATCTTACATTACTCCCATCCCATGTAGGTGGTCTCTACCATATAATCCCTGAATCCACTGTCCCCCATCCTTTAGCCCTCTAAATCATTATTCTACTTGACGACACTAATGCCACTAATTGAACTTTCATATTCTGCCTTTCATTTTCCAAACTAGCCATTGTCCTCTCATATTCAAAACTTGCCACTGTCCACACTTGTTAACAAGCTTCCATCTTTACTGCAAGGCCCCCCTCCAGAAAAGAAATCTATGCTATGTAATTTGACTTTACTTTCACTAACAGTTGCAAGTGATTCCTTGTATTTATTTACTGACTTTAGTGAGGCCTAATCACCTCTAACTCAGGTCACATCTAACCCTCTCCTCACCTCCAGCACTCTCGCTTCCTAGAACTCTCTCCACACTCAGCCTTCTCTCTCTCTCTCTCTCTCTCCACCCTCAGGGTTCTCTCACCTGTTCCAGAATTCTTCCACTCACACCACTTCCTCTTGTAACTGAATTCTTTGTGTATTAACATGCAACGTGACCATCACATGCTTTCTTCTTTACAGTTACACCCCTAATGCTACTGTCCACTCTTCTCCTCTGGACCATGTACATCATTTTACAAAGAATTAATGTTCTTGTTATTTGCTAATATCCTCCCTTCCTTCCTTTCTTCATTAATTTACAGAACATTCTTCTGCTTGGTTACCTCTGTCTGATCCCCTTTACATAGGTGTTAGTCTCAGTAAACATTTTCACAAACATACTCCATTCTTCCTTTTTTATGCTGTACTTTTCCTCTTGTTAAGTCCTATCATATTCCAAACATCTCTACTCTAACTAACCTGAGATGCTGCTTCAGTTAACTTCCCACTAATGCTGTTGGCCGCTGTTAACTATAACCACTACTTCTTTGTTGGCTCACATTCACAAAATTCGTCCTTTTTTATGGGTCCTTATCACACCCTTACCACTAGAAGCAATTTTTTTCTACCTTTCTTTCTTTTGTTGTTTCATTAGGGCAACTTATTTCTTCTTCTTCCTGTTGTGTTGGTCTCAGTAATTTTCCTCCCTTCTCAGCAGCTCTCTAAGGCATATTATCACTCTGCATAGCACTTTGTTTCTTATCTGTACAGCAACAATCATTGAATATATTTTTTTCACAACAAATATAATTGCCTAGCATGGCATTATGGGAAAATCAGCATTATATATTTCAATTTGGGACAATGGACGGGACTGGTCAACAAACCCGTTTTCACCCATAACCCAAACACCATACTGCAATCCAAACAGAAAATGAAACACTGACTACATTATCTGTACTTCCATTACACAATTAGGTTGATATCAGTTTCCTGTTAGTGGTAATGGTCTTTTCAAATAATGCAAAATAAATAAAAACTGCCACTGCTGTACAGTTATAGCCATAATTTTAAAGGACATGATTGTTTCTTTTTAGAATGCTCACTGATTCAGATGGAATTCAGAAGTGCATCAAAAAATTTCAAAGAAGAATTGCAAAGAAAAAGAAGAACAGGAGGTCAAGGAAATGCAGATGATGAAGCATTAGAGGAGCCCAGCATTTGCAGGACTGAAAAAAAAGATGGTGTGTAAGGTAAAGCACTGTGCCTTCTCTGGAAGCACATGATCCGTTCCCTGCTATTACCTACTATGCTGAATAACAGACAGCATTGACTTAGCGACGTGAGCTTTGCAATACTTTCATACCAGTTCTTTACCTATTGCAGAGTAATACTGTACATGTACTAACTCAGTATACCTTAACTTCACATGCATTGTGTTGAATTTTGCATCAAAATCTTTTCTGTGTCTGGAAACTGGAGAACTGTTCCACACCTAACAAACTGCTGCTTTGAACACATTAACAAGTTATGTTTTATACTATTAACTCATCAGGAAACCATACTGTTAGCTGATAGAATATATTCTGAAGGGGGTAACAATCAGATTTGGAAACCAGCAGGCTGATTTCACTATAATATGCCAAGTTTAGAGATGGGTAGGGACTATCCTTCTAAGTGATGGTTGTATACAGTATCCATTTAATATATCCCACTACATTATTTTATGATTTGCAGCAGTTTCTTGAAATCCTATGAGAAAGGTATGCAAAGAAATGTTGCTGTTACCACAATACCTGCAGTACTGGGTTAACATTCTGGTGTACTGAGCTCCCTGGAGTCTAACAAACAGCGTGACCCAGGATGAATAACGAATGTAGCTACAACTGTATGCATAGACAGAATGAGTCCTATTATCTCTGCTTATTTATTAAAGTTATTTATAATGTGCTTTAGTAATGACTACCTTATTCAAATGGTATAGTAATTTAGAAAAAAAAACAGGGTGACTTAGATAAACACAAAAAAAGTAACTAGTAAAAGTGGAATTATGACAGCATGTTTACAATTCATGTGGCATTGCAAAATAATTGCTGGAAAGAAAGATTTGATTTGAGAGAAATAAAAAGGAAATTTAGGGGTCTTAAGTAACAACAGTTTACATGTTCTCTTTTAAAATGTTTTAGTGCATTGCTGCTATGACATTAGCCAATCATAAAGGGACTGTCCTGTTTTATTGAAGATATAAAGACCTGTGGCTGGAAATATCGTGGGATGGACTGTATGAGGGCCTCAGCATACAGGTAGAGTGATCCAGGAAGGGGCAGCAATGATTATATTTAAGGAATTACAGATAAAGACAATATGATGGGTGGATGTTAAGTATAGAAAGATAGAACAGGAGTAAAAAATTCTTAGAGAGTTCCTGCTAGTAAAACTGGACTACAAGTATGTGAGAACAGTGTCAGTGGTCAGTTTAGTACTAATATACATGGCCGGGGGAGGGGATGACCCAATGGACTCACCGATTTGTGCTCTTAGGAGAAATATATTTGATGATTATATCCTATATTGGGAGCTACATCTTAACAACAGGAGGTGGCCTATATGGTTCAGTAGTCAAATAAAGGCTTATGAAAAAGCCTGATAAGAACAGCCTTCAGTCCAGGGATGAGTGTAGTGGCTGATAAGGACAGCCGTCATTCAGTCCAGGGATGAGTGCCCACTATAGTAAAGGGGGTGACAAGATATGGGCTTTCAAATGCTGAAAACTAGGGACCAGTGGAAAATGTTGTCAAGAAATGAAAGGCAAGAAGGATGTGATGAGTGAGTGTTGACGGGTAGTATTTTTAGGACCAACGTGAGGCAATGCTGCTACATGGAAATGGTTCTAATACGTGGAATGTAGTGCCAATGAACATGGCTGCCACATTCACTAGCAGTGAGTTTTAAGTGAACAAGGAGCAAGATGAAGATGGGGAAGAGGACAATAAGTATGCAAAGCCAAAACATTTAATGAAGTATGCTTGGCAGGCATCACCCATCTTTTCCCAGCATTTTTCATGACATTATCTTTATGTCAGATCACTTGCCTGTAACCTACAGACATAAGTGTCACTATGAATATTGATACGAATATCCCTTATAGGATGGTCTTCAAATAGTTATTATATAGTGATGATCAATGTAGCTTGTGGCCATTATTAAAATTATGAACTGAGAACCACAATGAATTAGTATCCAAGAGCCTAGATGTCACCAATAAGTGAATGGAAATACTCCGTTATCTTAAGAAGACTTTATTGCATTAAAAACAAAAAAACATTAAGTGCTTTCACCCAGCACAATGTGGGCTTCATCTGAACATCATAATTACTAAATGCTGGTGCTTAAATTCAAAACTTGGCGCCAAATATTTTTTCCTTAAAGGAACATACACTTACTATTCATGCAACCCATATGAAACAGTATCTACATACAAATGCTACTAAATATTCCAATGTATTACTGTATACCATAAAATAAAAGTTAATACCACCCTTGTTATGTACATTACTTAAAAATATGCAATAAATTAATCTGATAATTCCTTATACATGAATTGATCATACTGTTCATTATAAAGTATTCGGTTATAGAATATATAAATGCTATTCAGTCAAAAAAAACATGTAATACCACTAACGCATATATATAAATAAAATACTTACTAAAAACTCTATGCATTCAAAAACCTGCTTATATAAATAAAAAACATTTCAAGTATGTTGGCAATATACCTAAAAAAACAATTTATGAATAAAAAAATGTTTACAATAACTGTGGTCTTGCTTAAATTACATAAATAACACCTGTAGTCATTAAATAATAAAATATAAAGTTTTTACTTTCTGTATTGCTCTTTATTCTATCATTCATCTAATGTGTAAATGGAATGGAATATTTAGTAGCATTTGTATGTAGATACAATGTTTCTATGGGTTACATGAATAGTATGCGTATGTTCATTTAAGGAAAAAATGTTTGGCGTCAAGTTTTGAATTTAAGTACCAGCATTTAGTAATTATGATGTTCTAATGAAGCCCACATTGTGCTGGGTGAAAGAGCTTAACATTTTTTGTTTTTAATGCAATAAAGTCTTCTTAAGATAATGGAGTATTATTAAAATGAAGTGGATCCTATTTGTGAGAAATGAAACACAACTGTCCACAAATGAATTTAAGAAAAATCATATCCTTATGTCTGCTTTGTCCTCTCTTTTCATAAGTACTCGTGAAATGCTCCTTTTTAAAACTGTCTATTATTTTCATGAATTATTTTTTAATGTTGAAAACAAAAGCATCTGAAATGCTATTACAAATGTGCAACCTTGAGGATTGCTTCCTATAAGTTCCCTACTTATTAAATATTTTATTTATTGCACTATTTATTGAGAATTGCTTTTCAGAGAAATGCATATGTAAATAAAATAATTTGTTGTTAAAATATTTTATAATGCGATCAAATAATATGAAAAAAAACCATAAACTTTCTAATAAACTGTTTTTTATGTGTGTAATGTTTATTTTATACAGCTCCAGATCACACACCCATATGCATTTTTATTTTTTCCATATGAAGTGTACATCAGCATTATTTCCCTTAAACAAATGTTAACTTGAAACCTTTATAATGGGATCGTATAATATAAAAAAACATAAACTGTTTTCTAATAAACTGTTTTTATGTGCGTAATGTTTATTTTATATGACTCCAGAACACACCCATCTGCATTCTTATTTTTTCATATGAAGTGTACATTAGCATTATTTCCCTGAAACAAATGTTAACTTAAAAGTTTTAGAAGCCATGAATCCCATATAAGATGAAGGTGTACAGTGTAAGAAAAGAAAATGCCTAGCAGATTGGATCTAATTAGATTTGCTAGCACATTACTTTAACCTGCAGCTGGCATGGATCATTTTAACACAGTTTAGAAGACTGGGTGGTACTATTAACATGAACGTATGATGTAGCTGAGCAGTTCAGGTTTGCATAAATTCTTATATAAAGCAGTAGCAGTTCCAAAGATGTATGAATGTTTTAATTCTCTGTTGTGCTGTAAAGTAAAATGTCTGTACTCAAATTTAGCAGTTTGTTTTAGTTTCATAGGTTCATAGGTTGGTATTAGGCTATCAGCCCTAGGGCCTATATAAGCCTAGCCATAACAATTCCCTGGCTATTTCTTCCCACACTATTTACTTCCCTGGACCCCTGTCTAACAGGGCGACTGACGTGATCCCTGGGGTGAATTTACTTTTTCCCATCCAATCGTCAAGGTTCCTTTTGATTAACAGGGCAGTATAATGTCTATAGTAGACTAGAACGGCATATGCACTGAGTCTGTAGGTTCTTTCAGTTCATTAACTGACAAGAAACAGCGGTTTGTCTGAGTTTGAGGTTGGGCAGAGGAGGTTTTCCTCTCCAACCTTGCCTTTTAGTAAAATATGATGGGGTGGAGTATTCTTACTTAGACAACTGGCACTGATACCAAGCAGCTGTTATCCATAATCCTAACAAATTGAACAAAAACATGATGAGATGCTTGACATCTGCTTATTATGAGCAGCATACAGTGACATGATTATTTGCACAAGTTTTCTTGGGTCGGTTGAAAGTAATATCACTTTAAAAAGCACACTGATTCAACTGCGGTCCAAAATGCAGTCTGCATCTATACACCACTCATGTCTGTTTCATTCAGGAAATGCTATATATTAATTTTAAGGGAAATGTCAGCAACAGAGAGGAAGGTGTACATGTAATCATTTACTTGCCTAGTGACAGCTGTAACGAATATCCTGGATTTTGTAAAAGCAGACCAGCTGCAGATGCTTTGCAGAGCAGTAGATAGCTTCTAGATGTTTGTTATTTTAATCCACAACTGAATACCAAATTCATCTGATGGGAAAATGTGTCTCCTAGCTATTAGCTAATAATCCCCTTTTTGGTTGTACACTGTACCCATCATATTAGCTAGTTTTAAACAGAAAGGACTTAACAGTAAACAGAGCTAACTGTAACCTGAGGAGAGTGCAAAATACAATGCGTAACCTGACAAAACCTTCCTGATTAGCGAATGAGCTTGCAGACAGCTGAAAGGTCATATGGGCATGGATTAAAGATCTTTACCAAGGAGTCTTGAATACCAACGAGTAAGATAAAGCAAACTTGAGCTGGTAACAAACCTAATCACAGGTTAGACCATGGAAGCTGGCTAGAATCAATTAGAAGAAGAAGAAACTCATAACAGCACTTTAGCATCAGCATCAAATTTGCATAAAATTTTTGTATTTCAGCATGTATTATTTTTTAAAATGTATACTGCTACAATTCATTTTTTTTTCTTTCAGATTTTATTTAGTAAAACTGTGCCTATTTCTTTTTAATAAGGTTTGTATGCATTAGACAGAGAATGTTTGCATTTTAATTTAAAAAAAATGATACAGGTAACACTATATTTTTCATAGATAAGTACACCATACATAAATATCTCTTTTCAGGGGAACAACCAGGTATACTTTCTGGATAAACTTGTTCACAGAGTTGTACAGTATACAAGTAAAAACTGAGTGATTCAAACTCACAATGCAGCTTGTAACCTTAAACCTGTGAAGGATAAGCCAAGATTTGCAAACAAGGAAGAAACAGTGCAATGTATCCTGTACCAAATGATGTGCTGTATTAAATTTCTATACCATGTGGTAGCTCACAGTCATGAAAGTTTCCATAAAGAATGTGCGTGACAATGAATTGTTCAACTGAGCAGTTTTTCACTGCTCAGTTGAACATCCCACCATGAAGACCACACCCAAACACACACGCACACTCACACACATGTGCACATGCATGCATGCACATGTGCACATGGTTTTATACAACAGAAAACTTGTTTATGAAACCCAACCATAGTGCTGGATTTTAAACAACAATTCAAAAGAATTCTTTTTATGTACATGATCCTCAGATGGAAGTTTACTTTATGTACACCTAGATGGAATACTGCCATTTACCATGTGTCATGTTATCATAACAGAAAAAGTTCTCCTGTTGTCCAGTGTTCCCATCTATTATTACAACTTTGATCTTTATTCTTCAGGAATGTGAGCGGTATGGCAGCCCTCCCCACACACACACAACAGCCATTCAGGCATTCATACATAAACACACTGTCAGTGCACAGACACTTGATATACACACACACCCTCATCCGCTTATACTTATGCACACACACACACACACACACACACACACACACACACACACACACACACACACACACACACACACACACAAGCACATACAACATTTAGTTGGCTCAGCTCAAGCTTACTGACAGCTTGGGTGTGAAATGTGCCCTGAAGCTTTCAAATCTGACTGCCTGTTATACTCTTGACAGGATATAACCCATATAGCTAAGGATACTGCAGCAGTGATCATTCAAACATATACTGTTATGGTAAGTGCAACTTACATAACTGCACTTTCTAACGGAAAAGAAGATTTCAGTGTTTTTTCATTCAGTGTTAGTGTTGTTCAGTGTTTTGTGCATTTACTTTTCTATTCAGTCACATGAAGTTCACTGTTTTCTGTATTCAGTGTTTCTTGATATAATCATATGTGTGTGTGTGTGTGTGTGTGTGTGTGTGTGTGTGTGTGTGTGTGTGTGTGCGTGTGTGCGTGTGTGCATGCATGCATGCGTGCGTGTGTGTGTGTGTGTGTGTGTGTGTGTGTGTGTGTGTGTGTGTGTGTGTGTGTACACACATTTTATATAAATATACATAGAGATATAGAAATCTCTCTCTCTCTCTCTCTATATATATATATATATATATAATATATATAAATATATATTTATATATATCTATATATATATATATATATGTGTATATACATATATATATATATATATATATATATATATATGTGTGTGTGTATACATATATATATATATATATATATATATATATATATATATATATATATATATATATATATATATGGCTCTACTTGATATGGTCAGCATTTCAGAATGTCGACATTCCTATGGCCGAGACCATATGATCAACATTTGAAATGTTGACCATAGAAGAAAAAAAAAAACACAAAAAAACTTACCTTCACGCTGCTAGCAAGGGGTCTACGCCCCTGCCCCCAGAACTTAAATATACCAACTCCAAGATCGCACTACAGTGCGGAAGATGGAATGTTTTCCATTCCACACTGTACAGAGATGCCAGTTCCACATGGTCGACATTTTGAATGTCGATCATATGGTCTTGGCCATATGAATGTCAACATTCTGAAATGTTCACCATGTGAAGGAAACCCATATATATATATATATATATATATATATATATATATATATATATATATATATATATATGTGTGTGTGTGTGTGTGAATGTATATATGAGTGTACTTCACAAAGCCGAAATACCATATAACCAACCTTTAAATAACCAAGATGACAAACCCGAGTCAGAAGACCAACCGCCGAGAACCCCAACATTTCACTCCAGGTAAGTAACCACTTGGCCAACCTAAGAAACTGATTAAAACCATAGCAAACTAAACCCACCCATGTGGGGAGCTGTGCTCCCCATACCAACTCCAAGGCTGTACTGCCATGGGTGTAAGGGGCAAATTTCACCTTGGTGGCTAAGCTGTTACTTACCTGCAGTGAAATGTCAGTGTACTGGGACATCGGTATTAAGGTTTTTCAGCTTTGTTGTCTCAGTATTTTAAAAGTTGAAAAAAAGCGTCTTGGATAACGACAAACAGAAGTCCAAAACAATTACCAAATGCTGAATAACCACACGCCAGCTATACAGCTAAACAGCAAAAAAGCGATTCCAGCCTGATGTAAAATCCACATAAAAAGTTTATTAACCAACAAGGTTAAGCGCTTTCACTCGTATCACACGAGCTTCATCAGAACAAAGTAAAATCACTGATCCAACATTTTAAATATATGTAGGTTGGCGCCAAAATACCTTAAAGCTATAACATGCATATTCACTAATGACCAGTTACAACACACATTAAAATGCGCTTATTATCTAAAAATAATGAAAATAATAAAGCTTAATTACACTCATAACCATTATGAAATAAAATTTGTACGTGTAATAAGTATAATACTAACAATGATAATAATGTTAATAATATCATGTTCAATGTTTTAACATTAAAACAGGTTTAACTGAAATATAATCATTAATACCTGGTGCAGTCATAGAGTCAGTGTATAACTGCCACCAGTATTCTTTATAAGCCAACAAGTTCTTAGTATTCCCTCCCCTAGGGTCAATTTTAATAACATCTAAAATGGCAAACTTAAAATGATGTTCTGCACCTTCCTTGTCAATATGCCTATAAAGGGCATTTTTAATGTCCTTTGTTTTAATGCTATAACCATGGGCGTATATTCTTTTTTTAAACTGTCTTTGGGTTCTCCCTATGTAATAAGCGGGACAACACATGCATTTGGCCAGATAAATGAGCATGTTGGTTCTATAGTTTCCTTTCTTAAACCAAACACTGGTCTTGTTAATATTGTCTAATATTATATTGCTCACTTCCAAAACATCCTTACATTGGTTGCAAGCCCCACATTTCTTGGTGTGTATATCAGCAATTGAGTTAGTTTTAGATCCACTTTCAAAAAGATGTTTCAGGTTCCTACCCATTTTATAAACGAACCTAGGTCTCTGACCAAGAATGGTCACTATATCATTGTCATTATAAAAAAGATCCCAATTCTTATTCATAATGTTTTTAACAACATGTGAGTAAGGGCCATATTCAATTATACATGCTCTATTAAACTTATTAAAATCAGTATTACCCTGTTCATTAGTATTTAAATCTATACCAGTGTTGCTGTTTAAACCTAATAGTGGGGTATACTCTTTGCCCCACTCATCTATAACATATTTGCTGGTATCCAACAACAGTTTCTCTTCATATCCTCTCTCCTTGAACAAATTGGTAATGAATGTAACTTCCTCAATCATATCCTCATAATCAGATGTCATCCTGAGTGCACGTACAAGTTGTCCTTTAAATATGTTGTTTTTAAGTTTTTTGGGGTGATTGCTACTAAATTCTAAATAGGAATTTGTAAAAGTGTTCTTTCTATGTATCCTAGATTTGAATCTATTCCCATCATATGTTATCATAGTATCTAACTAGGCCACTCCAGTGTGGTTACATTCTGAGGTGAATTTCAAAAACGTAGAACTATTATTGAGGTATGTGACAAATTCAGCAAAAGAACCGTAGTCAACGTTCCATAAAATGTAAATATCATCAAGGTAACGGGAATAGTACACTATGTTACCAGAATACTTGCTATTAAAAATGTGAGTCTCCTCCCAGTCTAGTAACACCATGTTAGCATATATGGGGGCGCAAGCTGCCCCCATAGCCACACCTTGAGTTTGCCTAAACATCTCACCCTCAAAAAAAATATAGTTATAATCAAGTACAATGTTCATTAACTCTGCCAATAACCGTATCCTATCCCAGCTCATTTTAGTATGTTTAACCATACTGTTGGTGAAAGCAGTAATCCCTTCATTGTGGGGAATACAAGAAAACAAATCAACTATATCTATAGATGACAATAGTAAATTCTGACATTTTGTGTCAATGGGGAAATTTTTGAGAAATACCCAGGAATCCTTCACTAAATGTTTAATTTCAGAATATATAGGTTTAAGAAAAGTGTCAATAACTACCCCTATAGGGAAAGTTTTTGACTTACTCCCTGAGATAATGGGACGAAATGGAGGCTCTAAGATGTTTTTGTGCACTTTGGGGATGCCAACAATCGTAGCCATATAGGGAAATTCAAATGACATGAATTTATGTAAATCATCAGTAATTCTTTGTTCCATCAAAAAATCATCCAAGAACATGTCTATCCTTCTATATGCTGTATGTACTTCATTAATTGAAACTACTTCATAGTTCCCTGAGTTGTGTAAAATGTCATGTATAATAGTACTGTAAAGAAACGCATCAAAAAGTACAATGCCTCCGCCCTTATCAGGTTTCATAATGCGTAAACTATTATTATTCCGCAGTTCTTTAAGTAAACTCTGTTCATCTAAAGTGAGATTCCTGTTAACTTTTTTTCTCTTAACTGTATTATTATACCTATATAGTTCCCTAGAAACTTTATTTTCATAGACCTGTACCAGTGGATTATTAACTGGTATGAAACAACTATTTTTCTTCAATTTTGTATACTGAACTGTGGTGTCAATCTGATCACCAAACATTAAAGTCAGATTCAACTTTCTAGTGTACAACCTGAGCTCGCTAAGGCTGTCAACTATATTAAAATTAGTGGTGGGTATGAACTTCATACCTTTAGATAAAAGGCTGAAATATGTAGGATCCAATTGTAAATTGCAGTAGTTAAATATTTTGAAGTTGTTATACTCAAAAATAATTCCTTCCTGTTGAATAGCATTAGATCCTTCCACACTGTGAATACTAACTTCACTATTCAGAATTTCTTTTTCCATCCTCCCCCCTGTTTCCATTTCGGAACATTCCTTCTCCTGGGTTTTTCAAAAAAAATCATTGTTATACCCATCAGTGTATTTAACTTCCTGCTCATCAAAATAATTAGAATAGTTGTTCCCACTGGTATAAAAATTATTACTATTACCCCATTTATACATATCATGTCGTGAATACTGATCAGTGTCCCTGTTAACTTTTTTATTTTTCCTCTCAAATACTTTTTTAGCTTTATATTCTGCTGACTCAAACTGTTTATAGTACAAATTTTCCAATTGAGGGAAAGCTAAATCGCGTGTAATAGCCTGGTTGATCCTTTCAACCTCAGCCATTGTTTTACATAGTTTAGCATCATTATGTTTAATTATAAGCTTCATAAATTGAAATCCAAAAGAATCAAACAAATCATTAAACTCCTTCTTTGTTTCACTAGTAATCGCTATACCAATAGGCACCTTATGAAAACGCAAACCCATAGGTACAATTTTAAGAGAAATACAGTGAGCCAAATAAGCGTTGTCAAGCTTAACAGCATTTATAACATTCAACTTTTTACCAAATAAATGTATAGTATCTTTCAGAGTACCTTGAGATACCGTAGAACGGTTAGCAAGATGTCCACCATCATTGCAACCAAAATTACAGTCTTTAGTAAAAAAGTCTTTTAAATTATATTGTCTCTTGCTTAGTGTAACAGGAATAGAAGCATTACTTTGATTTTTAACAGTACCTGTTGATTGAGGTTGATTGATTAAAGCCTGGCCATATGTGCGCACTGGTTGAGTAGTTTTAGGCTTCGTGCCTGTCCTTCTCGCTTCCTCAGTGAGATTAGTGAATGAAAAGTCAAAAAACGCAAACCCATAGGTACAATTTTAATTTATTTAAATATTTAACTACTGCAATTTACAATTGGATCCTACATATTTCAGCCTTTTATCTAAAGGTATGAAGTTCATACCTACCACTAATTTTAATATAGTTGAAATCCTTAGCAAGCTCAGGTTGTACACTAGAAATTTGAATCTGGCTTTAATATTTGGTGATCAGATTGACACCACAGTTCAGTATACAAAATTGAAGAAAAATAGTTGTTTCATACCAGTTAATAATCCACTGGTACAGGTCTATGAAAATAAAGTTTCTAGGGAACTATATAGGTATAATAATACAGTTAAGAGAAAAAAAGTTAACAGGAATCGCACTTTAGATGAACAGAGTTTACTTAAAGAACTGCAGAATAATAATAGTTTACGCATTATGAAACCTGATAAGGGTGAGGCATTGTACTTTTTGATGCGTTTCTTTACAGTACTATTATACATGGCATTTTGCACAACTCAGGGAACTATGAAGTAGTTTCAATTACTGAAGTACATACAGCATATAGAAGGATAGACATGTTCTTGGATGATTTTTTGATGGAACAAAGAATTACTGATGATTTACATAAATTCATGTCAGTTGAATTTCCCTATATGGCTACGATTGTTGGCATCCCCAAAGTGCACAAAAACATCTTAGAGCCTCCATTTCGTCCCATTATCTCAGGGAGTAAGTCAAAAACTTTCCCTATAGGGTTAGTTATTGACACTTTTCTTAAACCTATATATTCTGAAATTAAACATTTAGTGAAGGATTCCTGGGTATTTCTCAAAAATTTCCCCATTGACACAAAATGTCAGAATTTACTATTGTCATCTATAGATATAGTTGATTTGTTTTCTTGTATTCCCCACAATGAAGGGATTACTGCTTTCACCAACAGTATGGTTAAACATACTAAAATGAGCTGGGATAGGATACGGTTATTGGCAGAGTTAATGAACATTGTACTTGATTATAACTATATTTTTTTTGAGGGTGAGATGTTTAGGCAAACTCAAGGTGTGGCTATGGGGGCAGCTTGCGCACCCATTTATGCTAACATGGTGTTACTAGACTGGGAGGAGACTCACATTTTTAATAGCAAGTATTCTGGTAACATAGTGTACTATTCCCGTTACCTTGATGATATTTACATTTTATGGAACGGTGACTACGGTTCTTTTGCTGAATTTGTCACATACCTCAGTAATAGTTCTACGTTTTTGAAATTCACCTCAGAATGTAACCACACTGGAGTGGCCTATTTAGATACTATGATAACACATGATGGGAATAGATTCAAATCTAGGATACATAGAAAGAACACTTTTACAAATTCCTATTTAGAATTTAGTAGCAATCACCCCAAAAAACTTAAAAACAACATATTTAAAGGACAACTTGTACGTGCACTCAGGATGACATCTGATTATGAGGATATGATTGAGGAAGTTACATTCATTACCAATTTGTTCAGAGAGAGAGGATATGAAGAGAAACTGTTGTTGGATACCAGCAAATATGTTATAGATGAGTGGGGCAAAAAGTTTACCCCACTATTAGGTTTAAACAGCAACACTGGTATAGATTTAAATACTAATGAACAGGGTAATACTGATTTTAATAAGTTTAATAGAGCATGTATAATTGAATATGGCCCTTACTCACATGTTGTTTAAAACATTATGAATAAGAATTGGGATATTTTTTATACTGACAATGATATAGTGACCATTCTTGGTCAGAGACCTAGGTTCATTTATAAAATGGGTAGGAACCTGAAACATCTTTTTGAAAGTGGATCTAAAACTAACTCAATTGCTGATATACACACCAAGAAATGTGGGGCTTGCAACCAATGTAAGGATATTTTGGAAGTGAGCAGTATAATATTAGACAATATTAACAAGACCAGTGTTTGGTTTAAGAAAGGAAACTGTAGAACCAGCATGCTCATTTATCTGGCCAAATGCATGTGTTGTCCCGCTTATTACATAGGGAGAACCCAAAGACAGTTTAAAAAAAGAATATACGCCCATGGTTATAGCATTAAAACAAAGGACATTAAAAATGCCCTTTATAGGCATATTGACAAGGAAAGTGCAGAACATCATTTTAAGTTTGCCATTTTAGATGTTATTAAAATTGACCCTAGGGGAGGGAATACTAAGAACTTGTTGGCTTATAAAGAATACTGGTGGCAGTTATACACTGACTCTATGACTGCACCAGGTATTAATGATTATATTTCAGTTAAACCTGTTTTAATGTTAAAACATTGAACATGATATTATTAACATTATTATCATTGTTAGTATTATACTTATTACACGTACAAATTTTATTTCATAATGGTTATGAGTGTAATTAAGCTTTATTATTTTCATTATTTTTAGATAATAAGCGCATTTTAATGTGTGTTGTAACTGGTCATTAGTGAATATGCATGTTATAGCTTTAAGGTATTTTGGTGCCAACCTACATATATTTAAAATGTTGGATCAGTGATTTTACTTTGTTCTGATGAAGCTCGTGTGATACGAGTGAAAGCGCTTAACCTTATTGGTTAATAAACTTTTTATGTGGATTTTACATCAGGCTGGAATCGCTTTTTTGCTGTTTAGCTGTATAGCTGGCGTGTGGATATTCAGCGTTTGGTAAGTATTTTAAAAGTTGGGTATGTGGAATTTCGGTCTACTGAAGTAGAATATATGTATGTATATATGTGTTCATATATATGTATATATGTGTGTACATTTATATATAATTCACACAGCATAACATCGTAATACAGTGCCAGCCCTCAAATGCTTGTCCAGTGCTGAAAAACGTAGTTGCATTGCCAGTCCTTTGTGAACGCTAACTCACATCACTTGTAAGTTTACTGAGCAAAATTAAATGGCAAAGAAATACTATTACTATGACTTTACTACAGTGAAAACCAGTATTTCACAGCATACAGCTGTTAGAAACCATCCATTCAGCCACCTTCAACCCCTTTTCCCATTTTGCACATGGATTCAGGGTGTCACTTCAATAGATACATACATCTATAGATCTATATCTACATATATATATATATATATATATATATATATATATATATATATATACATATATATGGGTCTACTTCCACCTATCAAAATCTCACAACTAATTCTGAGATAAACAATCCTAATTAAGCATCAAAAACAAAATAAAAGAATAAAAACTAACAAAAAAAAATGCCACAAAAACATGTATGCAGGGGGGCAAGCACCTCTGCACCCCCAGCCCCCCACACCCCCACTACTTATAATTTCTAACTCTGAGACTGCACTACAGTGGGGAAAAGGGAGTCTTTGTCACTGTACTGCGATCTAGCGAAACATCTCAATGTAATGCTTTTCACGAAAGTGTGCTTTTGTTAAAATGCACTTTCACTTAACTGGGATCGGTTATCTCAGTTTTGGTTAAGTGAAATTTCGATGGATCGAAGTAGACCCATATATCTATATATATATATATATATATATATATATATATATATATATATATATATATATATATATATATACACACACACACACACACACACACACACACACACACACACACACACACACAGTAAGGGCTAAAGAATCCCAATCCAACTTGACCTGCAAAATCACTGTGCTATTATGACTGGCCTTTTCATGTCTATCCCAAATTTCTCATTCAGTTCAACACCTTTTTCTTTTTCTGTGCTCCACTGTCATTTTATGTTTTGTTCTGATAATTTCTTTAATGGCACACTTACTCCTGACATAAGTGGAGCACATTTTGACCCATACTGTTTGATACTCATATAGCAAATGAAAATAGCTTGTCTCCTGGGGTGGTGTTTTATCTATTTCTTGACTTTTTCATCTGGATTCAAACTCCTGAAATGAAAATATGAGGTATGTATCCCAGTCATGCAGCCCTGAGTTTTTTTTTTTTTTCTGTTTAGTTAGAGACTATAGTTTTTCTTCCTCTCTAATAACTCAGTTTCCTATCATACTTTTTTTTGGTCTGACTTCATATCAATATATATTATCAATAATAAGACTAACACATATGAACCCCTCAGTCAATTGAGCAACAACCTTATAGGCAGCTTGGAATTTTCCTCATCAAGCTTAATGTACCAAATTACTCAGCATCATGCAAAGGCAATAGTTTGCACCAAGCATACCTGAAACCATTTTCTTTCTGTTCTGCAAAGTGGACAGTATTCTCTGTTCTGACATTGTTCCAAATGTGAGTATCAATGACAGTCTCACTAGTCTCAGTGTTATGTATCATGTTGTCCTCTGGATACCAAACTGGATTACTGTGGGAATTCACATTGATATGGCAGGAGACCTTTATTTTATTCATTTATGTTATTTCAGAGAACAGTAACATACTAGTTTAATTAGCATCAATTATAAAAGCTTTAAAACTTACATGTAAACTGCCCATCTATTCAAAGATCTCTTCAAGCTATACTAGCAACAGAGTATCTGATCCTACGTCATTAAGTTACAGCAATAGGGAGAGCTTTAATGGTGTATACCTCAAACACATAATATATACACAAATAAAGAATGTTTAAAAACGAATATATTCCTACCACTATAAACTCAGGCTCTTGCCTTTAGTCACTTTCCTCTCTTGAACTCTCAAGTTCAAGGCAGGTTTGACTGATACCATCCCATTCAGTCCAGAGCCTTTATTGGCTCTGAACTTCAATATCCATCAGAGGTCACTCCTTTCCATTCTATTCTCAATATCACCTAATCTAACACTCTCATCTATAATTTCCACAACCACAAATCTAAATTCATGCAAAACATGCCTTGCAAGCCTCTCCAAAACATGCCTTGCAAGAGCACTGGTGGTATTACGTACACACATATAATAAACATGTTACCTAATCACTCTCTCAATGTCCTACTGGTCTTTCCCACATAGAAGGAATGACTGCATCTGCATTGTGCCAAATACATTAAATTCTTAGTGCTACAATCTGCTCTAAACTTAAAGCTTACACTCTGATGGGTATCTAGATGGATGAACACATTAGCACTGCAAACATACCCACAATAACTACAATCATAACATGGATATGTTCCTGTGATCTCACTATATTCACATTTCCTAGTCTCAGGATAACAAAGCATCCTTTTTAGAGATTTTTGATTCATAAATCGAAAATGTGGTGTATCCCCAGCAATGTCCCACCTAGTGCTCAGAAAGAGAAAGAGAAGTTTGTTGGTGCCCTGGCTAAATGTCTCCTGGTTGTATGAAAACAATGTTGGGTGTCCTCTGAAAAGAAGATGCTGGCCTGATGGGACTAACCCAGTCAAGACAGAGTAAATAAAATAAATAAATTCTCGCTTTTTAATCCCAGTACTACAGTGTCACATATGGATTTTCAGTAATATTACTCTTTATAAAAAAATAAATAGATAAATAAAATGTCCACTGGGCAATCAACAATGTCCAAAAACTAATTTATTAAAGCATAAATCATTTGTATTAATATTCATTTCACTCAGTATAATTAGTTTCCCTTGTAAGAGCCTTAGAGTAGCTGGCTTTGGAGTATGCTGGTGGCAGTAACTAACTCATAGACTAGGCAGAGGGGCATAGCTAGTAAATCTGTGCCAGCCTTTCCCAGGTGTGTACGTGCGTAGATGTGTGCATGCATGCGTGTATCTGTGTGTGTGTGTGTGTGTGTGTGTGTGTGTGTGTGTGTGTGTGTGTGTTAAAATCAAATCTCAAAGAGTGTGTGTGTCAGCTACTTGGAGCTGGGACACAGAGCACTGGTTTCACAAAGAGGGTGGTGGAGGGCTTGGCCTGAAATAGTGCTTGATGCAGAGAGCTACATCTGGAAATACTGTGTTTACCTATTTTTGTTTCAAGTGAACATCCCTCACTGGTGTCAGTAGTGAGGATTCAGGCTCTTTGATTACTGGCTCAGAGATGGGGAGTCACAACATCTACTTCTTGGAGATAAAAATTAATTGTAACATTTTATTCCAAAAGCTCTCACTGCTTTCTTCTCCAGACTCAGACCAATAACACTTTCCTTTGGTTAAACACATTCATTGCACGTTTACTTGCAGATCACTCTCTTTAGAACTCTCATGTCTAAAATGCTTGATACTATTCATGATTCACCCTCCATTATTGAGAAGAATCAAGTAGCCAGATTACAAAATACCAAATCTTAGATAAAGAGTTATATTGGAAAAACATTTACACCGAACTAGTGACAATACTTCTAAGTTCAAATTCAGTTAACAAGTTACAGAAATTAACAAATCAATACCTACTTTTTATTTATTTATTTATTTTACATTTGTTGACCGGGATAGTCCGACTGGATGCATGTCCATTTTCAGTGGAGGCCCGGGGAGAAAAGCTCAAGGGTAAGCAGATACAGCATTACATAATACCAGCATTACATATTACAAACAGATTATTTACAGAGATTACATAAGTAAGCAAGTTAAACAAGTTCCACAGGTTAAAGTTAGTCCTGAGCACAAGTCAGGATTAAATTAAATTACACAGTAAACTGGTTAACAGATTTTTACACATTCGAGTTAGCCAGGCTTGATACATTGACATAGCCAGTTAAGTGACAAATGTTGTTTGAGTCTAGTTTTAAATTGACCTAAGGTGGAAAGTAAGGTAATATCAGCTGGAAGAGAGTTCCAGGATCTACTTACAGAGTTTGCAAAGAGAGAATCACCGGCTGTGTTATTAATTTTGCTAGTCTGAATTAGTAGTTTGTTAGAGGATCGAAGCGGTCTGGGATTGTTATAGGGGGTGATAATATTTTTAAGTGCAGGAGTATTGTCCGGATTATAGAGGATTTTATAGGCCATAATCAGTTGGTTATACTGGATTAGGCTAGGTAGTTCAAGCCAACCAAGCTGATTTAGATTGATGCAATGATGTGTCCTAAAAGGCAGCCCAGTGGCAAACCTGGCAATGTGGTTGTAGCAAATTGAGAGTTTGTTAAGGACAGTCTTGTTCAAATTCGAGTGTAGAGTGGATGCATACAGAAGGGTTGAAAGAAGGTGAGAGCGAGCTATGGCAATTTTAGCTGGAGGGGTTAGGAAGGCTTTTTTTCTGTAAAGTGACCCTAGTTTTTTATTGATGGTTTTGATAGTTTAGTTAACATGTAGGTCAAATTTGAGATTATTGTCTATGATGACACCTAATAGTTTTGTAGATGGGTCAGGGGAGATTATTGTGCCATCATTTGATTTTATGGTAAAGGTGAAAGCGGTAGACCTACGTGTTGGTGAAAATAACAGCATTTTAGTTTTTTTGGGATTTAGGATCAGACGATGTTCAGAAAGCCAGTTTTCTATTGTATTAAAGGTGGTCTTGGTAGCTGACCATAATTCTACTGGAGATGTGGCTGAGCAAATCAGAGTAGAGTCATCAGCATATTGGATACAGCTGACTTTTGGGATGACAGTATAAAGGTCATTAATGAAGATGGAGAACAGCAAGGGCCCTAGTATAGAGCCTTGTGGTACTCTGAGGGTGTTAGGTAGAAGGTTTGAGAGTTTGTTCTGCCAGAGGACAGCCTGCTGTCGACCATTCAGGTAGGATTGAAACCATTGGAGGGCTCCAGTATCTAGACAGAATGTTTGCAGGGTGTGGATTAAAAGTTGGTGATCAACCATATCGAATGCCTTGGAAAGATCCAAAAAGAGGGCTGAGGATATATAATTATTGTTGCAATTATGGTTTATGGTGTTAGTAAAGGCTAGGAGGGCTGAAGTAGTGCTGTGATGAGGACGGAAGCCATGCTGAGTGTCTGCCATAAGGCGATTTTGGATTAGGTGGTGCATGAATTGTCTATGAATACATTTTTTCATAATCTTTGCAAGTGGAGAGAGTATAGCTATTTGCCTATAATTGGAGAATTCAGTAGAGCTGCCTCCTTTGTGAAGTGGGATTACATAGGATATTTTCCAGATGGTGGGAATTTTAGCTTCTACTATGGTTCGATTGATTAGTATTGAGACGGGGTAAGCAATAGCATCAGCTGATTTTTGTAGGTACTTGGCAGGGAGTTGATCAGCAGAAAGTGTAGTGGGTTTTACTTTTTTGATCAAGGTGCAGATAAGTGAAGTGGCGACTGGTTGGAAGCTGAACGCAAGTAGGTTTCTAGGGGTGCTACTTTCAGGACCAGGGGAGCTAGGAGGAAGTTGGCTAGCTAGGGCTTGAATTGTCTCAGTAAAGAATTGGTTAAAACTATCAGAAACATCTTCAGGAGTTTTATCAATAGTAGCAGCAGCGATTGGGGTTGAAGTTTTTCCAGGATGTAGTAGATTATTTAAACCTGCCCAAAACTTCTGAGGGTTATTTTGATTTATTGTCTGTAAATTACAGTAGTATTGTTTTTTGTCTTGTAAAATTGATTTTTTGGTTTCATTCCTGGATTGCCTGTATTTAATGTGATCTTGAGGGTCTTTAGTAGAACGCCATAAAGCCCATGCTTTGTTTCTAAGGGTAATTTTGAGTTTAGACTCTATAGAAAGCCAAGGTGTATGCAAATCAAGGTTCTCAAGGAATTTGTTGTTAAAGTATGCTACTGCTTCCTCTAAGGGGAGGTGTTTTAGAAAAGACCAATTACATGAGTTTAGTTCTTGTTGGAATTTGGCAGGGTCAAAGTTTTTATTGTTTCTAACCTTTCTGAGTAAGGGTTGTTGGGAATTAATGGTTTTGTGCTTAATTACATATGTGAGAAGGTGATTGCTTAGGCCATTAAGGAGGGTACCAGAGGTGTACAGTTGTGGGTGACTGTTTATGAGTACCCAGTCAAGTATACTTTCTTTTTGGTTGGTTTTACCTATCCTGGTAGGGGTGGATATGATTTCTGTAAATGCATGCAGGTTAATATGGGTGGTTGGGGATTCTAAGGAACAGGTGCCCCAGTCTATGTTAAAGTCTCCAAGTAGTAGGGTTTCTTGGGGGTAGTGACATGATAACCAGTGCAGGATATCTTCAAATGTAGATATATTGTTACCTGGGGGAATGTACATACAGATGATATTAATGCATTTATTTTTATTAAGTTGCAATTTGGTGGCAAGAATCTCAGAGTTATTAATCTGAGGAGGTTGTATTACATCTATGGTGACATTCAACTCAGATTTATAGAGTACAGATACCCCACTCCCCTTCCTCGAAGCACGATCCAGCCTGTGTATGTTGTACCCAGGTGGTAACACTTCATTGTCTTTAGTGTTAGGTTTTAACCAGGTTTCAGATAAACAGAGAATCTCAGGGGAGTGGACATCCAGAAGTGCATGCAATTCATGTACCTTGTTATTAATGCTTCTAATATTGAGATGACAGACTAGGAGAGAGTTAGTTGGCCTATAAATTGTAGGTTTGTAGCTTAGATTACAAGTAGAGGGGGTATGTGTATCTAAAGTGAGTGGGCCAGGGTTGGGGTGAATATCACCACCAAGTATTAGGTTGAGTCTATACTTGGTGATGAACTTCAGGAATTTGTTTATTAGTTTGTGGTAGTGTTTGGATCTAGAGCTAATGTGCCTTGGGTTGAGATGTTGATAGACTGAACAAGATGTTGGATAGGATCTGGTACTGTAAGTATGGTTGAAGGTGGAAGGATTTACAGCTGGGGTGATAGTATGGCCTTTTGGGACCTGAAATCCCGTAAGAAACTGGTTTTCATACAAGGTAAGGAGGTATGGTGTGAACAAGAGGGGTGTGAACAAGAGGGGTAGTAAAGAGGAGTATATCATTATATGTGATTCAGCTAGTGAGTGAAGGAACTGTTGTACCTGGTGATGCAACACCAGAAGATAGAGTGGTGAGGTAAAGGTACTGGAAGGGGGGATGGAAGAAAGCCAGATGAAAGCTAATAGGTGCTATTAAATGTAGGTAGTAGAATAGGGGTGGGTGGAATTATCCCAGATGAAAGCAGATAGGATCTAGAAAGTGGGGGAGTGGCTATAGTACTATAAATTTAGAGGTAATGGGGGCGGGAGGGAATTGGGAGCAGGGAGTGGAGCAAAGAGAACCCGAGCGTAGCGAGGGCGAACGTAGCGGGGCTATTGCAGTTTACAAGGTTTCCTAAGGCGTCCTAAAGCTATAAGGTAAGTATTACAGCTCTAATGTAAGAGTCAATTTACTGCAGTTACAGGGGAAGGAAGGAACCACTCAAGTAGAAACAAAGAGCCCTATGGCTGACCAATATGGTGACCTGCTTAATTACAAAGCACTGTAAGTGAAAGCTTAACAAATGCAAATCCATTTTAAATATATATATATGTATATATATATATATATATATATATATATATATATATATATATATATATATATACACACACATATACTCACACAATTAAACAAGCAATCAATTTTATTTATTTATTTATTTACCTGTATTTGACCAGGCTAGAACAATGAATAGATAACACTCATCTTACAGTTAATGTTAACAAAAACTAAAATGATGGTCTACCTCTCTAAAACCAGTTGCAAAAACGAAAATAGTTTTAGTATTTCCTCTGTTCAAAACATTAAAGTTGAGCAGGATTTCAACACCAAGTTACTAGGTGTAACAACGGATGAAAAGCTCAAGTTTGCTCTTAATATGCATAATGTTACAAAGAAAACTCCCCAAAGTCGTGGAACTGTCTACAGAGCCAAGCTATTTCTCACTGGCCAGGGTCATAAAATGTAATACACATGTTTATTTACTGCCAGCAGTCCTGTATGCTGCCGACTATAGCCTCTTAGGGAAGCTTGAAGAAAGCATCAATAAAATTGTCAAATTCACTGCTAATTTAACTATCAGATCCCATCAATGGTTTCATCTCAGAAATAAACTGGATGCATTTCCCTAACTCTTTGAAATTTGTTCAGGTAAAAATAGGTAATTCTAAACTTCATCGCCAAGCTGAATGTCCTTCCATACAGTGGGATATTGGCTATCATATTCGGCCCTCCTATGGAAATAGACATTTCTCTTTTACTTAATAGAAACTTCCAGTGTCATCTTCGAAATGTTAGATCATGTCAATGCTCAATTCCAGCTGGATGACTGAATGCTACTATATCTTCAGCTTATGTATTACTCTCTCCTTCTTACCATCACTTGTAACTGGTCTACTCTAATTGCATCTTCTCCTCTATATCTAAATTTCAAGTTCACTTCCTCCACAAATACCACTCTTACTTTGGACCCCTCAAATATTGAAAGCTGCTTTTAACATTCACTTACAGATTTGTATTGTAATATTTATCTCATTCTAAAGTTGTGCTCATCATGTAAGATGTGGTTACTTTTGCATGTCTCTAATTATGAAATATGTTACCTGATATAATTTGCTTAATTATCATGCTACCTCAGCTATGATGTGTTTATATATATATATTTTTTTTTTTTGTCATGTAGCTTTTTCCCTCTGATCTCTGATGAAAAGGGGCTTTGCATGGCCCAGTCTGACAATCCTGGTAAACCAATAAAATAAATAGTCTTCATTTTGAATTCAGTTAGCACAAAAGCTTCCTTTTTTTCACGGCTTTTTGCAAAAACTCATCTTCTTTTGCCTCTGCATCCAGTTAGTGTTAGTTTTGTCATCTTTTTAAAGGTTCCTATTTTTTAGAATGCTTCATCTTTTTAAACCAATTTCTAGTGCATGGAATGCCATTACTGCTTTCTGAATTTCGGTAAAAGACAACTTTACGTATCTTTCTGACATTAAAAAGGTGCTTAAAGTTTTGTAACACTCTAGTAAAAACAGCAGCCACTCCAAAACAGCAGTGAAAAGCTAAAACAGCTTCAAAAGGTATAAAACACTTTTTGCGTTTGGCAGCATAAAGTTTATCACAACTTTTTACAGGACCAAAGATACACTTTACTTCTGGCTGCTGTCTGTGAATCAGTATTAAGTGTGTTACAGCTTTCAAATCCGTGAAAGACTTTCTGCTCATGCAGATTTTTTAGCTAGTAGTACAGCTAGACAGAGCTCTGTGTATTACAAATTTCTTATATGTTCTTGACATCTATTCAAGATTCATCTCTGACATGAGCATTGTAAGAGATGAACAAAACTAGACAAGGTGCCAAAAGAACCATAAGATGCCTGCCTCAAGCTTCACTTTGCTCTGCTCTTAACATGAATTTTTTATATCCACATCTTGAACATTAACATAGTAGGTTATGATCGGGTCTCTGATTATAATGGAATTATAATGTGTTTGAAATATGGATGTCAAGAAATTCACTTCAAGAGTTAAATAAATCTTGGCGTCCATGTGAAGAACACATTACAAAGGGCCATGATCAGGCGCTCAGTCATAATTCATTGTAGTGTATGAAGCATTATCTGCTCCACAATCTACTGCTAGTCACAGAAGAAAGAAGGAACAAAAAAGTATAGGAGCACAAAGTGTTTTAATGGCTTTGAAATCAAGTAAAACACTTACCTGTTTAAACAGATGACAGGGTCTTTGTTTAAGAATGGTGAACAAATCCAAAAATAATGGGTGGATAAATGATCAAAATCAGGGACAGTTTTTAAATCTTGCTCTAATTACCTTAAGAAGATAATGGATTAACTGTTTTGTATCAGCATGCATTTTCTGAGTAATAAGAAGTATAAAACCCTAATGTCTGGTAACAGTGACTGACTGTAATCCTTAGTAATTTACCAGAAAAACAAAATGTTTTTTGAGGGAAAAGGCAAAAATATAAGGGACAATGACTTTCTGCAAAATTAGGGACAGGTGAGATGTATAAACCAAAGGCAGAAACAAAGTGCTCCTCTATGTAAACAGCAGCTTTAAAGGTTGTTAGACATTTTGTTCTGGCACACTTTCTGTTTTAAAAGTGTGGCTGAGGAAAGTTCTAACTAGATTAATTCTTAGGCTAGGGATTAACAGCATTTTTGTTAAATTTCCATACATACTTTTAAGATCAGTTCTCTCACTGGGGAAGCATTTTGCGAATGTATCTTTTTCACAATTTTGGAATATAATTACCTCACTTCATACAACTTAAGTTGGCTATAATTAAACATTTCCAAACTTCATGAGTCTGGTCATTCAAGCACAATTCTAAGTCTCAAATTATGGGGGCTCCTTCACACCCAAACTCAGAAACACTTCACTTCAGCCCAAGCTCTTTTTCTAAATTTCTAAAATCTCATCTACTTAATCAAGTTAAATGTTCCTGCAACCCAACAGTGCACATAATCTAAATCAGTTAATATCACTGTATCTCTCTTTCAGTTCTTCAAACTCAGACATTATATATATATATATATATATATATATATATATATATATATATATATATATATATATATATATATATATAGTTACCTAACAAAACATCTACTCTTCATAACCTCTAAACTCAAAACATCAAGACCATAACATCTAAACTTCAAAACATCTAAAATTCATAACATCGAATCTCAAAACATTGAAAACTACAAAGCAAGTAAAAATAACATCTCACACACTGTTTACTACGTTTCTGTAGGGGGGCAAGCCCCCTGCACTCCCCCGTAAATTAAATATACCAACTCCAAGATCGTACTACAGTGGGGAAAAAATGTAATTTCCTAACCCCTCTGTAGTGCGATCTCGCAGTTGGTATATTTAATTTACAGGGAGTGTGGGGGGGTGGGGTGGAGCCCCCCACATGGGGGGTGCAGGTGCAGTTTTTGTCTTGTCTTTTCATCAATTTTGGAGGGACCTCCAGTTCTTTGCAACATCACTGTTGTCCTATGTTTTCTCCACTTTTTGATGACTGTCTTCACTGTGTTCCATGGTATATCCAATGCTGTGGAAATTTATTTGTACTCTTTTCCTGACTGATACCTTTTAACAGTGGCTGGCTGGCTTGATGTACTCATAGAACCCTCACAGATTCCTACTCCTGCCATCTACTGCAAATACTTAGTACAAGGGCCTCCCTATCATGGTAAAGTTTCATCATGTTACCATGGTACAATTTATGCCCTTGCCTCCGGCCTAGCAGTTCTATGATGTAATTAACATCACTGACCTCCCTTACCACTTTGAAGGGTCCCTCCCAAGCTGCCTGCAGCTTATTGTGTCTGACAGAAATGAGAACCATAGCCTGTTGCCCCACAGAATACTCTCTGGCTCAAACATTCCTCTAATACCAGATTTTTTTTCTGCTGTTGGGCAACGGCCATGTTCTCCTGAGCCAAGCCAATGAGCTCCCTAAGCCTTGTCCTTAGGTTTAGGATGTATGCCACAACAGACTCCTTGTGGGATTCACTCTCACCCTCCCACTTATCACGAATCATATCTAAAGTCCCCCTCACCCTATGTTCATACGGGATCTCAAAGGGTGAAAAGACTGAGGATTCCTGGGGTACCTTCCCATATGTAACCAGCAGATGGGGAAATACTTGTTCCACTCTCTCTTAAATTGGTCTCCAAATGCCCGTAGCATGGTCTTTAGTGTAGAGTTTAATCTCTCCACAAGACCATTAGTCTGGGGATGGTAGGTGGTAGTCTTTAGGTGCTTCACCCCCATAGCACTTCCACAGACAACCCAGCAGGTCTGACATGAAATTGGCACCTCTGTCAATCAGTATTTCTCTCGGGAAGCCTACCATGCTGAAAATCTCTAACAAATCATGTGCCACCTTATCTACCTCGATGGAGGACAGAGCCATGGTCTCAGGGTATCTAGTAGCATAATCTACCACCACCAGGATATACTTCTTCCCTGTGAAACTTGGGGTACTCAGAAGCCCCACAATCTCCATAGCTACCCTCTGAAATGGCTCCTCAATCACAGGCAAAGACATCAAAGGAGCCTTGACCTTGTCTCCCGCCTTGTCTACCTTTAGACACTGCTGACAGGTCCTGCAGTACCCTGTCACATCTCTTGTAATCCCAGGCCAATAAAATTTCTGCATAATACATCTCTTGGTATGCTTTATGCCCATATAACCTGCAAAGGAATGTCATGGGCTATGGTTAGATGTGCCAGACGGTAGGCTCTAGGCACTACCAACTGCTGTATTACCTCACCCTCTAGCCCTCCCTCAGGGGTCCACTCTCTGTATAGTAATTTGTTCCAGTATACAGACCCCCTCTTTTTCCTTGAGAATCAGGTGCCTTCCTAACTACCTCCCTCAAGCCTTTAGTGTAGGGTCTGAGAGCTGAACCTGTCTCAACTCTACCTTTGTAACCTTTCAAAGCTCCCCTTCTACAGGAAGTCTGGTATCCTCTGACAATGGTGCCTCACTGTCAGCCTGGGTACTACCACTCACCTCTGCTCTTGCAGTCACTCTGTCCAAGGGAACATTGGTACCTGCCAGTAGCTGTGGGTCACCTTCAGGCTCACTGCTACAGGGTAGCTCCTTCTCTGAAATAGCCACCTCACCAGCCCTGGCTTTAGGTGTGGGGTCTGTCTGGGTCTCTCCCAGGCTGTTAGACCCACATGCCTATCTCCAAGCCTGCCTACATGTAACCGCATTCACACAAGGTACCACATTACAAAATCATTCCCTGTCAAGACATATGCAGGGATATCCTAAAACACACCTACTTGCTTGCTTCCTTTTACACCCTCCCAGTCAAGGTGAACCCTGGCCAAAGGTATTTGGAATGGGGTCCCTTCTAAAGCTCTGACTGGAGTGGACACTGCAGGCTTCACAATTGTTATGTCAGAGGCTGTCTTTCTCTTAGCAGTGGCCCGATCTCCATTCACTAAGATCAGATATAAACTTTGGTAATAGTTTGGTAGCCCTGTTGTCTCCAGACAACTTACCACTGGCATAGTGTTATTTCCACTTGCTGGCTTCCCCACCTTTTGTTTCCCACCTTGCCTCTGTGGGCATCTATTTGATACAAGCCCCCAGTGGTTACATTTAAAGCATTTAACCCCTGATCCTGGCTGTGTACCTGAGCTAATGGCTTCCCCTGTTATTAGTGGACCCTGTTGGGGTGGTTTAGGCTGTCTGCTATGGGTTCCCTTATATCCATGTGCAGCATTCGGTATTCCCTTCTTGTGCAGTGGCATCCTGCTTTCTAAGTAGAGTTCCCCCTTTTTCCCCAGCTCATCTGCAGAGTTACATGCTTGGTCTGCCAACCTGATTCTGATGTCCTCAGGCAAAGTGCTAAGGGCGTATTCCCTCACAAAATGGTCTGCCAGCCCTTCAAAAGTGTTGACCTGACACTCACTCAACCAACTATGACAATAAGTGCTTAACTCAACAATATAATCACACAAACATTCATCTGCCTTGTGTCTATGCTCACAAAATGTTTTTCTGTAAACTTCAGGTGTTAACTTAAAGCATTCAAGTAAACATTTCTTTACTTTGTCATAGTTTAAACAATCAATATCAGACAATTTAGAAACAGCAGTTACAGCTTTTACCGTGGAGTAAGGGGTCAGGAACTGTACCAAGTCCCTTGGGCAACATTAAACTGTTTATCTACCCTATCAAATATATGAATTAAACTATCAAAATTATCTCCCTCTGTAAATTGTGGAAGAAATTTGCTGACCTTGACTTATTTATCAGGAAAGTCCAGCTTGGAGCAAAGCCAATTTTCAGTGGAGGCCCAAGAAGAAATGTTTTAGATGCATGTCTTTGTAGCATGGGAGGAAACTGGAGCACCCAAAGAAAACCTACATGAATGGAGAGAGGACATGCAGACTCCATAAAGAAGGCACCCCATCTGCGAATCGAACTGGAGACCCTCTTGCTGTGAGGTGACAACACATCTGCTGTACCACTGTGCCATTGATTGTGCCTGGAGTTAGGTTATTCCCTTCCCACTTACCTCCATGGCTCTGTCAAAGAGTCAGCATCTTCCTGTCATGTTGCCACTGCTTCTCATTTTCTTCAGCCTCCAAATACCACAGTCTTGCTGCTGATTCTAATTCCCAGTGTTTGGCCTCCAGTTCAAGATGGATTCTTAAGTCCTCTGAGGAAAAGCTGAGCTGTATTGTTTCTAAAGGCTGCACATCTCCATCACCAAAGTGGTTGTCCTCCTGGTTGCTGATCTGACCCTGAACTAAGGTTGAAATGCACCAATCTTCTGGCTTCTCAGACCTTGGCCAACAGATTCTTTGTCAGCTTGCTATAATCCTCTACTGACATCTTTGCCTGCTTCCCCTGAGTAAACTAAACTAACAAAAAAATAAAACTGCTTTTATATGAAACTCTGAATGTCTACCTTGTGGCTGCTGAGAATACGCACCTTCAGTGATAAGTGCCTAGATGCTACAGAAGTTAAATTAATATCCACACCACTATGATGTCCCCACTCTGGGTCAGAAATCATGAATCCTTAATCCTCACCACTGACATTGGAGAGGAACATTCACTTGGAACAATTATTTATTTATATTTGTTAACCGGGTAGTGTCAGACTGGGTCAGAAGCCCGTTTTCAGCAGAGACCCAAGGAGAAAAGCTCCTTAAAGACAAAAATAAAAATAGTAATGCAGAGTACAGTTAGTAAGATCAAGAAAATATACATTAGTAACTAAAATAACTATGACATTATATTAATAGCACAAAACTTAGAAAATAAAAAGTACTGATCTATGTATAACTGAGAAATTTAACACTTCCAGAGACTAAAATATAAAATATAAAAATCCAAGAATATATGTTAGCAAAAATTGACAAATAATGAAAGGAAATATTTAGTGACTATACAATGACATAATACAGAGAATGCTTGACACAATTATATGGATTAAGCTAACAGTGCTTGTATCAAAAGTTTAAAAGAGCTTGGCTGGAGCAGTGGTGCTGTTTAAGTGGACTGAGAGTAGTTTAGAAAGACTAGGAGGAAGAAGCATATCCTGGAGAGCTACAGGGGCAAAGCCAGGTGTTTGTGAGATATTCCTTTGTTTTTGTTTTAAAGGCAGTATAGTTGGGAATATTTTGAATGTGTTTAGGGAGAGCATTCCAGATCCTGACAATTGTATTAAAATAGAGGGAGTCACCATGGTAGTTGTGAGACTGTGTTATTTTAGTAATAGTCTGTCTGAAGACCGGAGGGACAAGGTATTGACATGAGGCTGGATCAATGTGGAGAGTGCAGGGCAGTAACTGGGGTTGTGAATGATTTTGTGGGTAAGTTGGCTTAACATTAACAGGTTGGGAAGTGCAAGCCAGTTAAGTTGCTGAAGAACAGAACAATGATGAGTTTTGTGGGGATCATTGTGGCAAACTCTGCTATTTTATTATAGCAGGAATCAAAGTTATTAAGGTCAGCCTTGTGTAAGTTTGTGAAAATGTATGAAAAACAGAGAAGGGTAGACAGAAGTTGAGATTTTGCTGTGGCAAGCCTGGCTTGGTGTGTAAGGAAAGGTATGGCCCAGTAGAGAGATCCAAATTTGACATGGACTTTTTTGATTGTTAGGGATATATGAATGTCAACTTTTAGCCTATCATCTATTGTTACACCTAGGAGTTTGGTATGATTTTCAGGCTTGATCTTGGTTCCATAGGCTGAGTGAATACAGAGAGTCTGAGAGTGGGGCTTGGATGCTTTATGTGTGAAAACCATTAACTTACCATCTTGCACTCAGTGCAACTAAAACTAAACTCATGATATTAACTGCTTCCAAAACCACCACCCTAGATAAAACCTCATTTTCAGTCCCCAGTCAAAATAATACTCCTCTGGAAATAGTCTCTAATGCTAAACTACTAGGAGTCCTGATTGATGACCAGCTAAAGTGTGATAATCATCTACAAGTAAATATAAAAAAACACACAAAAAATAGGCATGCTTTACCACCACAACCGTTACTTCTCTACATCTACTAGGCTCACCCTCGCCAACAATTACTTTATCCCATCCCTCCTATACGGTGCCTCAGTCCTTATTAACCTGCAATCATCCCTCAAGACTAAACTCTCCTCTTGCTATAATAAAAATAAAATTTGCAACTGGCCATAGATCCAGTTGCCATCACTGAACTACCCTACACCAACTGAATTGGCTTGAGCTGTCCAATTACCTCATCTATATTCAACTTGTCCAAGCACACAAACTTATTTAAACCCCCTCTCTCTGTCTCTCTCTTGCCACCACCTTTAAAATGTACCCACCAAACAGACTTTCGAGATCTAATTCCCAAAATCTAATTGAACACCATAAACCTGCCCATCCACCAGGCAAACATCTAATGTCCGTCTCTCTAGCACGCCACTGGAATTCCCTCCCACCTCTCATCTGCACCACCAGCAGCCTCTCTATATTCAAAACCTTACTTCACACACACCTACCTTCACTGTGGGAATGCTCTTGCTCCCACCCCACATAATCTCCCTACACTATAGCTACTCTCTATAAGCTATAATTCACAATAGCCTCCCATTGTTTTGTACCCTTAATAAACTCTAGGAATTAGCATAACTCCTAGAATGGTACAGTTCGGTAGCCTAGAAATCAACTGCATGAATTAGCATCACTATTAAAAAATTTGGTCTGTTTGTTATTGCATTGTGCTAATATGTTAAACTGTTAAGAACTTTGACTCTTCGTAAATATTACTCTTATTGCATTTTACTAATATGTGCACTCTACTAATATGTGTTTTTCTATTTGTTTAATTTTGCTTCATTTGTGCACATTACATTTCTCTAATAACTTACTTTCATGTTAAATCTGTAATTTATAATTTTCTGGAGATTTTCTCCCCAGGACTCCATTGAAAACGGGCTCGTCATGGCTCACTGGACTATCCGGGCAAACAAACTATAAATAAATAAATAAATAGTCTTATTTGGGTTTAGAATGAGTTGGTGGTTAGATAAGTAAGTTTTCATTTCCTGTAGTGATTTTTGTGTCTTTTCTTGGAGTTCTTGGTGGATAGGGGCAACACAGATAAGTGATTTACTGTCTGCGTATTGTATTATAGTAGCAAGTTGGGTTGCTGAATTTAGGCTGTTGGTAAATATAATAAAAAGGAGGGGTCCAGGTATGGACCCTTGGGGTATTTCAGTGGATACTGGCAGTAGAGGAGAAAGATTGTCACCCCATTTGGTAGCCTGTATATGGTTTGATAGGTAGCTATGAAACCAGGCAAGAGATAATAAACTGAGATTGTAAGTGGAAAGTTTGTTACATAGGAGTTGGTGAGAAACAGTGTTGAATGCTTTCGACATATCCAGACAAATAGCTGAGACTAGTAGCCCCATATTTTTGAGGTGATGAACAGAGTCAGTAAAAGCCATTAAGGCTGTGTATGTTTAGGTCTGAACCATGCTGCTACACCCACTATTTCTAGCTGTAGCTCTCTGCATCAAGCACAATTTCCCTTAAGAGCACACAGGGAATGCACTCAGCCCAGGGTCTGGGTTTCTCTCTCTGTCTCTCCCCGGGTCCCCGGTAAGGCTTTCCACTGGCACAGCTGTTGAGCTAAGTCCTCAGCCGAGTGTCCAAGCCAAGTCCTCCAGCACTCTCTCTCTGTGAACCCAGTGGTTCGTGTCCCTCCCTACCCGAATTAGCTGACACACACACACACACAAACACACACACACACACACACACACACACACACACACACACACACACACACACACACACACACACACACACACACACACACACACACACACAAACAAACACGCACACACACACACACACACACACACACACACACACACACACACACACACACACGGAAAAGGCTGACACAGGTTTACTAGCTATGCCCCCTTCTGCCCAGACTATAAAGTAGCCACTGCCACCAGACATTCCCACGCCAGCTACTCTAATGCTCTCACAAGAGTACCCAATTATCCTGAGTGAAATTAATATTAATATGAATGGAGGTTTGTCCAATGCAGTAAGGCTTCTGGGAGTGGCCACAGAGTCACCAAACAAATATGAGTACTCTCAAAGGTTAAAATATTCTTTAAGGGATCACCCATGATGAAAAATTTAAATATATTTAATAATAAATAAGAAAATAACATGAAACTACTAAATGCCTATTTACTATAAACACCAGAGTTTCAAACACAGGAAATATTAAAATAACACAGATGAATAGATTCACACAGATAGAGGAAAACAGTACTTAGGATCATAGGATCATAGGAAGTTACTAGGCTATTGATCCTAGCCAAGAATTTAGCCAATGTTCCCACAAGTCAGTACCTGATGCCCCTGTCCATCAGGGATACAGTTTAAATCCCAGTGGTGTATTTTCTGTTCCCCATCCAATTATCCAGGTTGTGCATAAATAGGGTTAATGAGGTCCTCTGCTTAATGTGGAGAGGGAGTCTGTTCCACAGAAGGGGGAATCTCTGGGACACAAATCTTTTCTGCCAACAAGTCTTATCGATGTCACAGACCAGGTTAAGGTCACGCTTGTGGGTTACTCAACTAAAGGCAGGGTCTGAAATTGCTTTGTCTAGAGGTCACTTCTGTGGAGTCTGTAAGAAACTGGGTAGAGGGACAGGTCTTTTAGCTTCTTTGTGTAGGATAGATGTTTGAGCCCCTGGATTCTCCTGTTGAGGAACTTCTGTGGTCTCTCCAGCTGCTGCATGTGCTTTGTGAGGTACATGCCAAAATGGGCATTGTACTCAATATCCCTGTATGAGATACCCTTACTAATGAGGTGGGCCATGTAGAAAGTTTTCCTTACAATGGAGGCAATATGGTGTTCAAAAGTCAGTTTGCTCTCAACCTGGGTGCCCAAGTCTCTCACAACTGATTGCATGTTAGGACCTTGTTATTAATGTGAAAATGTGTAGGGATATCACTCTCTCCAAAGGAGATGATGATGTATTTTGTGGCATTCAATTTGAGGCCATGTTTCTGGCATCAGTCATTTGGTTGAGTGAGACCCTCTTGGAGGATATCCACATCACTAGAGGAATTGATGACAGCACCCAGCTTGCAATCACTTGCAAACTTGGTCAACCACAGAACACTGGTTTTGGCCTGCACCTCAGAAAAGTATATCCGAAACAACAGAGGCCCTAAGACCAATCCCTGGAGTACATCACTCATTACAGGTCAACTGCTTGAGGTGGCTTCTCCTGTTTTGACTAGGTAGGTTCTATCAGTGAGCCAGTTTGCTACCAATCTGGTAACATATGGATCAATGCCTAGTTGAGAGAGTTTATCTATTATACTCATGTGGGGAATAATATCAAAGGTTTTGGCCAGGTCAAGTTAGGAGGTGTGCACAGTCTTCCCATCATCCATGGCTTTGGTGACTGTATCAAAGAGGTTGACCAAATTTAACAGGCATGACCTCCCCTTGATGAAACCAAACTGTGTGTGTTGAGTGTTTGGAGGTTGCTTATGTCTTTGTTAACGAGGTCCATGATAATCCATTCCATGGCCTTGCAGATGAGGCTGGTTAGGCTGATGGGTCTATAATTTCCTGAATCAGTGGATGCTCCACCTTTGTGTAAAAGGATGACAGTGGCTGTCCTCCACTCGGCTGGGATGAAGCTCATACTCAAGTTTTGTTTGAACAGGGTGCTTAATGGTGCTGCAAGTTCCTGGCTGAGATCATGTAGGATGCAGCCTGGGATGTTAGCAGGTCCCATGGAGGCTATTTTTTGCCTTTGAGAGCGCAGTGATGACTTGCTCCCTAGAGATAACGGGGGAAGGTCCTGGATCTGTCCTGATTTACTGATGGGGGGACAGAGGGGTGAAGTTTTCACTGAACCTGTCTGCCAGCAGGTTGGCTATATCTACGGTGTTTGTGTATGTCGTATCCTTGACTCCACCAGTTCTGAGCAGATCTGAGTGCTTCCTTTGAGACTGTGGACATATGTAAAGAAGGCAGAACTATTATAAACCAAAAGACTGATCATCTCACAAAATAATTTATTCGATACACTACAAAGCTTTTGAGTACAAAACTCTTTCTCAGCGCAAACAGTTTAAGCCATCAGTTCAACACTTATATAATAATTCAAAATCATAGCCAGGCTATCAGATAAAAACAATTAAATCTATAACAATTAACCCTTTAAACAATGAACTTTTATTTATTTATTTATTAAATAAATAAATTAATCCTTTAATTAACAATGAAAAACATATAAAATTTAAAAACAATATGAAATACAATGCAAGAATTCTTATACACCATCAAATAATCGGCTGTTTTAACTTAAGTATGGGCTTGATACTATTTATTGTAATCAACCTGGTGGGGCATCTGCCCTGAAGTAATTTATCCACCTATACTCTACTGCTTCAGTAATAGTAACAATATCTCCACCCCTGTAATTCAAATCTAGCTTTTGTAAAACTCAAAACTTAAGGGAATGTTCATTTCCATAGCATTGAATATGCATATATAAATCATTTGTATCTAATTTGGACAGTGCAGTGGTGCAGCGGTTGCATTGTCACCTTACAGCTAGATGTTCTCTAGTTCGATTCTCAGCTGGGCTGCCTTCTGTGTGAAGTCTGCATATCCTCCCCTCTGTCTGTGTGGGTTTCCTCCAGGTGCTCTGGTTTCCTCCAATATTACAAAGATATGTGTCTGTAGTGTTCTTCCTCAGGCCTCTACTGAAAATTGGCTTTCTTCCAAGTTGGACTTTCCTGGTGAACAAATGTTAAATAAGTAAAAAACCTTCTACGAATTTCTGACATATGTCATGCTATCCTATCGTTTCATTTATTATTCCTTTTACCTATATAGAAACCTGGACATTTTCCGCAGTTAGTGAGATGGAGCACATTTTCAATGTAACAAGTAGAAAAAGTTTGGAAAGCAAAATTCTTTTTGGAAATTGGGTATACAAAATCTATATCCATATTTATACATTTACAAAAACTATAATTATAGCAGGGAGTAGTCTGTTTCTTATTTATTATGTTTTGTTTCTATCTGTTACACTTAAAGTCCTTATAACACAGCAATTGCCTAAGGTTTTTGTCCTTCTTATACACAAAACATTGTCTTTCACTAATACTCTTAGAAAGTCCATTATCTGATCATAGTGTAGCCAAATTTTTCTCTATAATTTTCTTTAGTTGTTATGTATGCCTGTTATGATTAGTGATACAGCTAAGCGACCAGTTTCTACATCTTTGTTACTAACAGAAGCTTGATCATTATATAAATATGGAGGAGCGCTACAGAATCCTGAAAGCCCAAAATCCTGAAGACCAAAATCCTGAAAGTTCAAAATCCTGAAAACTCAAAATCCTGAAAACACACAGGATACTAACACTTAATATATTCCCGTCTGGGCAGAAGGGGGCATAGCTAGTACATACAGAAAGAAATAAAGCACAAACTATATTACTGTTCTACAAGTATAAGGAGGAGGGCAAGCCCCCCTGGACTCCCCACACCCCCTGTTGCTTAAATATATCAACTCCAAGATTGCACTTAGTGTAGTGAAGTGCAATCTTGGAGTTGATATATTTAAGTAGCAGGGGGTATGGAGGGCACTGCCCCCACATGGGGGTGCAGGGGGGGCTTGCCCCCCTGCATATAGTTGAAGTGTAATATGTTTCTGTATGTACTTGTACTGGAATATAGTAAGTGTTGGTATCCTGTGTGTTTTCAGGATTTTAAGTTTTCAGTATCTTGAGTTTTCCTGGTCTCAGGATTTTGGTCTTCAGGATTTTGGGCTTTCAGGATTCTGTAGTGCTCCCAAATATGGACAGGCTGTTCCATCACATTTAGTGACTACGTACTCAGTACTCTTCTTAACTAAAGTGGTATCATACTCACTAGAATAAAAATCACATGCCATATGATCTAATTCCTTTTTAAATGCTTCTCTGTTTTTTAACCTACTAGCTCGTAACATTTGACTTTTCACAACCCTATTATATACATGTCAGGGATGCATACTATTAGCATGTACATATCTAGTCGTCTGAACATTTTCCCTGTGTATAGATGTATGCAGCTCTTCATTAACAATAAATAGTGCAATATGTAAAAAATTAATACTTTCTTTAGAAAACTTTGTCAAATGCAAGAAAAGTTGTAGTTTCATGTAATTAGTGCACAAAGGTTTCTAAGGATTTATTACTATCACCCTCCCAGAGTAAGATGATGTCATCCACAAAATGTTTATAAAATTTTAATTGACTTCTTTTAAAGTTAGCATTTGATGTAGTTAAAGCATACATATATAGTTCTTCCCATCTTGTTAACACCAAATTAGCATAACTATTTTCCACTGGGGTTCCCATAGCCACTCCCAATAAATGATGATAGTAAACCTCTTCAAAAGAAAATGCATTGTTTTCCTATACTATTTCCAGCATAGAGCAGATAGATGAAATTTTACTTGGCAAATAACCACTATGATTTACTAAAAGTTCTCTTACATACTGGACAATTATATCATTAGGAATAATAGTAAAGATAGATTTAATATCCATTGTTACTAAGTGTGCCATTTATCTGATTAACACTTAAATAACTTTTCAAACCAGTGAAGAAATATCTTATAAAGCTGTTAATAAATCTTAAATTGTTGTTCAAGATATTTTGATATAGCTGTAGTTACCCATTTTTCTACCAAAATTATCGGTCTCATAGGTGGGGAGGATAAGTTCTTGTGTATTTTGGGAAGTCCATATATCATGGGACAAACAGGATGGGGTGTATAAAGATAGTTATATAGCTCTGGTGCAATTAAACCTTCAATTAGGCAGTCATATAAGAAGGAATTTACCTTATAAATCATGCTGTTTGTCATTTTTACCAGTTCTTCTAAAAGTTTGACTATCATCCAAAAGTTGTAGCATAAGCTAATTATATATTTTTATGTTCATTATTACAGTTTTCCCTCCCTGTTTTATAACTACATTATCTCTAAGACACAAATCTAATAATGCTTTCCTTTCATCATTATCTAAATTAAAATAATTGTTAGCTTTAGTCTTAAAAAAACAGATCATATATGTCATTTTCACACATTTCAAAGAATGCATTAACTGTAGAAGAGCTATCAAGTTTCAAAGTATTGGATCTTTTAAGTGTTACATCATGACAAAAACTTTCATTTTTAAACATAAGTTTCAAATCCAAGTTCCTTGCAAATAGATGAGGATCAGTTAGACAAGCATTTAATCATCCATCCTTAGATGGACTAAATGTTAAACCTCTGTCCAAACTTTCAGTTCAGCATCTTGAAGTTGTATGCCAGACAAATTAAACACAGTATGTCCAATAACATTTAGCTCTTTTTGCTCTGGGTTAGACGCTGTCCAGTTTGATTCTCAGCTAGAGCGTCTTCTGCGTCGAGACATGCGTGAATGGGCGTACCTTCTTTGAAGGTTGCACATCAGGGCTGGTAACTCGGCATGTAAAAATCAACTACCAATCATTAGCGGACCGGAGTTCTGCTGTGGTGACCCCTAACCGGGAAAAGCCGAAAGATACAAACAAACTGGTCCTACCTTCATAGGTGTTGCTGATCCCATCTGTGTTGGTGTGATTAATCCTCTGGTCATTTCTCACCTCCGAGTCATTCCTCTGCTCACTGATTTTGCTGGATGATATATTTGTATTGGGAGATTCAATTGTACTTTGTTCTTGGTTTTGCATCTTCCTTTTCATATAATATACTTTCTTTTGTCACAGTTTGTGCTGTCATTGATTCCATAGAGGTAACAGGACATGAATCTTCCATTGCAGACCCATTTGCATCGAAAATGTTGTTTTCCTTAATAGTTATTGTCCACTATCTATTTCACTTGTATTATATATGCATTTCATCTAGGTAATATTTATGTTTTTATGTGTACTATCTTTTTAAATGTTTTAGTATGTTGATTGATCATTTAGACTAATTAGGAAGAGTATATAAGGTGTGTGTTTTTATGGAGGAGTTACACCTGAAGAAGCAACTGTGAAAGCACTTGTGTCTCCTGTTAATAAACTGGTACCTGAACGTATATTCGTGGATTTTTTGCTGTTATTTTGGAAACATTCTCAGCCTGGATCTTTTGCTCCTTGTTTCCAAGGAACTTTACATTTGTTTCTGCAATATTGCTGCTTTTTGGGCTCTGTTTTTGCTGATTGTTTTCGTATATTGTGAACTTTGTTTTACAAAAGGTTGTTTTACTCATTTTGTAGAAATATTACAGTACTGATGTTCTGTTTTTGGCCAAGAAAACACATATCCATTTTAATCATTTAGGTCTCTAATAAATTTGTGTTTTTTGTAGCAATCAATGCATTTTCAAAATTTCTCAAACTATCTAGCATACCTTGATATTCAGTCAGCACGGTATTAAAATCAGTTGAGTTCACAAGGCTATCTTCAATCTTATCTATTTCTGAAATTACCTCAGCTTTGACATTAGTAAAGTGCTGATTGAAAAAGTGCTCATTCATCAAAATCATATAACTGGCACTCAATTGTAAGTTCAGTCCTTGCCATTTATTTAGCAAGTCCGAATATGTATTGCCATAAGTAGGTATTTTAGTCACTCTAAATCCTCTTGGTATAATGCCCATTTCAAGATAAGCTGTAAATGTTAGCCTCTGCCATTGCATTTTTTTTGTATCATTCTACAATGGACTCTAGTAAATGTAGGTTCTTTAGAATTTCATCCCTGTTAGCATTAAGGAAACTGGTAGTAGCTTCATTACATGTGACAAAGGCCTTATGATTGTCTTTAGTGGATGTGGCCAGTTTGGACTTGAGGTTTGCTTTGGAGGATTTCACTAGTGCTCTTATTTGCTTTTTCAGGCTAAGGAGAAATTGCTTCCAATTAATCACCTGCTCCTTCTTGGTCCCAGACAGTAATTTTTTCCTTTTATTATAGAGTTTATTTATTGCAGATGTCTACCAGACAAGTTTACTCTTCTTTGAGGAGGAGGATTTTGTCCTGTCAGGTATTCCTGATTCCAAACAGCTATATAAATGCTCATATAGCACTTTGGTGTAGGTTTGTCCATATGTGACAGTTTCTATGGAGGGACTGGAGGCTGTGAAGCTGTTTACCAGGACCTTCCCTCAGGAGGTTGCTCTTTGGAGAAGTTTTTTTGTTTAACCCTAGCTGGGGGGGTTGGGGAGATGGAGACTTCTAAAGTGACAGCTTTGTGGTTGGATCTTACCAGGGAAGATGACAGTGTAGGGATGCTACAGTGGTTACTCATGGGGGTTAATGCCAAGTCCAAGATATTATCACCTCTTGTGGGACTGTCAACCAGCTGGTCCAAGGCATTTGCATTGACAAAATGTAGGAATCTCTGGGCATTTGTGTTTTGGCATGAGTAGTTCTTCCAGTCTATGGTTGGATAGTTAAAGTTACCCATGATCAAGGTAAAGGGTTGAATTTTGATATATTAGAAGAGGTTGCAGATAGGTGGAGTGGGCATCTTGAGTCAAAGTTGGGGGCCTGTAGCTAGCTAAGATTTGAACAGGGGTGTTGTCAATGGTCAACTGCATCTGGAGTGTCTCCTGTGGATCAGACTGTTTGACTAGCCTGGAGGTGTGTATGTCTTTAATACATATTGCAACTCCATCTCCTTTTGCTTTGCTGCCCACGGTTTGTGGTCTATGATATGATAGGATGAGTAACCTGGTATGGCTGGGGTGCTCTCCACAGCTTTGAACCAGGTCTCTTTGACTGCTCAAATGTCAGCATCTTCCCGGGTTAAGAATGTTTGCAATGAGTGCAGTTTCATTTTAGACTCCTAGAGTTTAGCAGCATGACTTTTAATTTGCGTTTTGATAAAATGTCACATTGGTAGTCTTGACCTCATGGCATTGTCCAAAAAGGCATTACAGGGGAAGCAAGAGCCTTTGCCAGAAGCCTGAAGCCCAATGGAGACAGATGCAGGCCATCTCTGGCAAAGCATCATGGTCTGTCGGTCATGTCTTCCCAAGCTGTCAGATACTGGATCCACTTGGAATGACACTAGAAACTAAACCAATTGTTAAAGTCAATCATTTTCTGTTTGTATTGAGGCATCATTCTGGGTGATGGTAGAATGCTGCTTAAGGCTAGGAGCATACCTGCTTGGGACACATATTCATCAAGCTTGTTCATGTCTCTCTTCATGTAGTCCAGGGAGGTAAGTCTCAAGCCATTCACACCAATGTCAGAGTCATAACAGTACCTGTTGTTGGGAGACTTACATGCATGGGTGAAATGGCAGATTCTGGTACTTGATAAACCACTAACCGTGACTTTCTCCTTATCCAGCCTAATAAGGAGCACATGTGTGTGTCTTACAATGGAGTCTCCTATAACTAATATGTTGGGTTTATGTTTAGGCCTTAGTAGCTGTAAGACAGAGGTGTGTGGACTGTGTGTGGTATGTGGTGTAGTGGGTGGTAGAGTTTGCATGTGTTTTTGCCTCAGAGGTATTTTTTGTTTGGGTATGTTTTTGTTGAGGACCTCTGCATATGTGGGTGTGTGTTGTGTTGGTGTGGGTGGTGTTTGAGGTGTGGTGTTTGTGTTGACAATCTTCTCAGTGCCAGATATAGTGGCTGGTGAGGGAGAGAACATAGACTCTAGGTTCTTAATGTAATTGCATCTCTCACAAATTGTGTTCCTAGGTGGTAGTAGTAAGGGGTTGTCCGTGTTGCTACACTGTCTCAGGATGCCCCATATCAACCAGACTGGCAGGCGAAACTGTAGGAAAATGTCCATCCATATTTGTCACTATCTGAAGGAGAGAGGCCAGAGAGAGAGCTAAGGGGGTAAAGAGTAGAAAGTCTAAGAAGAGTACTACTAGGTGATCATACAAGTGCTACATTTGTAGCTGGAATACCTCCCAGTGGGTTAAAAAGCAGTGCAGCAGTGGTGCATGACATGCAAACAAGCCAAAACCAGTTCAAACATGGGGTTTAAATACCACAAAAAATAGCAGATTCTAGTAACACAGAAATTTAGCCAATCCTGCTAGTCCCCGTTTGCTTTACCAATCAGTTTGTGCCAGACAAGGTCCAGGCAGCCCTGCTACTCTCACTAGCAGGGAAGATAGGCACCTTTCAACACAAGATAGCTACCAGAAACACAGAAAGCAACACAATATGGCTGCCAGAAACACAGAAGGCAACACAATATGGCTGCCAGAAACACAGAAGGCAAAAACAAGCAGCTCTGGATGCAGAAGCCTGTATCCAGACTATGCTACTCAATTTGAGGGTTAAGAATGCAGTAAAACTCACAGATAACATTGATTAACCACTTACAGACAAAAACAGAACTTCACAGTATGATAAAATACAGTTAAACATCAATGAAATGCAGTAAAATGCAGTTAAACTGTAATGAATTGCAGTAAATATCAATGAAATACAGTTAAACATTAATGAAATGCATTTAATCAGTTAATTGCTTTAAAACTGTGCAAATATGATAAATTACCTCACAATCACAACAGCAAAAACAGTTCAAATAAAGCAGCAATTCAGTAGAATACTGTCAATTTAATCAGGATACAAATGTGGCAAACTAAATGCAGTTGAACATCTAAGCACCAGCAGCAAAATGAAGTAGGAAGGGGCACAGTCTTTTTTTTTAAGTAGAAAGTGAGGATACAGAAGATAATTTGAGGTTAGGGATGAAAAGAGATGGGCCTTCATAACTGATCATAGTAGAATGAGCTGATGCACGGGTGGGCCTTCACAACTGATCTCACTGTACTCAGTAGAATGACCTGATGGAATAGGACTGAGAGGAGTGTCCAATATCAAATTTATAGTAGTGGTGGGCAACTCGAAAGCCACCAAGATCAGAACAGAGATAAGGATTCAATTAACTAAGCCTAAAAAACAGTTGCGCAGTTTAAGCAGACATGCAGCAAATATTGTTTTACTTAATCAGAAGTGCAGAAAACAGTTGAAAATAAGCACTTATCTTTTGTAGTCTCACTATATTTTCCTGACTAATCCAAAGAATCATTATTACCTAGTTAGGTTACTTACTACAGCAAGGCAAGATGAAGTAGGTGAGTGATCCTTCTATGTCAGGTTTCCAGAACAGAATGCTCTGAGACTTCGGTCTCAGCTAGTAATAAAACATTATTTTTGCTCTAGATTACAGAATGACATCACATTCATCTGGTCATCTCACTTCTGCTTCCCATGAAACCCCCCATTGCTAGAAACTGCCAGGATTTAGCAACTATGGGTCAATAATACACACACACACAGCTTTGTTAAGATCCACTGCAGCTCCTGGAAGTCATAAAACCATAAAACACTTCCACTCTTCCTACAGGAGCTAATAAACTATACTTCTTACAGACAATTAATTTCTGGCTTCTTTCAAGACTGTGAGATAACATCTTTATAGTCTAGGCACAGTAATTTAATTTCTTACTATTTTTAAAGTTTGAGATTAACCTCTTTTCTTCCAGTATGTTCTGTTAAAACATACATTTAAACTGTTACAATAATGCGTGTATATTTCTCTTTTTGACCAAAAGGGCACACTGTTGGTACATTTTTAACACAAGCAGCTTTACAAATATATTTCTCAACACAAACATCTGTACAAATAAGTTTGATATACAAATGACATATAATTCTTTACAAAATTCCAGCTAGCTGTGCTGGCATGTTATACATTTACTGTCCTACTTTACCTGGCATAGCTGGTAATACCTCACAATGTCACAACCTCTAGCCAACCTTTATGAGGCCGAGACTACAAAGCAGGGAGAAAATAATAACAGTGTTTTCAAATACAAAATGACAGTGTAAATCTTACTAAATTAGAAAAGGACACAATATTTTATATTACAGTCTGTATTAAAATAGATCAGAACTCTTGTTTTGGAATGCTTACACAAGTTCTACTATTTTTCTATTCCAGATTCAGAATTCTGCTTAGAGTGGCATGTATTAGAAATATATATATAATTTAATAATACTGTTTCAGTTTGTTTCCATTACGGCTTTCTTACATCTTTTCTATTTTTTGCCATATTAGGCATACTGGAACAAGTGAACAACTGCCTTTTAGAAAAGGAGACAAAATTAGCATCAAAGAAAGAAAGAAAGGGAAATACAACAAAGTGCCTAACCTCATATACACATGACTGAGAAGAATTTCCCAGGGACTATGCACTGATGCACATGATCTTCTTTCCTGTCACACTGCAGTTAAAAAAAAACATTGTGTCCACAACTATAAAAACTGCATCACATAAATATGCAACCAATCCAAGGCTTTGCCTGCACTTGTCGGAAAGTGCTAAGATATCAACTTGAAGGGTATATGATCAGAAGAGCCTCAGCTTTTCTAAAAGGTTATGAAGTAGAGCTTGTTTGAGATGGTGTTCCTAAAGGAATCAGCAGCAGTATTTCTACTGATTCTGTGCTCCACATGCCATTACTTAGGTAGGAAACATCTTACTCGTTTATAGTTACCAGTGATGTATTACTGAGACATATATCTTCCTTCTGATCTATCACTCTCTCTTACTCTCTTTCATTTTTGGATATAGATGTTGTCGCAGGATATGCTCCAACAAGATGCAAGTGTGTTAAGTCAACAAAGTTTGTCCCCTGGAAAAATATAAATAGCTTTGTGGTAACAGAAAGAGGACCTCACTGCACAAGAACAGAGATTGTGTAAGTACTGCAACACAGTAAGTCACTTATAAGTAATTCTGATTATTTCATCTTCATGACGTGTGCTCTGGTAAGTATATGAGGTGTGGTGTTTGTTGTTTTCTGTTTTATTAAGGATGCATATTGAACAGTTGTTTTCCCATTTGTAAGTACTGTAGGTAAGAGCTGAACACATTACAGTACAGAATATCAGGTCAATTAGCTTATAACATTATACATTTTTCATGCTTTGTGGGGCGACTGTCTCTAACATACAGATCACAAAAGCATGTAATAACCCTACTCTACTATCGGACAAAACATATTTCACTGATCTGCAAGGAAAAGAACTTCTAACATGGACACTTTCCTTTGCATCACTAAATCCAGCTAGTTCACAGCTGGTTCAGCTTTACAGTAAATAGCTGCTATTGCACATTGACTTTCCAATTTATGTACAAAAACTATTGTGGGATAAAAATGACAACTATGTTAGCATATGTTATATAGTGCACTGCACTGATCTCAAAAACTATTTTAGTCAATTCATGGTTTGCAGCTTTTTAGTGAAAGTCATTACAATAGATTTGGCTCCGTAAAATGAAATGGTTACAAAATTATTCCCAGATTCTCACATGCATATTTTCACAGGAATTTGCCTGATTCACCAGTTTCAGTTGCTGAAAGTAACACAACTTTTTTAATCTGCACGATTGGAATTCAGTGTCATGGTGCTTGTCAGTAAGAGAATGTACTTTATATTCATGTCATATCAATATTGTCCTTTACAGTACTTTTCTGATTTCCCATCAGCTCATAACAGGTCCATTAATTAATAAGAACAGAGCAGTATCTCTGATTATGACAAGGCTTGTCATGGAAAATTCAGATTGTCAGATACACAACCTCATCCATCAGAAATTTAGAGCACTTCCATTCCAAATGAATGGGAAAAATAGCATAAAGATGAAAATGAAAAACCTTACATTGCAGGGATATAGGAAAGGAGGAGTCTTGTGCAAAAAAAAACAAAAACAAAACAAAATTGAGTCAATATGGCAGCTTCAACAAGACTACTTTGGACAAGAAAGAATGATTTATAAAATAATACTTTTATTTTAAGTTAATGTATGGATGTTAGTTCCAGTTAATACTATATAAATTATCAAGATCCAAAACCAAAAACAGCAAAATATATACATTTTTCTGTTTCTGGCCATGATAATCCTTTAAAAAGCTAGGTAATAGCAGGAACAACTTGATGTTGGGGATTTATAAATCCTAGCAATAGACTCCTTACTCACTTTTGCTGTTTTCTCCATTTGTCTGCCTGATTGCTATCTGAAAGTTTCGATAAAGACTCTGTGACCCAATGTTATGGAGGGGAGGGGTTCCAAGGAACTTTCATCTTTACTACAGAACAATCCACAGCCTTTTTGTTCTATTTCCCTTATTAGCTTTAAGTAATCTTAAGTGTATGTAATGTACTGCTAAGGTTATAGGATTCTACAGCAGCTCTCTTCAGACTTCTTGGGTGACTAGATGTAGTTTAAGTTTTAGAACTACTGCACACCATCACATAAGTAGCTCATTTCCAAACCTTTTACAGAACACAACTACTGACACTTACTGTTAAAAGGAAGGTACAGCATGTAAGGCTACCTCATCTCATTATTCAGTTAACTTTTCATGGCAGCTGTTAATGGTCACTGTGGACCAATGCCATAGTTCTCAACTTTCCTTCTCCAAAATGAGGATCTCTAGCCCTTATAATGTGGAACAAATGGGCAAAATGTGGAACATTTCTTTCGGCTTTTTCCAGTTAGGGGTTGCCACGGCAGATCACCAGTCCCCTATTGATTGGTAGTGGATTTTTAAGGTGTTGAGTTGCAAGCCTGGTGCCCAACTTTCACTGAAGGCAGACAAATACGCATTAACAACTTCAAATAGGAAGGTCATAGGATGGTCAAAATATGATGGTTTTACTTATAAAAACGATCTTTAAATGAATTAATATGATTAATTTCTATTTAACATGGATATCAGTCAAAAAAATTTCTAACACTGAATGTGTGACAGACCCTTTCAATGTGGAACTTGCAGGAACATGAACTTTTTAAGACCCCAAAGGAGAAATGTTTCTCATAATGAGGTATACTTAAGAGGTATGTCTGCAACAATTTTGTTGGGTTCTTCCTCTCCTTCTCCTGCCACACCTCTCCCTCTTCTGTCCTGTCCTATGACTTTGCTTCCCTTCTTTCTCTAAGCTTCACACATCCTGTTCTGTTTCTCTCTTAGAGATCTTCTGCTGGACTACCAATCAGACCTACACCACACAGTTTCCCACCTTAATTACTCTAGCATATTCTACCTAATTTCTTAGATTCTTTGAAGAAATATTTGTTTTTTTAATGTCCATTCTCCATACCTACTGATAACATTTTTGCTAGTACACTTTTGCACATTAACACTGTCCAGCTGCTGTATTTCACACAAATCTGACTACCGACCCATGTAGCAGGTTCTTCGTTTTCTACAGCTCACTAACCTTTGAATTTATGTAAGCAGATAGTTACTGTTGTTCTCTTAAATAAACATTTGATTTATGTTTCATTACTAATAAGTCTGAAGAGACCAATTGCTGAATCTATAAATGTTGATTATATGTGATTTTTACAAAAACAATTCTCTTTATATTTTCAGTAATGTGCTATTTTAGTCATTAGTCATCTAACTGGTGTATTTTTTTCTGCTTGTGATTGTTCTGTAATCTTTTATGTTCTCTTGTTCTCTCGCTGTTTTTTTTTTTTTTTTGCATTTTGTAAGTTGTAACCTGCACTTGCTGATTTATATTTACACTGGATATAAAAAGTGTACACACCCCTGTTAAAATGCCAGGCTTTTGTGATATAAAAAAATGTGACCACAATAAATCATTTCAAAACTTTTCCCACCTTTAATGTAACCAATAACCTTGATATAAAAAAATGTGACCACAATAAATCATTTCAAAACTTTTCCCACCTTTAATGTAACCAATAACCTGTACAATTCAATTGAAAGACAAACAAATCTGTTAGGGGAAAAATATAAAAAATAAAAAAATTACAATATGCTGTTGCATAAGTGTGCACACCCTTAAACTAATGCTTTGTTGAAGCACCTTTTGATTTAATTACAGCATTCAGTCTTCTTGAGTAGGAGTCTATCAGCATGGCACATATTGACTTGGCAATATTTTCCCACTCTTCCTTGCAAAAGCAATCTGAATCTGTCAGATTATGAGGGCATCTCTTGTGCACAGCCCTTTTCAGGTCACCATACAGATATCCTATTGGATTTATGTCTGGGCTCTGGCAGGGCCATTCCAAAACTTTAATTTTCTTCTGCTGAAGCCATTCTTTTGTTGATTTGGATGTATGCTTAGGGTCATTGTTTTGCTGAAAGGTAAATTTCCTCTTCATCTTCAGCTTTCTAGCAGACGCCTGAAGGTTTTGGGACAAAAGTGACTGGTATTTGCAACTGTTCATAATTCCCTCCACCTTGACTAAATCCCCAGTTCCAGCTGAAGAAAAGCAACCCCAAAGCATGATACTGCCACTCACCATGGGGATGGTGTTCTTTTGGTGATTGTTGTTTTTGCGCCAAACTTCCCTTTTGGAATTGTTGCCGAAAAGTTCAACCTTGGACTCATCAGACCATAACACATTTTCCCACATGGTTTTGGGAGAGTTGATGCATTGTTTTGCAAATTTTAGCCGGGCCTGGATGTTTTTCTGTGCAAGAAAAGGCTTCTGTCTTGCAACCCTACCCCATAGTCCAAACATATGGAAAATATGGGAGATTGTTCTCACATGTAGTATACAACCAGTACTTACCATAAATTCCTGCAGCTCCTTTAGTGTTGCTGTGGGTCTCTTGGCAGTCTCTCTGACCAGTTTTCATCTTGTCTTGTCATCAATTTTGGAGGGACGTCCAGATCTTTGCACCGTCACTGTTGTCCCATATTTTCTCCACTTTTTGATGACTGTCTTCACTGTGTTCCATTGTATATCCAATGCTGTGGAAATGTTTTTGTACCCTACTCCTGACAGATACCTTTCAACAATGAGATCCCTTTGATGTTTTGAAACTCTCTGCGAACCATGGCTTTTGCTATAGCAGGCAACTGAGTAAATGTCAGGAAAATCCTACTAGGACAACTGAACTTTATTTGGGGGTAATCAGAATCTCTTTAATTGATGGCAGGTGTGTACCCAAGAAGACTGAATGCTATAATTAAATTAAAAGGTGCTTCAACAAAGTATTAGTTTATAGTTGTGCACGCTTATGCAACCAACTTATTGTATGTTTTTTATTTTTCATATTTTTTACTCTAACAGATTTGCTTGTTTTTCAATGGAATTGTACAGGTTATAAGTCACATTAAAGGTGGGAAAAGTTTTGAAATGATTTATTGTGGTCTCATTTTTTTATATCACAAAAACCTGGCATTTTAACAGGGGTGTGTATACTTTTTATATCCACTGTATCTAATGAATATACTGTTTCTTTTCAAGGATTATAAATATAGTTTTGGTTAAAAGGTTATTTTCTGCTTAGTCTGCCTACGCATTTATCTAATAAACAAACAATACATAAATAAAGATAAATGTTCAGCAGAAAATGGAACTGGTGCTGAAACTTCTTTCTCTAATCAATTGTAATCTACACTTACTAAATTATATTCACCTAATGAACATACCATTTCTTTTTAAGGATTATAAATATGGTTTTGGCAAAAAGGTTATTTTCTGATTAGTCTGCCTACACATTTATATAAATAAAGATAAATGTTCAGCAGAAAATAGATCTGGTGTGCGGTCTTCTTTCTCTAATGTACAAGGTTGGAGAATAAGGTCCATGTCCTTGTTTGTTTTGAAAGTTTGTGCTACACACTGGTTACTGTATTTGAATTAAGTTTTTATTAAACTGTGTAAGTCTTTGTCTTTGCCTGTCACTTTCAGTGCATAGACATTAAGAGAGTTTTTAGCTGCTAGATGCAGTTTATGGTACTCCCTATGTACAGCATTCCACCTTACCTGTGATGACTCACACCTGGACTATGACTTTCTCAAGCTTATTGCGTCCACTTTTGGTGTCTCAGCTGACTACTGATCCCAATTTGGCATGTGGCATGTGGCAATATTAATGCTCTCTGTACTATTTGAAACTGAGCTTCTGTTAAGGAAGGAACCAAATACCATTTTCTGGGACAACATTAGTACAGTAACAGAGTCCAATAAGTTTACACTGGCCTGTACCTTCTAGGTGTGCACCACCTACCAATTTAGGGTCAACCGAAGGGACTTAGCAATCAAAATTTAAACAAATATTTCCAGGTAATAGCACAGTAGTGTCAAAATGCTTTTAGGTAAAATGTACAGTCATCTTTTTTTCTTTCTTTGGGAACTGAATTTTGTTGCTTAGTTTATATCTATTGAATTATATTTATTGAATTAAACTGGTAACATTCCCGTTTTATCCTTGTATTTAAAACATGGCAACTTGAATCTGACTGAAGCAATTTAAAATTCTTTTGCCAAGAAACTGGTTTCCCAATTTCCAGTACAGAATATTACATTTTGCTAAGGTTTTAAATTTGAGAAATCTAGAAGTTGTTCTGATAGAAATGAGCAGGATAACTGCTTTTTTTTTTTAATTTTAGGCTAGACTAGGACATTAGTCTTTTGTTGTGAAGAGCTAATGTCACACAAGGATATATAGAAATTTATCACCTCATAGCTATTAATTTTATGTATAATAATCTAGTCAGTGAAAGTCAGAAATACAGTTTGGGCAACATTCTTGGTAATAATGAACACTGTACAACCAGGGAACAAATATACTCTTTTTGTTTTGTATATAAAATACTAACATTTTCCTCTGTTTCCATGGCTTTTTTTGTAGCTGGCAAGGTAATACGATTTTTTTTGTGACGAGAACCATCTAATTGCGTTTTAATTTCTTTAGGCTGAATGCAAAGAAGAATGTAATTATTTGTCTGAATCCATCACAAAAGCAAGGTCAGAGACTTCTGAACTGCTGGAGAAGGTATGTTTTAACTGTGCATTAAATCACTGATTATTGCATAGCTTGTCACTAAATATACATTCTTTTTATACATGCATCCCCCCACTTGCAATCATTCTAAACAAACCTAGTCCATCCTTCCACAACACACATCATTTTAAATGGTTTTTAACAACCCAGTTACTCATTTGTGATTACCTCACACAACTTCAACCAGAAGTGAATGAAAGCTCCTGAATGCAAATGCAGGAGATCAAGTTTCTTGCACCCCTCAGTTTAGCCACTGCACCAACTCCAAGGCTACATCATTGCAGGGAAAGAGGAAATCCCCATTGCGGTAGCAATTTGATGTTCCAGGGAAAAGCCAGACAGTTACACTCTAGTGGATACACAAATTAATTTTTATAACCAGTGTTTTATAGACAGGCCTGGATGCCCTATAAAAAGTTTGATCATATGGACTTATTTTTGATTGTTGTACACATATTCTGACTGCCAAGGAACATTATTCCTAAACGTCACATATACTGTGGAAATGCAGAATGTGTAAGGGTAAAGATGGTGTATGGGTAGACTTCTGTGATAATTTTTTAATTGAAATAATGTAAGAAATACAAACAAATGGATAATATAGCAATAACCCATGGCAGGGTGTAGATAATGTTGGATTTACCCACAGCTGGTGTGGTTTGGTCACGAGGGCAAAGCCTGAGTGAACAAACAAAGCCAGCCATTGGTCAATCCAGCATTACCCATATCCAGCCATGGGTTATTGCTATTATACAATGACATTATTTAAGAAAAAAAGTTACTTACTTTTCAAATAATGTCTTTGTATAATGGCAGCATGCTGTTCTTCCTTTTTTTCCTGGTATCATGGGACTTTTTTGATGTACTGCACATGAATATGGGACTTATGTCCCCATGCTTACACAGTACATCAGTTCTTCAGAAAGAAAGAGTTCCATCACTTTCTTTTTTAATTTAAAAAATAAATAAATAAATTGAAATGGGGACAGTTCAGATGTACAAGAGAGTGAGACAGGGCAGAGAAAATACAAGGATAATCAGGTACGTCTCTTTAGTTATGTATTAAGTATCTAATTTTTCTTGTATTTTTAAATCAAAAAAGCTTGGATGGCACAGTGGTGCAGTGGTAGCATTGTTGCCTCACAGCAAGAGGTTTTCCATTCTGATTCTTGGTTGGAGTGCCTTCTGTGTAGAGTCAGCATATCCTCCCTGGGTCCATGGGGGTTTCCTCCCACATTATAAAAACATGTGCCTGGAGTGTTTCTCCCCAGGCCTTTGCTGAAAATTGGCTTTGTTCCAAGTTAGACTTTCCCGGATAACAAATGTTAAATAAATAAAATAACTGGAAATCTCTGTAGCATATATTAATAGAAGAAAGTCCAGGCGACCAGAATTTTTCTTTTGGTATATACTCGAGTTTACAATGGGCACACTAGTTGGGTTGACCAATCATCATGTAAGTTTTTGAATGTTAATGGCCAGTCATTGTATAATAATAATAATAATAATAATAATAATAATAATAATAATGCCCATTTGTCAACCAGGTAGGTCCACTGCACATGTAATCCTTTTTCAGGGGTTACCTGGGAACAATGCCTGGTTAATTGACTTGCTCCAGGTCACACAGTAGGCAGAGTTAGGTTAAAACAATATACACCTTCAAAATGGCATGTCCAGAAATGAGGGAGTATTTAGAAAACTGTAGTACAATGCATAGATTATGAATGCTACAATTATTTATCAGCAAATATCTGTGTAGCACATGCACATTTTGAGAAGGAAATTCCTTCCTGGTTACAGAAAAGCTGGATTCTACAGTCAGTCTATAATCTGGAAGGACTTAGATGGTCAACTAGATACCATAGAAATTTTGTGTGGCAAAAATGTTGCCCTCTTATATGCGGTTGGGAGTTGGCATAATGGTTAAGGTGTTTAACTTACAAAAGTATGGGGTTTGATTCTCATATTTGGGAAGCATGCAAAGGCTTAAAAAGGCCTCCTGGCATCATTAGCATATGATAGGTCTACTTCACGTCGTCGTAAGCTGACAATATTGAGTCTGATATTGTAGGCCAGACAATATCGAAAGTGAAGAACATTGTGCAAGTAAACAGAAATCTCCAAAAGGGGAGATTTTCATTTACCTAAATGTAGTGCGGTCTCACTGTTGGTATATTTAAGTAGGGGGTGTGGGGGGGTGCAGGGGTGCTTGCACCCTGCCTACGCCATTTAGTTTTTTTTTTTTTTTTTTTTACATTATTCAATGTTTTACTTAATCGATCAATAAAGTTCGACCTTTATTGATTCCATTAAGTAAACTTTTGATAACGTGATATAGATGCCATATGATCACCTATGATCCTATGAGGTCTCCAATTGGTAAACCAAATTACTGTTATCCAGACAAAGCATGTCCTCTCAAATGCCATGCTTACTACTCAGACCCCAGACCCTAGTCATCAGTGCCACCCTTGTGTTAGTTCCACAAGTAAAGTCATCCTAAATAGCTTAGCTAAAAATAATCAAACTTGGTCAAAGTAACCGATTCAGTGGCCACTGTGAAAATATCTATTAGAATTTCCGAAGTTAAAATGTAACTGTCTTCACTGGTTATGAAAAGTCAATTTTTTCATAAAGTAGTTCTTACTTTTGAACTATCCAATATTTTTCAATCAGTTTTCAAAAAGCATTTTTTTATATTTGGTTGGATGAAGCAGCCCCCTCCCCAAAAGAAAAATACATGGTTAATCTTTTGATTCAAGATCACCATGAAGGCAAAACATTTTTAAAGGAAGTTCAAAAGGAGGTTGTCCTTTAACATACTACATTATTCCAATGTGCATATATTTGAAACGGCTCATACAAAAGCAACAAAAGTTAGCACACGTCTTGCCCTACCTAACACAATTGTGATACTCCCATTATGTAAACTGCATAACAGTTATCAAAACATTTGCACTGGAATAACTTCATGTCTAAGCTGAATGTATAATCTCCCATAACTGTTGTTCTCTACACAGATGTATGCAAGAGTCAGGTGGGTGATATTATTAATACTACATGAGGTAACTCATCCAGCCCCGCCATTGTACAGCTAAGTTTGAGATTTATACAGCACTGCAGTACATTAATGAACACTGTTATATGATAGCAGGATTTAAATATCCTGATCCCTGCATTCTGATAGGCTGAAATTAATTTCAAACAGTTATAAAATAATAAAAAAACCTAACTGACAAATTCAGTTGACCATATGCAGAACAAAGGTTATTCTCTCTAAACCTTCAACTGAAATGAACCTGCTGTTGCTCAGAACGGGACATGAAGTTCACAAACAAAAGTCTAAAAACTTTACAACCTCTTCAAATGGCATAAGCAGTGCCACAACACAGAACCAAAGTAAACCATTGAAGATAACTTAAACATTCTGTTCTCGTAAGCTGACATCACATGCTGCACAGTGGCACATCAGGTAGCATTGTCACCTCAAAGCAAAAGGTTCATTGGTTCAAGTCTTGGTTTGGGTAAATTTCTATGTGAAGTCTACATTTCATTGCTGGATTCTCTGGTTTTCTCTCACATTTCAATGACATTCAATAGGTGGATTAAGCACTGTAAATTGGCCATAGGTGTGAGTATATGTTTTGGGTACAGAAGAGCAGCTTTGGTAGAACTTGCTACCCAGTGGTATGAGCATTGATTTTAGATTCTGGTCCCTGTTGATGTGATACCCCAACCCCATATATAAAGCTGGGGAAAAAGGGGGTTGTGGATGGATGGATGGACAAAGCTGACATAATACTAAAGCAGTTCATGTGTAATGCACACCTCTGCATGATGTCACAGCTGCTAAAAGCAGACCATGTCACTTGACACGAGTATGGCAGCACACCACAGTGTAGAGAACAAAAGGAAAATTAATGCAGGTGTGCACACCAAAGTTCCCAACCTGTTCCTCACATGGATGGGGGTAAAAGTGGTTGATGAGAAAGTAGTAAGGGAGGGCACACTGGTGAGTAGTAAGGAACCGATGGTGGTGGGAGCGGTTGTGAGATATTATTAAAATATAGGAGTAGAAAGGAAAGGCAGTGATGTATGTCTTCAGGTGGGATACAGGAAGAAGCAGGTGCAGACACATAAACAGAACACAGACAGAGGTAGTGAATAATTAAAGGGTGGGGTGGAATGGGTAGTAGATGAACACATATAAGAAGAGGGTGGACAAGTAATGATGAGGGAAGGCTGAACAATGAACAAGGCTTGAGCAATAACACAAAAGGGAAGGGTCACACCAGGATTGGGACAGTGTGCTGATCCTGGGAGGCATCATTGCCTATGAAGTTGTCATCATTCATGAGCAGAGATGGTAGGCTGTGTGTCCACAGGTGACAAGTATGGGGTAGAACTATTTGCAAATCAGTGTGTACACTGGAAATGACTGGAAATGGCAGGCCTACTTAGTCTGACTTGAGATACTCTGTTGCCAACTTCCCTACATTTCTACCTTCCCACAGTCACAGAAGGCATAGCCATTGGAAGCAGACCTGGTGGCAATTTGCAATGTGCCTCATGAAGGCACAGGTGTAACTAGTTCATTTGGCATTCCCGTCTTCTGCAATGTTGATGAGCAAAGGAAAAAAAGAAATGGCTTGAAGATATAAAAGGGGTTTCAGTTGTTATGTATATACAGAATAGTTTTTGTTACACCTATTACTGACTGTAGGAAAGAGTTATGAGTTCCTAACACACCCACACGCACACACACACACACACACACACACACACACACACACACACACACACACACACACACACACACACACACACGCATGCATGCACATAGATAAGAGCACAATTGTTAACATTGAATAGTTTCTGATCATTTCTTGACTTACAAGTATGTAAGCAGTATTGGAATCATTTTCAGTAGTACTTGTAGACTTGCAATGCCAAAAACTGATTTTCTGCTCTTACTGACTGTCGTTTAAGCAACTATGATCACAGCATTGATTGCTTACATGACAACATACACTATCCAGTACTTGCACAGACAGATTAGCATCTCTTCAGCTGTGGTGATTGCGTTCCTCTCCCACCCCCACCCAGTAGCTTACATCCAAGGCAGCCACGTCTTTTACCTCATCCTGATATGGCTTTGCACAGAGGCACCTTGATGGCAGTACTTGCCACAAGCACCCTTAGTAGCATCATCTGTTCCATGTCACTATAATCTGTGTCTCTATCTACTTGTTGTAGGACATTCCAAAATCAAAAGAGAATTCTATCTCCACAATGCTCCACTAAAAAGTAGTAAATCACAGAATAAAAGCAGAAGGATGTGAACAATCCAAAAGGACACCAACATTTATTGACAAAATGTTAAGCACTTTCCTCTCCACTACAGAGACTTCCTCAGAACAAAGAAACATCACAGTCACCCAACCAAATTAAATACCCCTTTGAATTAATCAATTTGTACAATCATTAAAATTTAAAGCAAGACTCACAAAATTGTACTCATGTTAAAAAACAGTTACGAAAAACACATTTAAAACCATTTCAAATCAATTTGAACACACCATATTAAACTAAACTCCATCACTACATAGTTATACATAAATATTTGTCTTAACTTTTACCTCTTAAAACTATCCTGAAATTTGATCAAGTTTTAAAACACTGGCAATACTAATAGTCTTATGTATGCCTGGATATCAAGAGGTGTTCATAAACAATTGCCATCTCAATTCCATTAAATCTAAATGTAAATCTAAAATACCCCCTTTCACATCTTCCATTAACTGCTGTAAAACCAAAAATTTGAAATGATGTGTTGGTTTTCATTTATGTGCCTAAATAAGGCACTTGTTAACCTACAGTGTCTAATGTCCCCTAAATGTTCCCCCATTCTTGTTTTTAATTTCCTACAAGTTTTCCCTAGGTAGAAAATGGGACATTCTAGACACTTTGCCATGTATATAACTCTTTTGCTGTTACAATTATAATGGCCTCTAATGTTCAGTGTTTGACCATTGACCCTAAAATGATCCTCAGTTTCCATTAAATAGTGACAAAAAGAACAAGAATTACATTTAAAGTTCCCCACTTTTCTATTTGTCTTAAAAGTAGGTCTTATTCCCTACAAAATGTTCTTGATACATTTTTCTCCTGAACACATATTTAGGGTTCTTACAATCCATGGTGGTGCAGTGGTAGCATTGTTGCCTCACAGCAAGAGGTTCTCCCATTCAGTTCTCGGCTGGAGTGCGGGGAGTGCCTTCTGTGTGGAGTCTGCATGTCCTCCCCGTGGATGGGTGGCGTTCAAAAGACATGCGTAAATGGGCATGTCTTCGTTGAAGGTTGGACGTCGAGCTGGCACCTCGGCGTTCATGAAAATCTACTGCCAATCATTAGGCGACCGGAGTTCCGCTGTGGTGACCCCTAACCGGGAAAAGCCGAAAGACAAACAACAACAACCTACCTTTGAACCTACACTGGCATCAAACTGCAGAATATCCCAATTGTCATTTATCACCCCAATAATGGAATAAGCCATCCCATTGTATGTTAACACCAGCGATGAATTGTACTGACCACCTTCCTTTGTACATCTAACACCCCTGGTGAACTCGTGACCCAAAATTGGTCTATAAAGCCACTGACTTCGTTTGTGAATAACCTCTTTAGTGAGGTCCTCTAATAACCTGTCAGGATATCCCCTCCGTTTGAACATATGGGTGATAAATTCCAACACAGCTAGAAAGTCAACATCAGAACTAACTGTCCTGGCTGCTCGTATCAGCTGCCCTTTCACCACTCCCTTCTTTTGATGCTCTGGATGGCAGCTCCCATAATCCAGGTATGAGTTAGAAAAAGTTGACTTTCTGTGAATTTTGGTCACAAATCCCATTTGGGTATAATCAATAGTCAAATCAACATCTAAATATGCAATTCTGTCCCTGTTAAATTCATGTGAAAATTTAAGAAATTCCACAGTTTCATTGATGTATAAAATAAAATCTCTCAAACTGTCCTCTGTACCTTTCCAAATCAGGAACAAATCATCCAAAAACAAGTATAGTGAACAATGTTACGACTATACTGACTGTTAAATATATACTCTTGTTTCCAATGGGACATAATGAGCTTGGTCTCCCTCTTATCCAACCAACCCTGAGATTTATGGATTCACAGTTGTTAAGACCCCTAGAATCGGAGGGGATTCAGACACATGGACAAGGTAAAACCAATGAAGCTGTTCAAAATACTTTTAGTGAGCTCCAGGACAGAATGTGATGTTAAATGTGTTTGAAAATCAATTGAAAGAAAATCAGTTCTCCTTTGGTAATAATGGAGGTTATGGGGGCTTATGTCTGTGGGCAGACAACGTGCCATGTGCTTTCATAGCTGTCATTGGTGATGGGTACTGCACAACAAGGCAAAACAGGACAAAAATATCAGCAAGACACCTGTGGCTGAGAGTGATGGCAACATGAAAATGGGACAGCCAGATGACACAGTGATACTCTCTGCAGTACTGCAGTGGGAAGGACCACCCACATCCACAGATACAGAGGGAATTTGTAGGTACATTTTGAACACACAGCAGAGTCTTCTGAAAATAGTCTGGAGGGATCTGCCCTACTCTTGTGGCATCAGTTACAGGTGCTGTTGTCTACAGACATGCAAAAGCAACTGGACACCTGCCTTAGCAATGCAGAGTGGCTTCTGATGTGACTAGAGTCACATGACCTGCAGGACCTGCTCATCAGGTCAAAGGATTAACAAGTTCATAAAATTGTCCATCAAGGTGAGTGGCAGCCGGTTTTGCTGCCCTCTGGACCAGCCTGGCATTCAGCTATGTCAGTAGCTTACCCTATTCCCATCTTTGTATTTTCCCTCCCTTCTGTGTCATTCCTCATTCCTTGGTCATTGTCCAACCTTCCCTATTACCAGTTTTGCATCCCTCCCCATATGTTTTTGACCAGTCACTCTGCTTCACACCTTTTGTGTCTCTAACACCCTGCATTTCTTTCTGTGCCTGTGTTTTATATTTCTCTATCTGCCTTTGCTACTTTCTACTCTCCTTCTAGCCCATCCACTGCCTTCTTTCATTATTTTCTCCTACTATGTTTAACCTCTTTTTTGTACATAGAAAATGCTTCCCTGAAAAAAATGACTCTTCCTTTCCTCACCTTTCATACATTATGGTTACCCTTGAGTGTTTTCCCTGCATGATAGTCTTCCCTTTCATACTTTCCCATCTACCCCATTTCCCCCAATTTATATGATGGCGAGGGTTGCTGTGCACAGCCACAGTAATCTGTCTGGTGGTTGCTATGCTTTGTTCTTCTGCCACATGAGTGGCACATACAGATACATACTGCTGCATTTTACGTGTGAGCAGACAATCTAGCCTGCCTTCATCGTGATGTGTATCACATTAGTCATGTGCCCTACTGCAGTGCTGTTCCAACCAAGGAGCAGAACAGAGCTGCTCCTCTTGTTAGCACTAAGCTTTTCCTTTGTTTCTTTAGACCATCAGGACTTTTCAATCCCTAATACTTTAAGACACTGCGGCCAAAAAGGCACAAATATTTTAAAAGAATGAACAAATTCGAACCTGAGGGAAATAGTCATTTTCCTGCTTCTGTCTATGATAGGTTATTTGATGCTGGAAGAGTGCAAAGACATATTCTGTTATAGTTTAAAAGGACAGTATTTACTATCAGTTATTATATGTTTACATTTATTTTTGTAGTTGGGATTATGGAAGGGTAAAAGTAAAATAAATAAAAACATCACTGGTGCATGTCTGAATGACTCATTTTTAAATAAATTTTCTGTTTCTTTCAGAATGGTCAGAGACTCAGATGGAACTCAAAAATGTATCAGAAAATTTCGAAAGAGGAGCACAAAGACAAAAAAGCAAGCACATATGAGGAAATCAATATTACTGAGGCCCGGCATTACAAGAAGTGAAAAATTTGTTGAGTCAAGCAATACAACAAAGACTGCTCAAGATCATCTTATTACTACAAGATGGCAATCAGAAACGCCTATCAGGTAATAAAACATGTAAAAGAAGAAACGCCTGTCATCATAGAATTCAGCATTTGGTTACTCATGCTACCAAAATATCACAAACACTATGCTAAGTTATGAATCAAACCCTTTCTGGGTCTGGAGGTCAGCCAATAACTCAGCAAATTTTCATGTTTACTGATCAAAAAGTTACATGATTCATCAAATTGTTTAGTAAGAAGGAAAATTTGAAAAATGTGCTTTCCTCTCAACTTTACAAAGACTCTCAGTTCTGTCTGCAGCAGGATTTGCAATCTATGCCTCAGACTAAGTAATTAAACATTAGCATATCAAGTCTGGTATGATTTATAGTGATAGAAAAGGCCTATGCCACTATTAAAGCCCGAAGATAATAATAATTTGTTTAAATGCTTCAGTCACCTACAAATTCAAGTTCTGCTATATCTGTAATATTTTTCAGCAGATTCCTGAAATGTTAGAAATGTACTGCCATTCAATTATAGTCCTTGTCTGTACACCCCCAGTATCAGTGCAGTGCTGGAGGGTTGAATGTTGACCTTGTTTTCCAAACCGGGTCTTTAAGGAGGAGTTGAAAATGTAGCTGTAATTATAAAAGCAGATGAAACCTTCAAATGAGCTATATTTGTTAAAGTTACTACCGGTGCTGTGCTCTATTACATCATGATCACCTTGTATGGAGAACACCAGTACTGCTGTCAGTAGGGCAGATCTCCTTGCAAAATAATATAAATATCCAATTATCCTGCTTGTAGAAAGCAAAACAAGCTAGAAAACACTAATTCCTTATTTTCAACATAGATCTTGTTCTACATCACACTATTGCAACAAAATCCCATGCGCAGAAATGAACAGGCTTAGAAAAGGGAAAATGCTGCCCAACAGACCTTGCATACCATTAATATAAGATATCTATCTATCCATCCATCCAGACCCCTTTCTCCCATTTTTGCACATGGGGTTGGGCGACATTTCAACAGTGACAATCACCTAGAGCCAATGTTTACACTGCTGGGTGCACAGCAGCCTTGCACAATCAGTGTCTGTAATGTAAATCACAGTAGGTAGTGGAAAAGAATGCAAGAACTTCAAGATGTCTTGAAAATATAGGTAGATGGAACTGATTGAGAATTAGCAGTGAGACTTACTGCAGAAAAGTGAAACACTGCATACTTCCAAACATTTAGAATTAAAAGAGACTGTTGGATGGGAAGATGCAGACAAAGGGGAAAGGCAGCAGGTTAGTTGTTGTAGTAAGAGTGCCTTGGAGTGTCATCTCAGGCAAACCAAGCCACTTCAGTAAGTTTACAAATATGGTAGCCAAAATTAAGAAAATGCTAAGAAGCCCAGAATGCATAGTTGGGAGCTCTTGGTAAGGCATTCTGCTACTGTAGTATTGTGATATGCTGACTCATTTTCAACACTTTCTGAAAACTGCATCTTAACAAAGCCATTTAATACTTCAGGTAATTACAGAAGGAATCTAATGGATGGAACAGTTTAAAATGCAAAGCAAAGCTGAAAAGGATTGTAATGATATATCAATTCTCAGGAGCTTGAAAGGTAGGGAAAGTACTGGGAAGGGTAATGACAAGGACAGAGAAAAGCAAAAAGGCTACAAGGAATAATAAATGGCAACAGGCTCAGGAATAAAATGAGCTGGCACTTAATGAAAAAGATAGTAAACAATAAATCTGGAATACCTCCTTATAAGTGGTAGGATTCAAACAGGGAGAGAAGCCAATAGGTGAGAAAGGAAAATCTGCATGAAAGTCTGTCGGCCTGCTTTAGTGAATTCAATATTTGTCAGTCATTTTCAATCAGCAGCAGGTTGTTATGTCTTTAGCAAAGTTAAACAGGAACAGATCCCTATCTCAAATCCAGTTTTATCAAAACCACCATAATCAAAGCTGGATTCATGAGATTTTCTATAAATTATGTTGTATGCATTTCATTTTCTGTTGTTTGTCCTTTGAGCTGTTTCTGATGATAGACAATGTTCTTCACAAAAGAAAGTGTTAATATTTTAAACTCTGGACGTATTTCTGTTTCTGTTTCTACTGGAGTAAGTGCTACGGAGGAGGTGCAGGAATATATCTTTTTCTTCTAGAGTGTTTGCCTTTTCTTCATGGTTAAAAGACAGTGAAGTTAGTACATTTAAATCCTGCCACACAGAGACAGCATGGAGGCTTGAGCCCCTGCAAAATCTTTTTTATTTTCATCTGTGACATTTCAATTTTTGTCAGTCTGTACTCATGGTTTTAGTTTCATTGCATTATTTCTTAGGATAAAAATCTGACCTAAAATGCTTTTCATCTTGCATATTGGAAGTCATATAAATTTGTCTGCCTTGGATATGGCAAAATATAGTTACCGAGTTACATTTTAAACCTTTTGCCTCACTCCATCCCTCTTTTTCACTGACCATGAATTATGCCATTGTAGAAACTGTGTTGTTATTTAAAATTTATTGCAATGTAAAGCACATCAGTTAAACAGTTGTTACTGAAAACAATGTAATTGTAATAGCTCTGAAATATACTTGTCTCACGTGTTCTCAGTTGTTTAAAATAAATGTTATTTTGTTAAGTATGAACAATGGATTTTCAGAAATATAAATGAATGTAAAATAAAATTTTTGCTATATTTTCTAAGATGGATCAAACTACTGTAAACATGCATTTTAAAATTGTTTTCATTGTGTGCATTTGTATTAAAAAATTACGTCTGAAGCATTATTTGACAGTTGAATCAATATGTCTTTTCTCTGCTGCAGAAAAGACATCTAAAATATTAAAAAAAGAATAGCGAATTAAAGAGAAAGACAATGGTGTTTTACTTTTACATATAGTTAAATGCATTAGAGTTCAGCTCTGAATTTACAAAATGGCGTGCATTATTCTATTTACAGGATTATGTATGTAAGCGTTCTTTATCAGACAAAGCCTGCTAGGCAAAGAAGGACATGGCTAAGTTCTCCCAATATACTGAGACTGCAATGCAGAATTATGTGGTAATGCAATCTCAATTTATTTTTATTTTTATTTTACATTTGTTGACCGGGCTAGTCTGGCTGGATACATGTCCATTTTCAGCAGAGGCCCGAGGAGAAAAGCTCCACTATATATTGGTACATTACATAAAAATCGATTACTATAAGATACAGCTTATAAGGATTAAAGAACAAAATGAATGAATGAATGAATGAATGATATTCACAATATGGAAGCATTTTTATAGAAATGTACAGTTCTTAAATTACTCAAGGCTTCAGATAACACATTAAACCAACATTCTAGCTGTCTGAGCTGATGATAGCTTCGGTGGATGTTAAATACTGAATGGCACGTGTCAGAAAGAAGAGAAAGAAGAGCAAGTCAGTTAACCAGACAGGGCTTCGGGGTTACCGCCGAAAAGGTACACGTATCTAGTGTGCTTATCTGGTTATCAAATTATAAATAAAAAGGGCGTATGAATTTTGATGGTGTATTGTTTAAATCCTACCACCCCAATGTCTGAAAAGGCTACCCTGGATCTCTCCAGAAAGTAGGACAGAAGCCTTGTAGGATTAGCATATAAACACATGCAACAGAAATAAATAAATAAACAAACAAACAAACATACAAATAAATAAATATTCAGGGAAGTGACTCAAGTAAATTGAACATAGAAGATGTTTTAGCAAAGAAAAAAAATATAAAAGAATACAATCAGCCTATGAAAGCAACAAAATATCTTTTGTAGTTATAAAGCACTACAATGCTACCACACACACTCAACAAAGTTTATGAATAAGAATTAAGATAATGAAAACATAGCAAAGAGCAAGTCTGCTGTTATGGTATGCACAATTAAATAAGGAACATTAAAGGTACAGTGTGTAGCATTGTACAGATATTAGAAAAACTATCAGTGCAATGTAAGAGCAGCTTATGTCAAACAGAATATCAATATGTGGGAGCACAGGCTTAAGTCAAGGATAGTACCAGCATAGTGATGAATGTAAGGGACAGTGGAAGGCTTAGGTAAACATAAGGTAGTATTATTTCATTGAAAGGATGGTAATTTATTGAAACAGCCTTCCTAGGGAGTTACTGCAGTCTAAAATTATTGCAGAGTCCAAGAATGCATGATGCAGATTTAAGGCAAAATTACATGAAAGGCAGAAAATGCACAAGCTATACATCTTGTAAGCCAGAAATGTACTTTTTAAGTACAGATATTGGGAAGACTATGAAGTCTCATAGGTTCATAGGTAGGTAGCAGGCTATCGGCCCAAGGGCCTAAGTAAGCTTAGCCAACAAGATTCCCTGGCTTACGCCACCCAAGAAAGTTAATTTCCTGTGCCCCTGTTGAGCAGAGCCACAGAAGAGATCCTCAGGATGTATTTCCTATTTCCCATCCACTCATCAAGATTTTTCTTGAAGAGTGCTAATGAAGAACTTTGCTTGACATACATAGGTAGCTTGTTCCAGAGTATAGGAAGTCTCTGGGACAGGAATCTATCCCTCCAGCATGTCCTGTTTATTGTGGTGACAAGGTTGAGGTCCCTAGAGCATGTAGCTCAGAGAGATTGGGATTTCTTTAGGTGTAGCATGTTCAACAGGTCTGGGTATAACATAGCTTTATATGTTAGGCAGAGATCTCCTCGGAGTAGGTGATATACTATGGAGTAAAGCTGGAGTTTTTTTGAGACAGTCAGTGTAGGGCATCTGTTTAAGGCCAGTAATCCTCTTTGTGAGGTACTTCTGTGGCCTTTCCAGCTGCTGCAGATGTCTTGTGAGGTACATTCCAAAAGGGGCATTGTACTCTATAATGGGTCTAATCAGTGCTAAGTAGAGGAGAACAATGACCTCTTTTTTCCTGGATGAAAACCCTTTTGTGATGAGGTGTGCCACATAGAAGGATTTCCTGACTACTGTGGCGATGTGATTATCAAAGGAGAGACTAATGTCCACCTAGGTCCCAAGGTCTCTTATCATACATTCGGCATTAAGTAGACTGCCGGTTATGTGGTAGTTCATGGATGCAGAGTTTTTACCAAAGGGGATGACAATGCACTTTTTGGCATTGTGCTTGAGGCCATGCCTCTGACACCAGGCATCTGTCTCAGTGAGGCCCTTCTGTAGGATGTCCACATCATTTGGGGACTCAACTATGGCTCCTAGTTTGCAGTCATCTGTGAACTTCATTAGCCAGAGACCTTTTGTGTTAGCCTGTACTTCAGAGAAGTAGATACCAAACAGGGAGAGGTCCCATAACTGAACCCTGTGGTACTTCACTTGTCACTGGTTTGAAGTCAGATTTGGAGTCTGCAACTTTTACAGTGTGGGTTCTGTTAGTGGGTTGGCAACCCATCTTGTGACATAGGGATTTTTACCTAGTTTAGTGAGTTTAGCTATAATTCCAGAATGGGGGATGGTGTCAAAAGCCTTAGCAAGATCAAGCTAGGCTGTGTGAACCACCTTACCCTCGTCTACGGCTTTGGTGACTGCCTCAAAGAAGTCGATCAGGTTCAGAAGGCATGATCTGCCTTTCACAAACCCAAACTGGGTGGGGTCCAGAGTTTGGAGGTTACCAATGTCTTTGTTTATGAGTTCCAAGGCCTTGCAGACCAGGCCCATCAGGGCTAATAGGGCGATAATTCCCAGGATCAGTGGTGGCTCCTCCTTTATGGAGTGGGATAACTTGCTGTGCACCATTCAGCGGGCACAAAGCCTGATGTGAGATTGAACATGGTGCTTAGGTGGGTAGCCAGTTTGTTCTGAAGTTTGTGTAAAATGCAGCCTGGGATATTTTCCAGTCCCATGGATGCTGTTTTTTTGGCTTTAGACAGTGCAGCTTTTACCTGCATAGATGTAATTACAGGGACTCTGCATTCTTCCTGTATAGATATGGGCCCTTTAGGGGGTGAGAGGGGGGTAAAGTTAGCACTGAACCTATCTGCCAGGATGTTGGCAATATCAATTGGTTCTGTAATTTTCCTGCCATTGTGCTGTAACTCAGAGCAGATCTGGGTGTTGCCATTGAGATTCTTGACATAGCTATAGAATGCTTTGTGGTTGCCCTTAGAATCAGTGACAATTTTGTTTTTGTAGCTAGCTTTGGAGTAGGAGGATCTTATAAGGGATCTCACCTTCTTACTGAGGCTGACCATGGAGCTCCTCCACTCATGGGATTTTACTCTCTTTTGCAACAGTTTCTTTCTTTTGTTGTAGAGTTTGTTTATGGCAGGGGACCACCAGATTGGCTTCCATTTTTTGGAGGATAGGGTCTTGTTTCTGTTTGGGATAGCACGCATTCGTGTAAGTGTTTATCAAGGCATTACAGTGTCCTGATTTAACAGGGACATCCTGATTTATAGGGCAAATTGTCAACTTAACAGTTTCAATGATTCCCTGAGCAATGTTAAATGACAGATTAGAAATCCAGATAAGGGCTTTGGAGAAAAGCACTGTTAAAATACATTTTACCAGCTATAGATTTCAGCAGCGTAGTGCACCACTAACAGACCAGCATCAAATCAAGAATCTGAAGCATTAGCCAGCATTCTGGGGTAGCATGTGTTCCAGGCCTAAATAGTGATTTATTAATATTTTTCCAGTCTGTTACATGTGAAGGCTTTGCTGGTGCACACACCACTGAGTCTTGATAATGTACATATTTAGCTATAAGTAAGGAACATGGAAATTTTATGTGCTTTTATGTTGCATTCCTTGCAGTGTATATTCTTCATTAATGATGTAAGATAATTTTTATGTCAGCAATTTTTTTTTAATATTCAGATGGATAATCTGGGTCTTGCACAATAATGTGCTAGTTTTCATTAAATTCCAAGTTGTGGATGACCCTATCTACACTAAACGTAGCAACTATATCACATTTGATGGAGATACTGAGGCATTAGCCATCTTGTATGATACTTAAAAAGAAGGCTATCTTTGTTTTGGAAATTGGCTTGCATGATTAAAGGGTTGCAAATGATTGCCTATCTAATTTTTATGAGGCTAGTATTTTCCTTAATTACTAGCTGTTATATGTGGGTCCTGTCCCATGGTTATTATGTTGCATTCTATTTTATTTAAGTAAGTGGTCAGTGGGTCTATACAATCCTACTGATGATCAGTATTTTATGTTATGTAAGTAGCAGTACCTTATTGTCCTTCTATATTGTGCTTTTCATGTTATGAAGCTACTGGCCCTTTTGTTTTGGCCAAACGTATCTCATGGGTATCACCATTAGAGCTCCACCAAATATAATAACAAAAGGCTGAATGCTGAGCTTGCTCCTTCTTGTAGCCGTATTGTAAATGCCTTACTCAAACAACTACTGCTTTGTTAGAGGCACTGCTAATGCTCATACTTCAATGCATCGAGCATTTTTCTTTATTTATCTTTAAATATACCTTGCAGCTCTCCCTTTTCACTCGTATTGGTACACTGTACTTATTTTGCTCTATGTAGCATACTAATCCCCAACAGCCTGATACCATTGCTAAACCTATTAATACCACATCCCACATATAGAGCCCAATACGAGCTTCTCTTACTCTTTGTAACCTGATACAAATATCCTCAGTGCCTATTGAAAGATTGTTCACCATATTTTAGTGCAGATAACAGTCGTAGGACCACTTCAGCTCACTCACCCCTCTTGTTAATTAATAATTCCATTTGAGTGGTGGTTACCAACATGCACTCTGCTTTATTTCATCATAATAGAGCTAAAATAAAAATAAGGCAAACATTAAGAAAAGAAAATAAATGGATAGCTTATATACTGTTCCTCCCTTCTGATGCGCATGAAGCATTCTTCTTCTAACTGATAAGATAAGAGTCAGTGGTTGCTAATCTTGTTACACATCATTGCATAATACCTACTCATTCGATTGCTATTTTAATAGGTGGTTTCTTTAGAGCTTAGTCAATGTCACTTATGTCTAGATTTTGCTGTGTTTCATTCATTTGTTATTACGTGAAATTGGTTCATCACATGTGTATCATCCTTGCAGACTGTACCTTAATACACTATTGCAAATTAGACTCTTAAGGTTATAGTCTAGTGTTCATTTTTACACTTGCCTACAGCTGTTGTTTTGATTTAATCTGTTTAAGCAACTCTCCTGCAAAATTCTTCTTTCATGTAACTTTGCCCATCTTACTACCCTCTCATTCTTTTTCTCTCTAATTTCTTTACATATAACCAACACCATTTTTAATATGCAACTAACCTCTCTTCTCCTATCTTGTCTTACCACTCTAGCCTTTATTAATCCTCTGATTTCATCTTAATCTATCCTAGACTCACACTTTCTACATGCTCTTTTCACCCACTCTCCTGCAAAATTCTTCTTTCATGTAACCTTGCCCATCTTTCTACCCTCTCATTCTACTTTCTCTCTAATTTCTTTACATATAACCAACACCATTTTTAATGTACAATTCTTTTTTTTCCTTTTACCTCTCTTTTACAGCAAATTATTCAGATGAAAGCATGCTCTACCTCTTCCATCCATGGCTAAGAACTACCTGGAATCCCTCCACCCAAAGAGTACATTGTATGCCTTGTGCTGTTATATTTTATTTTATTATTTCTTAATTTAACTGTCTTCCTAAATTTACAATTATCTGAACTATAACTGTGGTAGCACACTTCTCTCGCTGACACAACCACCCCCCCTACATGTTTTTTAACTGAACTTCCTGCATACTGGCAGTGGATTCTCCTTTCTCATAAAGGCTCACCTTAATACACAGCAATTCCTCTCTACTTTATTACATCTTTGCTGCTTTTTACTTGCTTACTCTCCCCTCAACTCCCTCCTTTAAGGGGATCCTCCTAAAATCTCAACAGACTCTTTAAGCAAACTAAGCTTTATTCTCCTCATTTTATTTGAAATGCCTTACCTGACTAGTCACTCTCCACTACAATTCTCTCCATTTCTGTTGATTGTTTTTCTCAGACAATTCCTGCTTCTCTCAGCCAAGCCTACTCCATTTGCCCTCTCTTTCTCACTCCGCTCCCCTACCCCCAATCCTACCCACCCCAGACCTCATTTCCTTTATACTTAAACCCCCTGTTTCCACTCCCCCTCTGTCCCTCCCCCACTCCACCAATAAGCAACACACAATCTACCTCCACCTCTACTTCTATCCTCAACACTCAACTCACTTCCTTTCAGACCTAACACTCTTATGCCCCTCTTCTACCTATTTAAGCACTCCCTTATTACTCTCCTAATCCACCATCCCCTAACTATATCCACGCCTTATTAATCCCACTACTTGACTGTATCTGCACTATCTTCCTCTGCTGTCTGAGCTTGTAGCACATAGGAATTGCCTAACTACTCCTACCTGACTTACCTTCACTTTAACATTAAAATACATTTCTCCTATGCCTACCTTCCAATCCTTTACCTATAATCTCATAACTTGTTTTTTGATCTGAAGAAGCTATTCAGCGAAAGCGCTCATCATCTGCACAAAATAAATTTTATTGGTTTTATATCAACGAGAAACTGCCTGGTTGCTTCGTTTCAGTACTCCGTTTCTTATGTTGTTTACGTTTATCTGTGGAACGAAGCATTTACTGAGTGGCTTAGCAGCTTGTTTTAACTTTCTTTTTATTATAGTAATTGATCTACCTAATGGAATCCTGTGGATAGGAGACAAGCAAAAAGGAGAGGGAGAGCAAAGTACAGGTTGCTATGCAATCTCTACACCTGAAAAACCTGACACACTTACAGGATATGTGAATACAGACAGTAAGGATTTACAACAGCAATTCCCAAATCTGTGGTCCAAGGATCTCAGTGATTGTGGGAAACTAGAAAGCCCAGTAGGGGTACAAAGTGATCCAGACTATATACCACCTTTTCAAAAACAATATCCTATTCCTAGGGAGGCAGAAGAACATATGGAAAAATGTATTACTGAATGGGAAAAGGAAGGGATTATACAAAAAGGCTACAGTCATACAAATTCACCAATCTGGCCGGTCAAGAAAAAAGATGGTAGTTATCGTCTTGTTATTGATTTATGGAAGGTTAATCAATATATTACTCCTAGAGCACATTTGATTCCAGGAGTCCCAGAGTTGGCTGCACATATTAAGCCACAAAGTAAGTGGTTTACAGTAATAGATTTAGCAAATGGCTTTTTTGCAGTACCACTCAGGAAAAAAGACTGGCCAAGATTTGCCTTTACATTTAAAAACCAGCAATATGTCATGACAAGGTTACCACAAGGATTTCAAAATAGTCCAGTTATTTTTCATCAGACAGTAGGATCCATTCTACAACATTTGGAAAAGGATGATTCAGCGTTACATTACATTGATGACATTTTAATTCAGTCAGAGACAGTAGAAGAGCATGTATGGCTTCCTAAAATAGTTTTTCATACTTTACAGCAGACAAGGTTTAAGGTTAAAAGTGAACAAATTCAGTTTATGTCACAAGAAGTCAAGTTACTATTATAAAACCAACAGAAAGGTGTCCTTGCCCTATGCATGTGCAAAGCATTTTACAAATGGAAAAACCACTGACTATAGCAGACCTACATAAATTCATGGGAATCATGAATTACAACAGGGAATTTATAGAGGATTATGCAGCCATGGCTGCTCCCCTATACAAAATGTTACAGGAACAAAAGAACTCCACCTTTTTAGAGTGGGGACCCCATGAAGAGGAGGCATTTTCACAAATAAAAGTAAAATTAGCACAAGCTACAGAATTAATAGCACCCACACCAAAGTTACCATTTGTACTACAAGCAGCAGCAGGGGAAAATAACTCTATGTGGTATTACTACAGGAATAGCCACATGGTAGCAGCAATAGAATGGAAAAAACATTACGTCCAATCACTTTCTGTAGTAGGAAGATGACACCAGTAGAACTGGGCTACCACCCATGTATACAGCAATTATTAGCCATTTTCTGGGGTATTAAACAAACTGAGTAGCTAACTGTATTTTCCAGTATTATAGTAACACCACACCAAACAGTTAAAGTTCTGAATTTTAAAAAGAAATAAAATCACAAATGGTATTAGTCAAACAGTCTTTGTAAAATGAATGGCAGAGCAGTTATTTATATAAATAATAAAATACTGAAATCCAAGTTACAAAAATATGTAAGCTAACTGTAAAATAATGTTTATTTATGTAGTATAAATGCATAGCTATGCAAATCTCAAATACTTATTATAATTCTAAGTGTTTTATAACTTCATTTTACTATCAAATTGCAAGTGTATTAACAGATGATTAAAGGAAAAATGCTAAAAGGGTTAACTATGGTCTGTAGAGTCTAAAATACGAGCTCAGACCTTCCCAGACTGGATGAATAGTTACAAGAAATATTGAGCAGATCAGGTAAAAAACAAGACTGATTGCTAGACAAGTTGCTTGAGTTTTTCTAAAACATTATTGTTATTAAAACATAATTGTTAAAATGTTCACATGCAGCACTATTTGGTAATTGTAATAAAATGTCACAATTGTGCATACATGTCACTGATAGTCTGTTTACAGGTAAATGCTAAAAGTAAAAAAAAACCTCAGTTACATCAAGTACAGCCAGCAAATGGGCTATAGTATACATACAGTTCAAATAAAGTATACAATACTGTTAGTAGTACACAGCAAAACCAACAAAAATATATTCTGTTATTGAAAATAGTCAAAATTTATCAAATCAAAGGTCCATAGTTTGTTAGTAACCTAATAAAGTAAATGTATAACCAAAGTGTTGGGCTGGTATACATTCTATTCATACAGCATAAAGCAAATAAATGATACTGCAATACTACAGGGGGAGGGGTACTTTCTCAGTTTTAAAGTGACTGTATAAGCAGTACTGCAAAAGGGTCTAAAATAGAGCTACAGGAAGAGAAAAATATTTCATTCCTTCTTGACAATACTCTTTCAGGGGGGAGGGAAAAACAGGTATTAGTGCATTAGGAACACTGGTAAACAGATTAATCCCCGGATTCACTAATCTTCTGTGTAGGACTAGGCTAGTCCTGCATGGAAGCGGCCGTTTAGGAGGAGGACGGCAGCGCACCAAGTATATTAATGAAGGCACGCTGCCTGACCTCCTAATCCTACATGGAGCATGGGCGAGTGCAGGGGGTGTATCTGAGAGCAGAGCTCTCAGAATAAACACATCCCTGCAAAGTAGCAGAAACTGTAAATAAACAAGTGAGACCACTCATAGGTTTCCGCATATCCCCACCAACAGTCCTCCATGTGTACAACAGCAACAGGACATAAAAATAAAAAGAAATAACCCCTGTATTTATCTCTAAAACTCTGAGTACAGCTGACCTATGGTTAAAGCAGCTTAAAAGGCTGAAGAGGATAACAAGGAAGATATATGCAAATGAAAAAGCACAGCAATAGTTTAGTGGTCAGAGCATCTGCCTAACGAGCAGGCATTCCTGGGTTGAGTCCCACTGCAGCACATACCATTTTCCATGTGAAATCTGTATATGAACATATATTTACATTCTATTGCTGTATAACATACAAAATAACATTTAAATGTGAACTGGAGTACTGCATTAAATGCACATGTGAAGAGTCAGTACCATAATGAATAAGTCAGCAGTAAGCAGGAGTAAGCACAGATAAGCATTAGTAAGCATATTTAAGCACTAGTGAGCATGTGCAAGTGCGTGTGGGTGGGGTGAAGCACCGCCGACACAGATTAAGCAAAGGAGAAGCTAACTACGTGTAAGACACTGTGACCGGAAGTGCGCAAACCTGCTAACAACCGCTTGAAAGTGCCTTAAGCACACCATATCCAACAGCCAGTGTTCTGCCTAGCAACAAAACAAACAGACTCCGCAAGTCCAGAACCCAGGACCATGCACACCATACATGAAACGATTTACCACTAAGCCATGCCATATATGCAGAAATTGTATGTTGTCAGAAACATAACCTCCGCCCAGTCATGCAACAGTACAGACAATATATGCCTACAGCTAGATGGGCATGTGTCTGCAAATATATCACTAACTAAACAGATACAACATATCTATAGATGTAGTCACACATATACATATATATATATATATATATATATATATATATATATATATATATATACACATACATATATATAAATATCCAGAGATATACGTATATAAATACAAATATATGAACAGATATACATGCAAATACTGACAATTACACATATATATGTCAACATCTATATGTGCACATATACACAAGTGACATATGTATGCAGATATATGTCTCCGTAAGTTTATTCTGACATAGTTAGACATATGTAAGCAAATATATACACCCACAGAGGTATATATGGACAGACATCTGCAGATACCAATGGTAGATGAACAAAAACATATATGTCCACATGCGCCGTCAATGGTCCTGAGAGGCACCAAACAATAAACATCACGTACAAATTTGCATATCCCCCACCCAGCCAAACAAGTCTGCCCTGCAATGCACTACCAAGTGTTGGCGATCTCATAACCAGGTCCAGTGGCAACAGGGGCACACAATGTTACCTGTACTACATCCCACTTGTATGATGTCAGGCTGTTATTGGTAACATATCATGCAATACATTCTGGCTCCCATGAGGAATGTATTATGTGCATGCCATCAACATTACCAGTCTTCAGATACACAGACACAGATATGCAGATACAGGTATACATATACATGATTTTATATATATATATATATATATATATATATATATATATATACATATACATGTGACTACACATACACACACAGTTATATGTACAGTACGAAACATAAGCGGTAGGTGCACACAATATGAGCCACTATGCCTACAGTTGACCCCTGAATGACTGAACATTGTATGTGCCACCCATACAAATGACAATCGTTGCCTGTAACATACACCCACAGAGAGGTCATAGGCGAAACAATACCCACAGGTTTGCTGACATGGTAACCTGTCATCATGTACTATTACAGTTCTACATGCCATGCCATATAGCTGTTCAGACACTGACAACTCTATCAATGGAGTGATGCTACAGTGGACCGGTTACACTCATACAGTAGGTTGGAAACATTCACAGCTGTTGCTGTCCAGGCCAAGCCATACCCATTGTACAATAGGAAAGACATACTGGGCCACAGGATACCTGACAATCGACAGTATGTATTCCAGGTGTGTAGTTCAGCAGTCTCTATCTACACACTGTACAAACACAGTAGGTGGTATGGATGTCTTATGACCACATGGGTTGTAACTGCTACATAACTTGGCATAACTGACACCATCATGTGCACACCAACACACAGAACAGTTTGTATGGCATGGGGCAGTAGTCCTGCAGTACCCAGACCCATGACAGTAATGTGTATATAGGTGAAGTATGTGGTACTGTACATCCAGATACCTTAAGGCAGCTCAGCCTAGGTCTTTTCTGGTGCGCCCCCCCCAGACTCAATTATACAGGGCCTTATACCACTGTTATATACACTGGGCTCTGCAATGCATGAGAGCACATGTGTATTGTGTAGGTGGTGCCCACACATATATGGCCCCAACCCCACCATATGTGTGGAGGTTACAACGGCAGTGGACTGATGGCAGACATGGCAGTGTGTTATACTACCAGCCCACTATAGATCAACTACCAACAACATGACATATGTGCACAGCTTGGTATGTAGGTGATGGACAGAGGTTGGAATACAGGCACATATGTGGACAACTATTGCCATAGACTACGCAAGGTGCAAGTGTTACAGGATAGTCCGTAACATAACCTTAGTCAGGGAATTGCTGGTATGGACGGCCATGGATGTAGCCATGTACCGGTAACATGCAACACACACACGGCCAAGTGTATTATCTGACACAAGACCTGTGTGGTGGACAGACAAGACGTGATAGGCACAGCTCTGGCCGGCATGAGGGTAGGCCCACAGTTGTGTGCTATGCAGATGGACTGCATTCCATGGCAAACTAGTATGTACACCCACACCCTGTAACACCAGTACTGTACAATGCATAACACAACTCCACTCACAGTCCGTCTGTACGTCCTGATCTTCCAAAGAATATGTGGCTGCCTTGAGTGTGCCACTTCTCCTGTATGGGGTATTGCTACATGCTGTCGTAGCACTGCTGCCCACACACGGGACGGATGCCCACCACACAGGAGATGGAATGGGACTACACACACATGATGTGGGGATCAATAGTGGGTGGTTGCCATGACAGTATTAAATGGGTGTAGTACACATGTGCATTCGTATATCTGGCTATCTGGATATGTAAATGTACATAAATTCCCACCATAGTTCCTGGACATGGTGTAGGCCACCCCAGCCTGTATGTTCCCAATGCCATAGTTGCAGGCGATGTCAGGTATCTCTAGCAGGTATACTAGTAGGCTATTGTTACTGTCATTGGGATTGTCTTCACAGACATGGTGTGTGTGGCAGGTCACATCTGCTCATAACATATGTGCCATTGGTTACTGAATAACATCCAAAAGACATCAGTGTACAGTACTGCTGCTAGCATGTAATGCCGCTGTGGAATGCAGCAGAAATATTGGCCAGTATATGTGGGGGTCTGACACAGTCTGTACATTCCAGAGGTATACACATATGCCCTTAGTGCTACATATGTGTACCATGCCTCACAATATGGATGTGGATGGCCATGTAGATGGGTATAATACATGACGACAGGTATATAATGTCCACCATAGGTCATGCATTCACACACCCCTGCCTGACCTGTAACAGTATGACTGCTGTTACAGGGGTGCCATGGCCACATACTACACAATAGGTATTGACATACATCTGCCCTGCATCCCACTGCATTGTCTGGGATACGTGACTGTTAGGAGAGGCCTGGCAGCGGGACATCTGGCTAGTATCTAGTATCATCCCACTGGGTAGCTACACTCAGCTGTTAGGCATGTCACAATGCACTGTGCAGGCTGCAGGCAGACTGGCTCAACACTGGCCTACACCTCCCAAGGGGGAATGCACATGTACCTGCATATACAGCAGGCTCTACCGGCATGTCACAGCACAGGGTAGGATACACCTGTGTGACAGTACATATCCACAACCACTGTGAACACAGCCATGGCCACACATGTTTAGCTAGTATGGTATGACAGTATATGAGCTATGTGTTCAACACCATCCTCATATGTGCCACTCACAGACTTCCCTACATATACTGACCTACTACACAGTTTGGTCTGGTAGGTGTCTGTGGTATGGGACACGTGTATTTATGGCCCTACAAACATGTATGCCACTACAGTACCATACAGTGGGGCAGCATGTAACATCTGCAAGTAGGGGAACTAGAACAATGTCATCTACCACAGTCTGTACACAGGCTAAGGTACATATCAACACTGCACACACTGTCGGCATTCACCATAGGTACACAGACCTCAGTACTATATGAACATCCTCAGAATGTGCAGGTAATGTAATGTAATGTAACCCCTACTGTACATAACATGTGTAGCAGTCAGATATATCCATGGCTTGTTCTCGGATATAATGCCACAAAGTATGGTGTACAGCACATATGCACCACTTCATGCACAACATATGTACAAAGGTTGACAGAGTTGTGGCTGGGAGTACATAAACAGGACCAATATTGACATGCTGCTGTGATGACTACATTCATTTACTGTTGTTATAGGGTTGTTGCAACATATGTCCTTTGAGGGATATGACGTCTGTGACTACCACAGCTTTCTCCATCTACTGACTGCAATCCTTACATTACCTTCAGCAGTCAACAGCTAGATGCTCCATGGCTGGCACATGCAGCCATGGACACAAAACTGCCCAGGCTGCAGATGACCCTGCAGATGGTGATTCCCCATCAACATGGAACTGACATGGCAGGTATTGAGACCTTTACATCCGCCATATCCACACAAATACTGTGAAAGCAACATTACTCCAAATGCGGTATAGTGGCATCTACAGGCTGTAGTCAGGCACATCCACCTCCCATTTGATGCACTATTTCCACAGTGTATGTTGTTAGAGATACACTGTAATCCATCTGGGATGCTGTTTGGCACACATCAGATCTAGTTCCTGCTCACTGTGGGTGACAAAGGCAAACACCACAAATCCACCTCCATAGACAACCCAAGGATAAAAAAACTAAAGGTAATGCTACTCAATACCAGAAGTCTAAACCTCAAGATGCACGCACTCAAAGCTCTCCTCAGTATGGAGAAAATCAATGTCTGTGCAGTAACAGAAACCTGGTTCAAGGCTCCTGAGAGCACCCCAGCACTACCAGGTTATAACTCATACCATGCGTTTCGGCCCCAAAACTCGGACCGAAGCACAAAAGGAGCGGGAGTATCTATATTCATCAAAGATACCTACACCTCCAGGATAGTGGCACTGCACAAAGTATCGGAAACCATCCATGTGCAACTAACAGCGGGCAAAACTGCCTTTCAGTTTGTAGCCTGCTCCAGAACACCCTCCCTATTACAGGAATCCCACTTGTCATTCCTGAAAACACTGGAGAATATGAAGGTCTCTCCAAACACTATGTTATTGGTTGACTTCAACTACCCAAACATTGACTGGGAAAACTACTCAAGCCCAAACACCCTCACCCAACGGTTCCTTGAATTTATAAACTCTAACGCAATGGAACAACTGGTCACCACTCCCACAAGAGGGAACAACATACTGGACCTGGTCATCACCAACATGGGGACTCTATGTTCCACACCAGAGGTAAATCCCTCATTGGTAAGATCAGACCATAAACAAATTTCCCTGGACATCCATATCCCGTCCTCACCCCCAGCCAAGGAAACCACTGTAAAGAATTTCTCAAAAGCCAACTTTGCACTTCTCAAGACTGAGGTGGAATCCTTCAAAGCCCCTGGGCCAGAGGATAATACAGCCCAATCCACAGAATCCTTTACAAATGCATTCTATGAGCACCTGCAGGAATGCATGGATCGTGCTATCTCAAATAAAACCAAGACTCACTCCTCCAAAAACAGGAGACCAGTCTGGTGGACCCTGGCCATAAATAAGCTATACAACAGAAGGAGGAAGCTACTACATGACAGAGCAAAATCTCAAAAAGGGAAGGCATCTCTGATCAGTATTAGCAAGAAACTTCAATCCCTCATAAAATCATCAAAGGCCAGTTTCAAAAGAAAAATTGCCCTAGACACTAAAGATAATCACAAGGCCTTCTTTAGTTATGTCAGGAACACGGGCAGAAACTCCCAGATATGCTCTGAATTGTTGCATAACAGTACAAAATATACCGGACCTACAGATATAACCAACATCCTGGCAGACAGATTCAGCACAAATTTCTCCCCCCTTCCCCCAAAGGAGAAAATGCCTATCCCAACTGAATGTAACCTCCCTGACATCACAGATGCACAGGTGAAAGCTGCCTTTTCCAAAGCAAAAAACACAGCATCTATGGGACCGGACGGTGTCCCAGGCTGTGTCTTACACGAGCTCCAAGTAGAAATGAACCCTCACATTAAGTCACTGTTCAAACTTAGCCTTACTACAGGATATGTATCCAAATAATGGCATACAGCTACAGTGGTCCCACTCCACAAAGGTGGTGCCACAACGGACCCCGGAAACTATCGTCCCATAAGTCTGACTAGTCTGGTCTGTAAAGCTATGGAGCGTATTATCATGGAACTCATAAACAAAGACATTGGGAGCCTCCACACACTGGACCCTACCCAATTCGGCTTTGTTAAGGGCAGATCTTGCCTCTTAAACCTAGTTGATTTTTGAAACAGTTACCAAAGCCATAGATGAGGGCAAGGTAGTCCACACAGCCTATCTGGACCTCGCAAAAGCCTTTGACACAATACCCCACTCGGGCATCATAAATAAGCTTACCAGCTTAAATATCAACCCCTATATCACAAGATGGGTTGAAAACTGGCTCAGAGATATAACCCACATGGTCAGAATTGCAGGTGCCATGTCCAAATCCAAACCAGTTACAAGTGGCATCCCACAGGGCTCAGTTCTGGGACCTCTCTTGTTCGGTATATACTTCTCTGAGGTTCAGGCTAACACGGGGGGGTTATGGCTGACAAAGTTCGCAGATGACTGCAAACTGGGGGCCATAATCGAATCTCCAGCTGACACAAGCATCCTCCAAAAGGGTCTCACAGAGACGGATGCTTGGTGCCAGAGCCACGGCCTCAAGCTAAATGCTAAAAAGTGCATAGTCATCCCCTTTGGGAAAAACAAGGTGCCCACAAATTACCACATAGGTGATAATCCATTAAGTACGGAAGAAGTAATTAGAGATTTGGGGACCAACGTAGAGAGTAATCTCTCCTTTGATAATCACATTGCCAAAGTGGTTAGAAAGACCTTCTATATAGCCCACCTTATCATGAAAGGGTTCGCATCTAGATCAAGAGAGGTCATTGTGCCCCTCTACTCATCACTCATCAGACCCATAATTGAATACAATGCGCCTTTTGGGATGTACCTTACCCGACACCTGCAGCAACTGGAGAGACCCCAAAAGTACCTCACCAAAAGGATCATGGGCTACAAACAGATGTCCTATGCAGTTCGACTAAAGAAACTCCAGCTCTACTCAGTTGCTTACCACCTACTCAGAGGCGATCTATGCCTGACATACAAAACCATGTCAAACGCAGAATTAATGGACATGCTCCACCTCAAAAATCCAAGTCCCTTAGAACTACACGCTCCAGGGACCTAAACCTCAGCAAAAAAATAAATAGGACATGCTGGAGGGACAGATTCATTTCCCAGAGGCTCCCCTCACTCTGGAATAGAATCCCAATTCATGTTAGACATAGCCCCTTGCTGACCCTCTTCAAGCGAAATCTGGATGTGTGGATGGGAAATCACAAATTCACCCTGGGATCTCTTCTGTGTCCCTGCTAGACAGAGGCACAGTAAACTAATCTTAAAAGGGTACCTTCTGTGACCTACTTTACAGAGACACAGTAGGCTAATCTAACAGGGAGGCAGAAGCCAAATACACTCTGGCTAGGCTTATAAATGCCCTAGGGCAGATAGCCTAGTATCTACCTATGAACCTATGAACCTATGTTCCTGGGTATTGGAGTGTGTTTCCATACAATTGGCGATGGGGATGTTACCACAGCTGTTTCACATGCAATCAGCTAGCGGCGGGCTCCGATTCATGCAGAGGCCATCAGCTGATCATGAGCATTACCTACATTACACATGCTGCTGCCTAAGCAAGGCAGGTGTAGGTCTCCACTTCCACCTAAGAGGGAGTGGGGGACACAGTCAGAGGTTAATATGTGTCAGGGAGGGGTGGGAGGGTAAAACTGAGGCATGGTTGTGTCACACACCTAGCAGCACAGGGTATCAAATCCCTGACAACTATGTAGTGCTAGCACAGTCTGCTGCAATTATTGGATGCAGGTGTCACACAGTCACAACCACCTGTACACAGGATATGGGTTGCAAACACACTCAGCTGTCATGGTTGGGAGTAGAACCACTACCTAACTAGTGTATGACACTACAGCACTACGCAGTTATAGTAAGCGCCATGGATATTACTTGGGTAGTCCTTGCCCGTCAGTGTATTTCACACTGACTGACGTCAGCAGGCTTGCCATAGTAAGGCTTTGAAATGACTTCGAGAGACTAGCTCAAAATGCATTGCTCCCTACACAGACAGTGACACACACAATACATCTGGAACTGCCATGTGTGGGGATGGAACCCAACCACGCATCTAATTCACACTACAGCAGTACACTGTTACAACATGCACTACGGAGATTACTGGGCTATAGCTCTCCTGTGTGAGTATTTCTAGGTGGGTGACATCAGCAGCCTTAGAAAACTAACAGCAAAAAAACAAACTGGATAAAACGGCAACTGAATGGCCTTAAGTCCACTTACTCCACCACAACAGATAATGTGATAAACCAAAGCAAGAGTTAATGTAAGCGCTTTCGCTGGAAAAATGTTCCAGCTTCTTCAGACTACAAACAGTAAAATACTTAGAAAAAACACCTTTTAAGACAATTCAAAAAATGAACTGCCAATAGAATTCATTACCCCTCCTGATGTCAAACACAAGCATTAAGAATTAAAGCTACAGGGGGTTACTCCAACTTAAAACACACTAGGATGCTTAAGCAACCTGGCAGCATCATCATTAAAGAGAAATAAAGAATTTTTTAAAAATAAAAATAACCACAGTGACAATACTAAATTTATGCACTATAAATAACACCTTAAAATTGTATCCTTTACGTGGTTGAGATACGGCTATGTTGAGTCGCTCACAGATGTAATATACTATATTTTTATGAAATAAAATATATGTAAGACCAACAGCCCACTTGAAGGACCAACAATGTCTTACATACATATAAACCTACATATTAAGACATTAATAGTTAGAATCTTTACTTATTAGTAGTGAAAAACATAACCCAATATTGTTACCATCAACTGACTATTCTTTAAAATAATTATTTGAAGAACTACTAGAATAAAAGCAAAGAATTTTCCAATGTATACAACATCAGCAGCCTTGCCAAAGGTGGGTATGTGAAATGTATGGGGTGTGAGTTACCTAAAAGAATTGCGCTCAACACAGTCGGACATGCACACATACACACACAGTCGGCAGGTCGGGGACTAGAACTTCCAACTAACTCCTTAATCACACTATTGCTTTACGATGTTACTGGACGTGCTATGTAGATTACTCTGTTATGATCATCCCAGAGGTGTATTTCAAGTTGTGTGACATCAGTAGCCCTGCCAAAGAAGAGTATTTGACTTGTAAGGGGTGTGAGTGGCCTAAAAAGCATTGATCTCTATACAGTCAGTGACAGACAGACAGACACACACAGTCTGGGGTTTGACCTCCTACCTAACTACAGTATCACACTACAGCAGTATGCCATTACAGCATGCACTACGGAGATCACTGGGCTGCAGCTCTCCCAGGGGAGTATTTCTAGTTGGGTGACATCAGCAGCCTTGCTAAAGGTGAAATGTACCTAAAAGCATTGCTTTTGACACAGTCAGTGAGAGATTGACACACACACAAACAATGACACACATTCACACGCACAGTTGCCATGGCTGGGGTTAGAACTCCTACCTAACTAGTCTATCACACTATAGCAGTACACAGTTATGGAATGCACCACAGAGATTGCTGACCTACAAGTCTTCCAAAGGTGTATTACACATTGGATAACCTCAGCAGGCTTATCAGGGTATCGCTATGGGGTGGCCAGTGTGTGTATAGCCCATACACCATTCATGTAGGAGTGACATGCCACAGGCGTCCACACACACAGGGTCATAGGTTCATAGGTTAGGTTCATAGGTTCATACTAGGCTATCTGCCCGAGGGCATTTACAAGCCTAGCCCATAGTTTTGTGGCTTACACCACCCCTTTAGTATGGGGAACTATACCCATTATTTTGCTGTGCCTCTGTCGAGCAGTGACACTGAGGTAATCCCTGGGGTATATCTGCGATCTCCCATCCATTGGTCAAGATTTCTCTTGAACAAGGCCAGCGAGGTGCTCTGCCTCACATATACCGGGATTTTATTCCACAGCATAGGGAGTCTTTGGGTGATGAATCTATCCCTCCAGCACGTCCTATTAATAGCCGTGTCGAGGTTTAAGTCTCCGCCCTTGTGGCTCTGACGGATCTAGATTTTTGAGGTGAAGCATATTCATCAAATCTGGGTTTGACATGGCCTTGTATGTTAGGCAAAGGTCACCTCTGAGCAAGCGATGGCGACTGAATAGAGCTGGAGTTCTTTCAGTCGGGCAGCATAGGACAGATGTTTGAGACCCTTTATCCTTTTGGTGAGGAACTTTTGTGGCCTCTCCAGCTGCTGCAAGTGTCGGGTCAGATACATTCGAATGGGGCATTGTACTCAATCATTGGTCTGATGAGTGATGAGTATAGGGAGACTATGACCTCCCTTGATCTAGATGAGAATCCTTTCATGATAAGGTGGGCAATGTAGAAGGTCTTCCTAACTACTTTAGCTACATGGGTGTCGAATGACAGACTACTATCAACCTGGGTCCCCAGGTCCCTGATAACTTCTTCTGTGCTCAGTGGATTGCCACCTATTTGGTAGCTAGGGGTAACCTTGTTTTTCCCGAAGGGTATGACTATGCATTTTTTGGCATTTAACTTTAGACCATGGCTCTGGCACCAGTTATCCGTTTCTGTGAGACCCTTCTGAAGGATATCTGTGTCAGATGTGTTTTCTACTATGGCGCCCAGTTTGCAGTCATCTGCAAATTTTGTCAGCCATAACCCTCCTGTGTTTGCTTGTACTTCAGAAAAGTAGATGCCAAACAAGAGTGGGCCCAGGACTGAGCCCTGTGGTACACCACTTGTGACAGGCTTTGAGTCTGACATGGCGCCAGCAACTCTGACCCTGTGGGTTCTGTCGCTCAGCCAGTTTGCAACCCATCTTGTGATGTATGGGTTAACATTTAAGCTGATGAGTTTTTCAATGATACCCGAGTGGGGTATTGTATCGAAGGCCTTCGCCAGATCGAGGTAGGCTGTATGGACTGCCTTTCCCTCATCAATGGCTTTGGTGACTGTTTCGAAAAAGTCACCCAAGTTTAGAAGGCATGATCTGCCTTTGACAAAGCCAAACTGGGATGGATCCAAAGTCTGCAAATTCCCTATGTCTTTATTTATGAGGTCCATTATGATCCTCTCCATGGCTTTGCAGATAAGGCTTGTCAAGCTAATGGGCGGTAATTTCCAGGGTCGGTGGAGGCACCGCCTTTGTGAAGTGGGACCACAGTTGCAGTGCGCCACTCCTGGGTGCGTATCCAGAGGTAAGACTATGATTAAACAGCTGTCCTAGCTGTGGGTTTAATTCCTCATTGAGTTCGAGGAGGACACAGGCGGGGACACCAGAAGGTCCCTAGGATGGTGTGTTTATTGCTTTGGAGAGAGTGGTTCTCACATGGGCGTTGGAGATGTTTGGGGGCTGCAATCGCTTGGTATAGATATCTCTCCTTTTGGGGAGAAGTTTGCACTGAACCTGTCAGCCAGTATGTTGGCAATGTCTGTAGGATCAGTAATCTTCACATCATTTTGAACTAGTTCTGAGCATATCTGGGAGTTTCCTCCCAGGTTTCTAACATAGCTAAAGAAGGCCTTATGATTGTCTTTTGAGTCTTTAGCTATTTTTCTCTCAAAATTTGCTTTGGATGATTTTATGAGAGCTCTTAGTTTTTTACTTATAGTGATCAAGGGTGTCTTACCTTTTAAGGATTTTGCTCTATCTTGTAGTAGCTTCCTCCTTTTGTTCTAGAGTTTGTTTATGGCTGGGATCCACCAGACTGGATGCTTGCCTTTGGTACAAAGAGTCTTTGTTTTGCTTGGGATTGCCTTATCCATGCAGTCCTGCAGGTGCTGGTAGAAGGCATTTGTAAGTGATTCAGCAGCTTGAGTACTGTTTTCCGCCGGCTCGGGGGCCTTAAAGGAGACCACACTAGTCTTTAGAAGTGTGAAGTCAGCTTTCGAGAAGTTCTTTACTGTGGTCTTTTTTATTTCAGGTGGGGGTGGGATGAGGACCTCCAGCGAGATTAGTTTGTGATCTGATCTCACCAGTGAGGGGTATACTTCCAGTGTTGAACATTGTGCTCCCATGTTCGTGATGATGAGATCAAGTATGTTTTCTCCTCTTGTGGGGATGGTGACTAGTTGTTCCATGGCATTTGAGTTAATGAATTCCAGGAACTTTTGGGCTAGGGTGTTTGGGCTTGAGTAGTGTTCCCAGTCTATATTAGGGTAATTGAAGTCACCTAGTATGATGGTGTTTGGTGATACATTTATCCCTCTAGTGTTTTCAGGAAGGCCATGTGAGGTTCCTGAGTTTGTGAGGGTGGCCTGTAACATGCTACAATTTGCAGAGCAGTCTTGCCTATGGTTAATTGCACCTGGATGGTCTCCGATGCATCGTCGTTGCCACCAGTCTTGAGGTGTGGGTGTCCTTGATGAATATGGATACCCCCTCCTTTCTTGGTATTGTCCGGATTTTGGGGCGGAACGCATGATAAGAGGTAAAACCTGATAGTGCTGGGGTGCTCTCAGGAGCCTTGAACCAGGTTTCTGTCACTGCACAGACATCGATGTTCTCCATACTGAGAAGGGCCTCGAGTGCGTGCATTTTGAGATTTAGACTTCTGGCATTGAGCAGCATTACCCTTAGTTTTTTCCTTTTTGTGTTCTAGGGTGGTAGGTTTAGAATTTGAGCCTTGCCTAAAAAGGCACTATGGGGTGGCAAGAGCCTTTGCCAATATCCAGAATCCCAGGGTGACAGGTGCAAGCCGTCCCTTATGGCAGCGTGGCTTGTCCAGCATGTCATCCCAGGCAGACAGACATTGGATCCCCTTTGAATGACACCAGAGTTTAAGCCAATTGTTAAAGCTGATCATCTTATCTCTGTATTGTGGCATCATTCTTGGTGAAGGTAGGATACTGCTCAAGGTCAGGGTCATACCTGCCTGGGCTACATAATCAGAGATCTCCTCAATGTCTCTTTTCATGTAGTCCAAGGAGGTACATCTCAGGTCGTTTCACCAGCGTGGACAATGAGTCGTATTTGTACCTGCTGTTGAGAGACCTGAGTGCTTGCATTATGTGGCGGATTCTAGCGCCCGACAGGCAGCTTACTGTGACCTTTTTCTTACTCAGTCTGGTGAGCGGGATGTCAGTGTGTCTGACTATGGAGTCACCAATGACTAGTGTGTCTGGCATTGTGTTTGGCCTTAAGGTCTGTGACTGTTTGACACTCTGACTGTGAGGTCTATGTGTCATATGTCACAGGTGCATGTCTAGGGCAACTAGATGACTATGTCCTTGACCAGCCATGTTGCACAGCTGGCACTTGGACCACATATTCTGTGGTGCTGACAGGTACTAGTCACTAGTAACTGCAGTGTGTGACATCTGCAACTGATGTGTTTTGGGCCCTTTGGCTGTGTGCTCGGTAGGTCAGGCTTAGATGGCTCCTTGTCACAGTCACCCTCTTCCACACATCTATATCCATCAACCTTTGGCGTATTATGGTGTGATGTCCTTACATATATGTCTGTATTCCTATCCAATGTGTGTGCAAGGCATGAGTGGTGCGTCCTGACATGTGTCTGCAGTAACTATTGCAACCGCTGGATATGTCTGGTCCACTGGTGTTTGCATACATGGCCTTCATGTGTTTAAGTGTGTGAGCATGCCCAGTATGACATTTCAGTATGTTGATGACTGACATTGCCTTCATTACTCCAAGTGTGTGAGTATGCATACACATCGGTTCATAGGTTCATAGGTTCATAGGTTCATACTAGGCTATCTGCCCTAGGGCATTTATAAGCCTAGCCAGAGTGTGTTTGGCCTTCACCACCCATTTTAAATGAATTTTTATATGCCCTTTTTCGAGATTAGTATACTGTGCCTCTGTCTAACAGTGACACAGAAGTGATATCCGGGGTAAACCTACTATATCCCATCCACTCATCAAGATTCCTCTTGAAGAGAGTCAATGAGGGACTCTGCCTAACCTGGACTGGGATTTTATTCCAGAGTGAAGGGAGCCTCTGGGTTATGAATCTGTCCCCCCAGCATGTCCTATTTATTTCAGTGCTGAGTTTCAAGTCTCTCGAGCGTGTAGCTCAATGGGATTTGGATTTTCTGAGGTGCAGCATGTCCATTAATTAATTATGGGTTGGACATGGCTTTATACATCAGGCACAGATCACCTCTGAGCAGGCAGTATGCCACTGAGTAGAGCTGGAGTTTCTTTAACTGGGCAGCATATGGCATCTGTTTGAGCCCTTTGATTCTCTTGGTAAGGTACTTTTGGGGTATTTCCAGGTGCTGCAAGTGTCTGGTAAGGTACATCCCAAAAGGGGCATTATTATGGGCCTGATGAGGGATGAGTAAAGAGGCACGATGACCTCCCCTGATCTAGATGTGAATCCCTTCATGATTAGGTGGGCTATATAAAATGTTTTTATAACCACTTTGGCAACGTGGTTGTCAAATGAGAGATTGATCAACTTGGGTCCCCAGGTCCCTAATTACTTCCTCCATACTTAATGGATTACCACCTATGTGGTAATTTGTGGGCACTTTGTTTTTGCCAAAGGGGATGACTATACACTTTTTGGCGTTTAGCTTGAGGCCATGGCTCTGGCACCAGTTGTCTGTTTCTATGAGGCCCTTTTGTAGGATGCTTGTGTCAGCTGGAGAGTCTATTATGGTGCCCAGTTTGCAGTCATCTGCGAACTTGGTCAGCCACAGTCCTTCCGTGTTAGCTTGTACCTCCGAGAAATATATACCGAACAAGAGAGGTCCCAAGACTGAGCCTCGTGGGATGCCACTTGTAACTGGTTTGGAGTCTGACATGGCTCCAGCAATTCTAACCATGTGGGTTCTGTCCTTGAGCCAGTTTGCAACCCATCTAGTAACATAGGGGTTTATATTTAAGCTGGTGAGCTTATCTATAATGCCCGAGTGGGGTATTGTATCGAAGGCTTTTTCAAGGTCCAGGTAGGCTGTGTGGACCACCTTCCCCTTGTCAATGGCCTTGGTGACTGTTTCAAAGAAATTGACCAGGTTTAAGAGGCAGGATCTGCCCTTAACAAAGCCGAACTGGGTAGGATCCAGTGTCTGTAGGTCCACAATATCTTTATTTATGAGGTCCATGTTGATCCTTTCCATAGCTTTGCAGACCAAGATAGTCAAGCTTATGGGGCGATAGTTTCCAGGATCCGTTGAGACACCACCTTTGTGGAGAGGGACCACTGTTGCTGTACGCCACTCTTTGGGTACATATCCTGTAGTAAGGCTGAGATTGAACAGTAGTTTTATGTTTGGGTTTAGTTCTTCTTGGAGTTCATGTAGGACGCAGCCCGGAACACCGTCTGGTCCCATTAATGCTGTGTTTTTTGCTTTGGAGAGGGCGGCTCTTACCTGAGCATCTGAGATGTCGGGGGGGGGCAGCACTCTGCTGGGATAGATATTTGCCCTTTTGGTGGGGAAGGGGGGGAGAAGTTTTCCCTGAACCTGTCAGCTAGGATGTTGGCAATGTCTGTGGGTTCAGTGTATTTTTTGTCATTTTGGACTAATTCTGAGCATATCTGGGAATTCCCAACCAGGTTTCTAACATAACTAAAGAAAGCCTTGTGATTATCCTTAGTGTCCTGTGCAATTTTTCTCTCGAAGCTGGCCTTAGACGATTTTATGAGTGCCCATAGTTTTTTGCTAATACTGATCAGAGATGCCTTCCCTTTTTGGGATTTTGCTCTATCATGTAGTAGCTTCCTCCTTCTATTGTATGGTTTGTTTATGGCTGGGGTCCACCAGACAGGATGCCTAACTTTGGAGGATTGGGTCTTGGTTTTATTTGGGATTGCATGATCATGCATTCCTGAAGGTGTTCATAGAATGCATTTATAAAGGATTCTGCGGTCTGGGCCATATTTTCCACAGGCCAGGGGGCTTTGAAGGATTCCACCTCGGTTTTGAGGAGTGTGAAATTTGCTTTAGAGAAGTTTTTCACTGTGGTTTTCTGGGCAGGGGCTGGGGTCGGGATGTGAATATCTAGTGAGATTAGTTTATGGCCTTTAAATTACCAGTGAGGGATACACTTCTGGTCTGGAGCATAGAGTCCCCATGTTGGTGATGATCAGGTCCAGTATGTTTTCCCCTCTTGTGGGAGTGGCAAAAAGTTGTTCTATAGCATTTGAGTTTATAAATTCTAGGAACCTTTGGGCTAGGGTGTTGGAGCTAGAGTAATGCTCCCAGTCTATGTTAGGGTAGTTGAAGTTGCCCAATATAATGGTGTTTGGAGAAACCTTCATATTTTCCAGTGTTCTCAGGAAGGCCGAGTGGGGTTCCTGGGTTTGCGAGGGTGGTCTGTAGCAGGCTATAAACTGGAAGGCAGTTTTACCCACTGTTAGTTGCACATGGATAGTCTCTGATGCTTCATGCTGTGCCACCAACCTGGAGGTATGGGTATCTTTGACGAATATTGATACTCCCCCTCCTTTTGTGGTTCGGTTCAAGTTTAGGGGCCGAAAAACATGGTATGAGGTATAACCTGGTAGTGCTGGGGTGCTCTCGGGAACCTTGAACCAGGTTTCTGTTACTGCACAGATATCAATGTTCTCCATGCTAAGGAGAGTTTCAAGTGCCTGCATCTTGAGGTTTAGACTTCTGGCGTTGAGTAGCATTACTCTTAGTTTCTTATCCCTTGTGATACCTATGGAGGTGGGTTTGTCTTTTGAGCCTTGCCTAAAAAAGGCACTATGGGGGTGGCAAGAGCCTTTGCCAATATCCGAAAGCCCAGGGGTAACAGGTGCAAGCCATCCCTAGCGAAGCATTGTGGCTTGTCGAGCATGTCATCCCAGGCAGACAGGCATTGGATCCCCTTTGAATGACACCAATACGTAAGCCAATTGTTGAAATTGATCAGCTTGTCTTCATAATGTGGCATCATTCTTGGTGAGTGTAAGATGCTACTCAAGGTCAGGGTCATACCGGCCTGAGCTACATGCTCAGAGAGCTCTTCTATGTCTCTTTTCCTGTAGTCCAGGGAGATACATCTCAGGTCATTCACACCAGCATGGACAATGACTGAGTCATATTTGTACTTTCTTTGGAGTGACCTGAGTGCTTGTGTTATGTGGCGGATCCTAGCGCCCGACAGGTAGCTCACTGTGACCTTCTCCTTGTTCAGCCTGGTTTCAGACTTCCTAGCTATCTCAACTAACATCCCACTACCTGGCCTGCTGTGGTCTGTCCGTGTGGGCCTGGGTGGGGATCAGCCATACCCCTCATTCAGAGGCCATAGTACAGCATTTGTTTGTCTTTGTCTACACCTGTCCTGCTGGCTGTGACTGTTGTTGGGTATGTGACCCCCCACTCCTGACTGGCATGTGTGAGTCACTTATCCTGTGGGTGTCCCAATATTGCAGGTGGTGCAGGGGTGTCTATGTCAGATGCACGTAGTCACAGGTAGTGCAATGCTTGGCATCCTTTTTACTGTATGTGAGAGTCAGAGAGAAGTGCTATTCCCTGGGTCCCTCCTGTGTCAGTTTATGTGCTATGTGTTGCCTCTTTGCCATGGTCAGAGCATACTGGGCACACCTCTTTCTGCCTACTGGGGCAGGCTCAGGTTGTTCCTCCTCTGAGTCACTCTGTGCCTGTGCAGGCCTTGGCATTGGTGGGGGTCTATATGGCCCTGCCCCTTGCTGCTCCTGCTGCAGCTGTTTCTGCAGGATCATACAAGGCACATACAAGGATGATTTGGGTACATGAAGTTGGTGAGTACTGCAAGGCTCCACCGTATGTGTCCAAGCACCAGAACCATGACTTGAGCATCCCAAACACATGCCCTATTATGATTCTTGCTTGTGCATGTGACTCATTATGGAGTTCTTGTTCGGGTGTATGTGCGTTTCTGATGGGTGTCATCAGCCACGGCTTTGGTGGCAATCCTACTAGTCCAAGTTTTGCTTGATGTTAATGTTACTAAATTTGAAGATTGGGCTAAGTGTACTTAACAGTCTTTGTGTGTACAAATACAAAATAATTCAGTACAAATGAAATTAATGTCTAGCAATGAATATGTGTGGAGAACCATGTTTAAAAAAATGGGCCCAGGGTACCTACTAGATTGCAATGCATGAGTAGCAAACATTCTGTGTAGATATATACTGTATAGGACACACTGTAAAGTAACAAGTTCAAAACTAATTTGTCAAGTTTTAATTTTATTACTAGTTGTAATTTTATTACTGTTTTTGGATCATCATTGTATCTGTACCATTATTAGTTACCCCAGTTAGATGAAAATTATATTAAAATATTGTACTCATGCAGCTAATGGATTAATATGTAGATAGCATTCTTTAGTATATAAATCATGTTTTTTTCACTCCTCAAGTATTAAATATACTGAAATAATTGCATTCAAATATTTATAATCTAAGCCCAGTTCAGTACTTTACCAAGGTGTTCAATATTTTGACTTCACTGTCAACCAAATGTTAATGTGCAGTTCAGAGATATGACCACAATGTTATGGTTAAAATTACAATAAAACTGTATATTTGTATCACTAAATAATGCTTGCAGTAGCACATACTTCTTGTCTGTTATAGATATTAGTCTATTTCTAATCTTTTGGTATAAAATGATTAATAAAAGTAAACAGTTAATTCAACAGTTGCAAAGAGTTAAAAAAGTTCTAAGTCATAAATGACATTCTGTGATCGCAAAAGAATAAATTAATCAAGTTAAAAAATAAAACTAAAGCAGACACAGCTCATAACTGATGGAATATTTTCACAGAATAGTCTGCAAAAGAAAAATTTGTTAAATACATTCAGTTTTGGTAGTAATACTTGATATTGTATTAACTATGTAAAATTGCATTTTGACGTATCAAAAAAAGGCTAAAGGTGTTGTTTATTAATGTGTTTTCTGTAAAAAATAAAAAGAGGGAATTGTTATAGTGTATTTAACAGTGAATAAAAGATTGAAAGCAATTCTGTTACAAATATGCAAAATAAATAAGGTATAAAATAAACCTTGCTTAGATGTAGAAATAGAGTTTAGCAATATGTAATTAGCATCCATACTAAAATGACTGTGGCTTGGAAAATAAGGAATTTGCTTAATGGACATGTTTTCCTACAAAATCAGTATGCATTTCACACTGTCACCAAGAAAACTGGCCTCTTGCAGTCTTAGCAAAAATTAAAAAAAACAGGATGTATTTATTTCACATTGTCAGTAAGAGCAAAAATGTAAAAAAAAACAGGATTTATGCAGCTTCTTTAAAGAATGGACAACAGGAAAACAATCTGTACATGTTTTTATCATATGATATTGTTAACCAAGGAAGTTTTAATGATCAAGTCAGCATTTGTATGTGTTTTTCCATAAGGTGTTTCCTTAAAAGACAATATCAGCATTATTTCTCTACAGGATGAAAACATATTTTTCTGCAAACACCAGCAAACGGATGTTTTCATACAAAGACCAAAATAGAATACCAAGGAGAAAAACAGGATGTAAAACCACTATAAAGAGACTATAGCAAATTAAATTGTTAGAAGTATTTTGTAAAGGAACGGTGTCACTTATGCTGAACGAGAAGTAAAAAGTGGTACAGTGTAACTAAAGCTGCAACAGTAGCACGTGTGTTTTTTAATAAAAAGTCATTTATTGGTTACTGCTCAGAGTTTAGTGCTGCATCAGTGTACACTCTGCAAGTTTCTGTGAGCAACAGACTGTAAATGCAATTATAACTAGACTTTGATTTCAGCAGAATCCAGCCAGCAAGACCTAGTGCCTTAAGAAGACTTTGGTTCCAGCACATTAAGCAGCACATTGATACTTAATTTTTCAATATATTCCACCTGGACCAAATATCCTTATCCAGAAGACATACTATCATGGATTGCAAATACTATAAAAAATGAAACCATCATTCTAGGTGACATCAGCATCAACTGGCATAACCTTACCTCTAAATTCCCTTCCTCTAACATAAACCCTAATTAACTTTACTCAATTCATCTCCACCCCCACTAGATTTACTAACAGCAACAGCCAAAGCTTCATCCTTGACTGGATTCTTGTTTCCAATCCCAGCAAATTCATTAATGCAGGTACCCTCCCTGATACATTAAGTGACCATCTCCCTGCCTTTGTCCTTAGAACAATCTCTCACCCTCTTAAAGAACATCACTACAAAACTATTTGCAATATGACCAAGTTTGACCAACATTCATTTATCAACATACTAAAAGACATTTACCAGTCTATCCTCAGAAAACTTCCTCTAGATGAATCAGTCAACCACTTTAATACAACCTTTCTGGATATCCTCAGCCATCTGGTACCTCTTCACGAAAGATAATCAAACATAACCATGCACCTTGGCTATCCAAAGCAACAAAAGAGTTAATAAAAAAGAGGGAAAGACTCTGGAAACTATGGCTCGCATCCAAATCCCCCTTAGACCTAAAATAGTTTAGGTAGTTACGCAACCAGACAAAAAAATCTGTAACAAAAGACAAAAGAGACTACTATCTAACATTAAAATCTACTCAAAAACAAAATCCCCCAAATTTCTGGTCCTCTATTACATCACTTGTCAATCCCAGTAAAAAAACATAATCTCAATCCACTTCCCGATAAAACCCCCACACAAATTGCCAACTTCTTCAACAATCCCTTCATTGAATGTCAATTCAAATACATCATCTCTTACCCCTCACTCAAACCTTACCTCACCCAACTCAACACTATCCCATCCCACAACCCAACATTCTCTGCCTCCTACTTCCCCCCTTGACTCACCTTCATCTCCTCACACCATTTCTCCCTCAACTTCTGAAATGTTCTATATACAGCCTGTCTCTTCTTATATAAGAGGCTACTTCTCAAACTTAAATCCTGCTCTAACTCTCCAGACAACCTTCCTGTAGAATATCTCAAAATTGCAGCAGAAGGCATTGCACAGATTGATACTAACCATCCTCATTAACAGAGCTATCCTAGATGCTTACATCTCAACACTGGAAAAAAATCATTTATTTTACAACTACATAAAGCTGGAAATTCCACTGAAATGTCCAACTACTGTCCCATTGCCTTACTGTTACCCATCTCAGAATTTCTTGAAAAATATATCCATCCTCAATTCCTCCACTACCGTGTTAAGAATCAACTCCTTACTTCCACACAATATGGGTTTAGACCAGCTCACAGTACTAACACAGCTTTGCTATCGTTTATGTACACAGTCAACAAAGCACATGACTCAGGCAAACTTGTCTCTTCCTTATTTCTTGACGGATCTATGGCTTTTGACACTGTTCCTCATCCTTTTCTTTTACAGAAGCTTATGACCTAGGAGTATCCCTTCCTTCTCTCAGATGGTTCATCATTGACTACCTATCCAACAGACAGCAAGCAGTCAAATGGCAAGACTGTCTTTCCACATAGCAACACACCACAAATGGTGTCCCCCAAGGCTCTGTACTTGGCCCCCTCTTATTGAATATTTTTGTAAATGACTTGCATGCCTCCTCCTGTCAAAGTACTCTCATACAATATGCTAATGACTCAAATGTCACCTGTTCTTCTAACACTCTATCATTTTCAACAAATCACGCAAGCTCCCTTTACGTCCATTGAAAGCTGGATTACCAATAATCGACTGCTACATAACCCTTCCAAAACTAAACTTCTAATTTTCAACCCTAAAACACACTCTCTAAATAAAAGTCAATTCACTATTCTCTCACAGAATAACACAAATACTGAAGTTGTTCCCTATGCAAAACTATTAGGTGTTACCATTGATGAACATCTTAAGTTTGACCTACATATTCAGAATAGTATTACGAAAATGCATCAGAAAGTTGGAATTCTTTGCCGGCATAGAGAATTCCTAGATACACCCACTAAACACAGACTAGTCACTTCTTACCCTCTACCTACACTCCTATAGGGTTCCCCAATACTTACAAACTTACAAACTACCCTAAAATGTAAGCTTGAAACTTGCTACAATAAAATTGCTAAATTTTCCACAGATACAAAATACTCCACACATCACTCTATACCCCTCCACACAAAACAATGGCTTAAACTCCCACAATACCTTAACTTCCTTGAGCTTAGAGTGGCACATAAAATCATTTATAGACTCATGGCCTGCCCAGCTCTTAATATTTTATTCCAAAGCTATATAAAAAAGAGATCTCTCAGGTTGGAAAATAAACAGCTTCTCACTGAGGATTGTCCCAGCAAACTAGCCAGCCAAAGTCTATACTCTTTCTCCATAGCCAACACCTAGAAAACCCTTCCATTAACTAGCAGAGCAAACCAAAAACACATTGTTTAAACTCTCACTTAGGGAATATCTCTCCAAATCATAGATCTGCTCTTGTTTTACCTCAAGCTGATAATATCTCTAATTCTTGATATTTGTACTACTTACCTCTGTTCTTCTCTTTTTGTCTCTTTTTTCTTTTTCTCTTTGCTTCTTTTTTCAGTTTTCCTCTTTCCCTCCTCTGTTCATTCTACTTACATCCTACATCATAGCTTTCTGAATAGTTAGCACTATATGCAATGATAAGTTATCCTATGTTTATAATGTATATTTACATATTGAGCAACTGTTATATCAACTTGGTCCACTCTCTATATTTTTCTTTACTACAAAACTACTTGTATGTTTCCAAGCTATATATATATATATATATATATATATATATATATATATATATATATATATATATAAAATCTCGAATTTCAGTATTTCAAACTTATAAAGCCACATATTCACATTTCTGAAACCGGCAGAAGCACGAAATTCAAAATCCCGAAGCACAGAATGTGGATGTTTGGGTTTAATTTTGGTAAGTTTGTGTGTGTAAGTATGTTGGTTAGGGGTTTAGTGTGTGTAAGTGTGTTGTGACTGTTATGTGTGTGTTTGAGGGACTGTAAGATGTGTGTGTGTGAGTTTTCTTTGCGTTTCTATTTGTGCTATCTCAGAGTTAGACTATATAAGTAGGGGGGTGTGGAGAGTGCAGCCTCTCTCATGGGGGGTTCAGGGGGCTTGCCCCCCTGCTTATATGTAGTTTAGATGAATTTTTTTGATTGTTGTGAGGAGTTTTATGTATGTTTATGTGTGTACTGTATGCGTAGCGTAATTACAGGATTTTGAATTTCGGGGTTGTGTGGTTTTGAATTTGTGAGTTGTGGTTTGGGTTTTTGGCTTTGTGATTTTTAAATGCTGAAATTTGAGATTACAAAGTGGACACACACATATATGTATATATATATAAATATATCTATATATATATATATCTATATATATATATATATATATATATATATATATATATATATAGATAGATGTGTGTGTGTGTATATATATATATATATATATATATATATATATATATATATATATATATATATATATATATAATTTGTATTAATGGACCTTTTCTCCCCGGGCCTTCACTGAAAATGTTTTTTTTCTGGCCCAGTTGGACTTTGACTTTTCAGGTAAACAAATGTCAAATAAATAAATAATACATAAAAAAGTGAAGAAGGGAGAGTAAGGAGGTATAAGGAATGAAAATATACTTTTTCACATTTAAGGCTATAGTTTATTCTGGATTTGAGCAAGAACTGAGACAGATTTTACCTAGGAAGTCTTTCAGAGTGGTTTTGAAAGGTGAGAAGGAGGATATAAACCTGATGGATACAGGTAAGGAGTTCCAGGCCTTAGCAACCTTATACAAGTATAGATAATACCCAGCAGATTTGCTAGGTTTGTGGACAAACAGGAGTTTTTGGTCACTGGATCACAAATGACTGATTGGGAACATAGTCGTGTAAGCATCCTTTTTCTTGCTAGACAGGCAGACGGATGCTTTATAATTTTATAGATGTTAAGAAATTGTGTATATGTTAGCTGAAGTGACAGTTCTAACCAATTTAGACTTTTCAGTGCTATACAGTGGTAGTTCTGAAAGGGGTATGTGCTGCAAATTTAGCAAGTTTGTTATAGCACTATTCAAGTTTTAATTTTTGTGAAGCCTGGAGGTTATTAAGGATGGGAGCACCATAAAGAAGAGCGGGGAGGATATAAGTAGTGGCAAGTGTAGTTTTAATTGCATCAAGCTTTTGGCTCTGTAAAGCATCCCTAGTTTTTGATTAGTTTTTTTTCACTATCACCCCTGATAGTTTGCTATGAGAAGTGACCTTGATGGTTGTATTATCAAGAGAGAGGATTTACATTTTGTTTTTTCAAGAGAGAGGGATTTGGGGAAAAAGTAGTAGTTGGTCTTTTTTGGGGTGAGCATGAGTTGTAAGTTATAAAACCATGTTTCAGTGGCTGTTAAAACTTCCTGAGTATTTTTTTTGAGGTGCACCGTATTGTCAGATGTGCAAATGAGAGTGGAATTATCTGTGTATTGTATTTTGGTGGCCTGTTGTGTGGAAGTATAGAAGATGTTGGTTTAAATGTTAAAGAGGAGAGTACCAAGTATAGAGCCTTGTGGTACACCTGGGGTGACTGGGAGGTAAAAAGAGAGCATGGAGTGCCATTTTACTGACTGATACCTGTTGGACAGGAAACTTCTGAACTACATAAGGATGGGCTGAAAGAGACCTATTGAGGGCATTTGAAGTAGAAGTTTGTTGTGACAAACTGTGTCAAAGGCTTTAGACAAGTCTAGAAGTAAGGAAGACACTAGTTTGCCATCATCTCTAGCTTTATTGACAGTGTCTATATAGGTTAGAAGGGCAGTTCTAGTGCTATAGGGAGACCATGTTGTATAGTGGATAGGAGTTCTTTCTGCAGGAGATAGTCTAGTAATTTGAATACATTTTTCAAATATTTTGGTGAGGAAAGATACGATTGCTATAGATGTAAAGTTATTAATGTCTGTTGAATTTCCTCCTTTGTGCAGAGGGACAATGTGTGACTTTTTCTAGAGAGAGAGAGGAATGTGGAATTCCTGGACTGATCTATTAATAAAGATTGAGACAGGATAGGCAATGTCATTGGCTGCGATTTTTAAGTACTTGCTTGGAAGGCCATCAGCTGAAGAAGAACACGGTTTAAGTTTGTTTAAGAGTAGTTTAATAAAGGATACTGGCACAAATTTGAAGGTGAATGTGGATGTGGTGATATTTGGCTGATGGCCAGAGTTGGGATTAGGTGTTGAGTAATCCTTGGTTAGAGGTGCTATATTATCTATTATACAATGACTGCCTTTTAGTATTCTGAAACGTGCATGCTGATTGGCCAGCCCAACCAACGTGCCCATTGTAAATCTGACTTATACTAATGGAAAAAGGTTCGGTCGCTCAGACTTTTTCCATTAGTATAAGTCTTGATTTTTTTTTGTGTTAGGTAGCAACGGAGAATGGAAGAGCTCCGTTGCTGTAATCTTGCTATGTTATATGTTTAACATAACAAGATATCTTTAAAAAAAAGCAACGGAGATCTTCCTTTCTCCATTGCTTTTTCTAAAGATATCTCGCTATGTAAAACTCGTTTAACACAGTGAGACAGCTTTAAAAAAGGGAACAAAGATCTTCCTTTCTCCGTTGCTTTTTCTAAAGATATCTCGCTATGTTAAACTTGTTTAACAGAGCTAGACAGCTTTAAAAAAGCAACAGAGATCTTCCTTTCTCTGTTGCTTCCTCTACACATAGCTCTGATGTACTGCATAAGCATATGCATGTGCAGTACATCAGAAAAAGCCCCAGGATAGCAGAAAACCACAGAAGGGGACTATGCAGGTATTATACAAAGGCATTATTTAAGAAAAGTACGTATTTTTTTTCCTTAAATAATGTCATTGTATAATAGCAATAACCCATGTCTAAGTGTGGGTAATGCTAGATTTACCCACGGTTGTTTTTGTTTGGCCACTCGGGCTTCACTCTCATGACCAAACCACACCAACTGTGGGTAAATCTAGCATTACCCACACCCGACATGGGTTATTGCTTAAATAAAATAAGAGTTAAACTGAATTGCAGTTTTGAGTGGTGAGTTATCGGGAGAGGGGTCTAGGTTTCATTTTTGGCCAGGATGTAAGATTTCCTTAATGGATGTAAAACATTTTTAAGAATGTGTTTAACATTGTTCTGAAAGTTATTAACGTTTCTGTCTCCATTTGTTAGTTTTTTTAGCATGATTGTAAAGCATTCTGAAGTTTTTGAGATATTGTGGTGTTTTATATTTTTGCCATTCTTTTCATGCTTTTTCTCTGTCCTACATTAGCGTTCTACTCTTTCTGGATAGCCAAATTGCATTATTTGTTTTTAGTCTCTTTCTTCTAGGAGGTGCAAGGCCATTTAGGATATTTAGAAAAGTTTTACTGAATTCAGTTACAGCATCATCTAAGAGGAGGATTTTAGGATTCAGTTACAGTATCGTCTAAGGGGAAGATTTTTAGGAAGTTCCAGTTCATAGATGGTAGTGTAGTAATGAATATTTCTGGGTTAAGCTTGGAAAGGTTGTGTGTTGTTTTATAAATAAGCTGTTTAACTGGATGTGTGAGATGACTACTCATATAGATTGGGAGATGATCACCGAATCTAACATTGTTCTTGTAATGGAGTATTTACTAGGGTCTGATAACAGGATCCAGTCTAATAGAGAATTTTGTCTTGCTATAAGTGTGGGGTTGTTAATTAGTTGAGTGAAACCATATAAGTTCATGCTAGATGTAGGGGAGTTTGTAGGAGAGTTAGAGTTTATGTCCAACCAAATGAAATTTACAAAACCTAGTAGAATTTTTTCTTGTGGAAATGTTATGGATATCTAATGTAAGATATTTTCCAGTAGAGCTGTATTGTCACCTAGAGAGATATAAAGGACATTAATACATATTTGTTTATAATTGCTAATTTTGAGGAATGAAATAAAAAGCTCTGCTGAACTGAATCTTGGTGTTGGTTTGCTGTAAGGGAAATGCAGTAGATATTGAGAAATATTAAAGTGATACCATGGCCTCTCCTTTATATGATCATTATAGATGATATAGATTTTTCCTTCTTTTGTGTGGGTTGAGAGGGTGGCCTAATGGTTAAGGTGTTTGCCTTGCAAACACAAGGTGCAAGGTTTGAGTCTCACAAAGGATTATTGGCTAGGCTTAAAATGGCTTGCAAGGGCAGTTAGCTTAGTGCTAATCTATGAACCTATATTATAGCCAGGAGGTACAATTTATGAGTCTTTTATGCTGGATTTAAGCCAAGTTTCAGCCACAGAGAGAAAATCAGGCATACAGCTGAGTAATTCAGGCATGTAGTTTAGCAGGTTTATTTCCTATACTTCTAACATGTATTGCAGCAAATATTAGATCACCAGAGTTGGAGATTGGCTGTTGTTGGGTTACAGAAGTGTGTAGGAGAGAATTATCTTTGTGTTCATTCTGAAAGGTGGGGCCAGGATTAGGGTGGATATCTAGTCCTAGAAAGATTTTTGTATATTGGGAAATTATGCATTCTTGTTTTTTGAGAGGTTTATTGCACTTAATTTTGTTTTGGTTTGAGTTGGAGTTTAAGTGAAATTAATCACCCTATATTTGGAATAAAGGTGAGGGACAATATTAAAAAGGTTTGGTGCGATGTTTGGAGAGTGCAAAGAGGAAGTATGGATAGGTGGTTTACACAGAGTTGGAGGGATGGAAAATGGTACAGTAGGAGGAGAATAGAGGATAAGCTGAAGAATAGCATAATTAAATACAGGAATCTGTATTATATAGATGTCAGGTAATGGGGAAGTAGCTTTGAAGAAGGAAACAAGAAGTTGCAGGACAATTTGGTTATGATGAGAAGTTTGTTCACAATTCTCCATATGCCGATGTGTCAAAACATAACAAATGAGCATGCAGTGTTTTTTTGGATGGTGGCTAATGGATTGTGTGCTAGTTTGCAGAATCATTTTGTTTAACTTTGATGCCAACATATTTTATTTTTATTCAATGGCTGAAGCTAGATCACTTATATTATCAATACCAAATATATTGTGATTTGCTTGCTTACATCAATTATAAATATATGTGTATTTACACACACACATACACACACACGTGCACACACACACACACACACACACATACACACACACACACACACACACACACACACACACACACACACACACACACACACACACACACACACACACACACGCACACACGCACACTCACACACACACACACACACACACACACACACACACACACACACACACATGGATAGATAGACAGATAGACAGATGAGCATTACCATGTTATTAAATCTTTGCAAACCTAACTTCATGAATGGCTGTTAATGATGATTTGAAAAGTCAGAATGGGACAGTGAAAAGTTTCATTTGGTAACCATGTGAACAATGTTGTGAAAAGGTTATAGAACTGTTCAGATGGCTCTACTAATACCACACATGTCTAGCAGATACTCCTTCTTCCCCCTTGACTAATTTCAAACCCTCTCAGGGCAAGTGAGGGAATTGATGTTCCTGTTGTACTTTCCCCTCTTCTCACACACTCATTGAATGTCCAGGGGAAGAACATGCAGTGGGGGCAAGCTGGCATATCACCTTTGTTCAGCAGCTATTCAGCCAATGTACCTGTCTATTCCCCTGAAGGAAACCACCCTACATGTGCCCCCAGCCTCCACCAAGAACTGACTATGAAGTGAGCCTGAGTGTATGCCCTCCCTTTCAGGAAGGGCACACCCATTCTTCCCTGGCAACACCTCAGATACATGAGCCACTAATCAAACGAGGGTTGCCTGAGCTATAGTCATGGCTTTATGCCTCTATACCACTGCTCTGGTGTGTATTTTATACGCCTAGTTGCATTTATTGCATTTTGTATTAGGAGCACATGTACCTAGTTAAAAATCCTTAAACTGCAAGATTTGTAATACGTTCCTGGCTAAACTGAAATGAAAAACTTTCGCCACACAATATTCTGGATCCATCTGTGTGTGCTCACCATGTAAGTAAGCACTGCTGCATTGAAGGAGGCTATATTTTATGGTTTATTTTCTGTTCTGAACTTATACTGTTAGCTGAGCACATCAGATATCACATATGACGAATGCGCAAGCATAATGCTACTGTATTCTACTAGCCATTAACCAAGTAAAGCTTATTTTAGGTATCACAAAATGCTCTGAACAAACAAGCATATCAAAGACATAGTGACACTGACATAAATACGTGACTAGACTCTAGAATGTAGACTACAGCATTTCTCTAGTAGTTGTTAATATTAGCAAGCATACATAGTGTACTGAACTATATTAGATGTAATGCTGTCTTGACTTGTGTGGACAGGCCTTAAACTACATTGAACATGCAATTGAAATAATTGTTAACTCAGTAAGCATAATTGGCAAGAAATAAGAGCATTGAATTTTTCTATTGAACATAACACTCATGAAACTGCTTTTCATAGTTGCTTGATTTTTGCTGTTAATGAAATTGTTCTGAAGGTCCTTCCTACTATGTAACTGTTGTTAACCTACCTGCAGGGGTCATTGTGAAATTCAGAAGTATTTTTATTTACGTCATTGAGTTCATTATGTTAACTATCCCACTACCCACTGTCTATTTCTTTTTATTGCTATCCTTTTATAGCATTCTAACCCCTCTGAAAAGCCAGTGTGATCTTGCACTGATATTCCTTGCTCAGACCCCTAAAAACCGTGACCAACTAACTACAAAGTAAATTGTATATGTCCTTCCTGATAACTTACGATGACACTGTACTTTAGTGTTGAGACTGTTTATGATTAGTTGTGTGAACACACTTCTGGGTCAGCTCTGCTCTTCCCTGCCCCTGTCCTCCCCACTTTCTAGTTGATACTAGTCTACTTCCTGTCATTGAACTACCTTTTAAAAGAAATTTCAAAACTGTTGTTAAAAACAACTATTGTAAAGTAACAGCAAGAGAAACTTAGCAGCAGTGCTTTAATTTTATTTTAACTGGTAAATTCCAAAAAAACACTTGTCATAGTCAGCCTTTTTAGAGTAAAAGTTAGCAAAACTTAGCTGCAGTGTTTTATGTTTACAGTAAAACTATGCACTGACCTGTGCTGTACTTTACTGATTGTTTCTGCAGTTGTTGGTTAGCTGCATATCTGGCTTAAGCCTGCTCCATTCCCATACCCTACCCCCATTCCCACCCACTCTCACTATCCCTAGACTTATACACCATAGCCACTCCCACACCAACACCTGTGCAAATCAGCATACTCCTACATCATCTCACCATTAAACCCCTCACTCTCTACCTCATCTTCTCAACATCTCTACTCCTCCCTCAAAACTGCATTAAAATAACTGGTTACACCCTCATTATTACTCCTCAATGACATTCAAAAAACCTTTAAGCACACCTCCTAAGAAAAATCCAGCCTTAATATTCACTCTAACATACAATTCGCTCTACTTCTTCTATCACTAATTTTACTTAATCTGAGACTTTAATCCACAATAACTACTATGCAACACTACTAAACCTACTGTCCACTACTACTACTACATTAATAATTAATTCTAACTCCCAGCTCTGACTTTTTCTAGTTAAGGCCAGCACCAACTAGCTCACAACCTACTGCTAGACAAATAGTTAAACTATAGTCATTTTATTACCCACAACCTCACATCAATATCATAATCATGCTCCAACTATACATTACTACACTAGCAATTCTAGCAACAATCACACACATTACCTCATATAATGACAACCTAAATGAGTCAATACCCCATCACACTACCACTACCAATCATACTAAAAAATTGCATCATTCAGTCTCCCCACTTACCCATCTATCTTTCACATATCTACTTCTCACCACACCCTACAACCAACCATACCCTCCCACCACTCCACTAGACTATCCGTAAAATATTATAGATACTCAGCAAAAATCATAAAAAACATATGGCAGCCAGACTGTCTCTCAGTGGAGACACACATCCTAATCCTGGCACATCAACCTCTAATATCAACACATCCACCCAAAACTACCCCCAAACCATACTCCAGCTCCCTAGAAAAGCTGCTGACCTGTTTTTACTAAACATTACTACTAGAAGCATTGAAAGAAATCCACAATTTTCATGCCAATCTTTCCCTCTACTTACCAAATATAGTTCTACTAACTGAAACATGACTAAAACCAGACATTTCTAATAATGAAATTCTGGCACCAGGTTATAATATCCTATGGAATGATTGAAAAGCTAAAAAGGAAGGTGGCTTTGCAATATTATTTTAAAATCAGCTTAATGTTGAAACTTTGGATCTACCTACCCCTACCTTTAGCAATGCTGAAATTATTCTTGCAAGACTAAAAATGACCCCGTAAAATTTATCAACATAATTGGATGTTACATCCCACCCAGTAACAACATACACACCCTAGAGAAGCTACTCTACTGGGCCTCAGAGGTACTTCCACATGAAACCATTATCATGGTAGACTTTAACATAGACTGGCTAACTTGTAATTCTAGTAATCCCACTAATTGCACTAGCCTCCATGTATTCTCTCAAATCATCTTAGCCTCCATGGAGTCTCTCAAATCATCCAATCTCCCACAAAAATTGATAAATCAACCAGCAAGCAGTCAATTCTTGACTGGATACTGACAAACAGACCAGCCCAAACCTTTCACTCAGGCAGTCTCTCAGACAGCATGATGGTTAATTACCAACCTTCATAATAAGACATCATACATGTCTGGCCAAATCCATCAATTACCAGCTAATAAGAAATAAAAAAATCTTTAACCCCATTAATTTTGTTACAACTCTAAGAAGTTGCAACTGGTAACCTTTAAAGCTTCTCAGCCTTGAAGAAGCAGTAAAGTACTTCAACTCTATCTTCTTAGACATCTTAAACTCCCATGCTCCTCCCAGAACCATTAGAATTAAATCCCACTTTGCTCCTTGGCTAAGCAAAGAGACTAGATTTCTGCTGAAAACCAAAGACAAAGCCTAGGCTCATTGGCATAAAACTAGATCCCATGCCTCAAAGCATACATACCTAGAACTGAGAAAAAAGTCAAGGAAAATGGTCAAACTAGAAAAAACTAACTACTATCACAATGTGCAAATCAAGCATCAAAACTTATTCATTTATTTATTTAACATTTGTTTACCGGGAAAGCCCAACTGAGTCATGAACCCATTTTCAGCAGAGGCCTGGAGAGAAAAGCTCCAAATGATGCATGAAAGTTAAGACAATTTACATGAACAAGATAAAAAAAAAGTATTAAAGCACACATTAATAATTGAATACTAAATAAGTACAGAGAGGCAGATGCAATAATAAATACAAAATAAGTACAGAAAGGTAGATAAAATAATAAAATGTGCTAAATTAAAGTCAAGTGGTTGACTGCAAACTCTTTTTTTATATAGATCAGGTAGGAGTAAGGTTCAGAATAAGGATCAGAACATTAGATGTAAGTAGGTGCTTAGAAGGATGGGAAAGTTAAAGGTGTAGAAATATGAAAAGTCTGTTAGTCTGCTATGCTAGTGGTTAGTAGATGAAATTTCTGTTTTAGGGATAGAAAAGAAAACCCCTAGAAAGTGAATGGAGTTCACCTGTTAGGGAAAGAGCAGAGGCAGGTCTGATGACATAAAAAATGTTTTTTAGGGTGTGTTTGAAGTTGATAATGCTTTCAGTGGTAGTAATGTCTGTTGGCAGAGAGTTCCAGAGTTTGGTGGTGGCATGAGAGTAAAGGCACTGTCTAGCTCTTGTGTTTGGAAGGTAGATGGTTAGGAAATGACCCTTAAAAGTTCTGGACAGCCATTAACAACATTATCCTTTCAGGAAAATGGAGTACCCCCTCCCCTTCCACTACAAATATCTCAGAAAATATAGATACCCAATTCAATAAATACTTTACAGAATTCATTCTAGCCCTATGTAACCCTCAGCTCTCTTCATCCTCCAACAAACTACGCAGGTATCCTAATAATAAAAAAAACTTTACCTTTCAACCTGTCTCCATGGATACAATCAAAAAACTGCTTAAAAAACTAAAGACAACTACATTAGCCACAGATAAACTTCCAGCCAAATTTCTGAAAATTGATGCTGATGCAATTGCATATGCAGTAGCCATTCTCATCAACCGTTCCATATCCAAAAAACTAGCCTCTGAGATCTGGAAAATTTCCCATATTATGCCACTCCATAAAGGGGGTAACTCAAAAGAACTGCCCAACTATTGCCCTATTGCTATACTTTCCCCATTTCAAAAATCCTAGAGAGGTGTCTACATACATATATTATGGACTACCTAAATACAAACTTCTAACAGATACACAACATGGCTTCCGGCCTTTTCATAGCACTGCCACTGCTCTTACATAATTCAGTCACGTAGTAAATAACCATAGAAACAATGGGAAATATGTATCTGCAAGCTTTCTTGATCTCTCTAAGGTCTTCAACATGGTCAATCACAATAAGCTTATTAAAGTTCTTTCCAAATTAAGTCTTAGTGAACCCTCCATTGCATGGGTCCAAAGCTATTTAATAGGTCGACAGCAAGCAGTTCAATGGCGACACAAACTCTTTTCTCCATCACAAATGAGTCTAGGAGCTCCCTAAGGTTCTATCCTTGGACCCTTACTGTTTTCCATTTTTACTAGCCATCTCCATACTTCTACACTACATGCTTCATTCATCCAAAATGCAGATGACTCCACACTAATTTGTGCAGCTTCTTTCCTCCAAGAACTGCAATCACAAATACAAGCCTCCTTTCTCTCTGTCGAAGCATGGCTTACTAATTCCCAACTAATACTGAACCCCAATAAAACAAAACTCCTGATTCTCCAGCCTATACAACGCACATCTCCCATTCTCCCATTTAATATCATATGCAGTAATAAAACAATTATCTCTCCTGTCACTCACACCAAACTACCAGGGGTGGAGATTGACTGGAACATGAAATGTGATATCCATATCTCCCTTACCATAAAAAAGGTTCACAAAAAGCTGAGTGTACTATACAGAAATAAACAATTTCTCATAAAAAAGTACTAAGGCCACAATAGCATGAACACACCTCATCTCAACACTTCTCTATGCTGCTCTATCCTCATCAATCTTAGAAAGTCAGATACAAAAAAGCTGGATAAGTGCTATAACAAAATTGCTAAGTTTGCCACTAATTTTCCATACCGATCACACGATTGCTTAGCATCAACTGGCTTGAACTTCCTCAACTCCTCCTTTACAACCAACTTATACAAGCCCATAATATTCTATACCACCCTGAAAAAAAAAACAGCACTACAAAATCTATCTGCTACACCCCTACACCAGCAATAGGGTTCTATGCTCGTGTAACAAATTTTTCCTTGATGTAACTAAGCCACCAATAAAACTGAGGCATCCCTCTTCTCAAATTACATAGCTAAAAAATGGAATAAATTTCCCACTGACATTTCAGGTACACCCTCCTTATCACAGTAAAAAAAAAATCTACAAAAACACCTAGCGGATGCATGGTTCTGTAAATGTGTCAGTCCAGGCTATTCTAATGTCCATTCCTCCTGTCCTTTCCACACCCAACTGAAAACACTCCACCCTGACAACAGATGTTATTCTTCTCTACACACTTACTAGTATTTCTCACATCACCCCCATGCATTAATATACAAGTTAGATGGAAGATATAAACAATGCCTCTAGACGATTCTCTGACTCATGTTATATAGGAATGGTTCTACATCTCTCAACACTTTTAGGTCTGTTCTTCACCTCGTAACTTGACCAGTATTTACCTTCTTAATATTCTCATTTATCAGTATCATGATACTTGGGCGGCCGCAGTGGTGCAGCAGTTAGCGTTGTCACCTCACAGCAAGAGGTTCTCCGGTTCGATTCTCAGCTGGGGTGCCTTCTGTGCAGAGTCTGCATGTCCTCTCTGTAGCCGCGTGGGTTTCCTCCGGGTGCTCTGGTTTCCTCCCACATCCCAAAGACATGCTGTAGGTGGATTGGACACTCTAAATTGGCCCTAGGTGTGAGTGCATGTGTGTGCCTTCTGTGGAAGGTTGGGCACCGGGCTGGCAACTCGACACCATAAAACTCCACTGCCAATCATGAGTGGACAGTTGATCCACTGTGGCAACCCCTAACCGGGAAAAGCCGAAAGAAGAAGAATCAGTATCATGATACTTCAAAACAGTGTAAGAAGCTTCTCTGTGTGGAAGATTTTCAGTCCATATATTTCTAGGTAATCCCTGTATATTAATCAGATCAGACAAAAGTAGTAGAAGTAGCAAACTTAAATTTGTCAAGTAAAAAAAAATAAATAAAAAATATATAATTGTACAGAATTACTAAGTATTCAAAAGTAATCGAAGCAAGGTAGGCAGTCTGTTTCCAGTCAAAAATCCTTTATTAAGTACACAGACAAGTGATCCAAGTAAAAAAAAAAAAGAGAGTAATAGTTTCCTTACAAGCTTTCTAAATATATATACATTTTATCAGGCAAGGGAGTGGTTTATTGTGCTGTAAAACAAAATGTTATTGGTACACATGTTAAATTCACATCCCTTCCCCTATTAGTGTGACATTCGAGCTGGTCCTGCCCTACTTAGTAGCTGTCATAATAATATAACTTTTATGTACTTTAAATAAAATTTATAATGATGTGGTACCTCTTATTTAACCAGATTATCAAGTAAATTATTAAGTCTGTGATTTTATCCAAGACAATATGCTACATGGCCAGAAATATATCAACCTTAGTCCATTTGGTAATAAAATATATATATAAATATATACATATACACTTTGCATGTAAAGAAATCAATTGTAAAAATCATATTCTATTTAACCTTTTGTTAACAAAGATTGCTTTAGTCCTTCTAGACTTCTTCAGGTCTGTGTACAAGAACCCTAAAAACTATCTATAAAAATATATATAATTGTATAATTAGTTAGTATTGTTATTACACATCATTTTGAATAAAGTGGTAAAAAGAGAAACAGAAAAAGAAAAAAATAACAAGAAAAAATGTATGATGATGGAAACAAAATATACACTTAAATTACAACTGATATAAAATGGTATTTAAAACCAACTGGTAGAATAAAATAAAATAAAATTAGTCATGTAAACAATGTGACAAATTTTTAAGTTCCAGTGCACTTTTAATTGAACAGTAGTAGTTTAGTTCAGGTTTCCTAAAAGAGTTCAGCTTTAATTGCCACATGAGTTCATGTTTCTCCAGAATATTCGGGGGGTCTCCTTCAGAATCACCCATGTCTATGTGATCCAGGATCTGGAAATCAAAACCTGTGTGTCTTTTATGAAGAGAAAGGTGTTTGCATAATTAAACAAGGAGTATGTTAGTATAAAGGTGTTGTGTTTTTAATGTAATGTGTCTGAAGAAGGGGAGGCATTGACCTCGCTGAAAGCGTTTATTAAACCTGTGTTTTTATTCATCCTGTTGGAATTAATTTCAGTCGTATCTCTTGCTTGTTTGGATTTAAACAGTGTTTGGCTAGTGCATTATTTTTACATCCAGAGCAGATTTCTGACCGATGACATGAAATCGTATGCTTGAGTTTATTTATAGTCTTGCCCACATAGAATGCATTACATTCATCGCACTATGCCCTGTAAATTACTTTTGTAGTGTTACAGTCACCCCCTGCACTGGTCTTAATCTTCTTCTTTAAATAAGGACAATAAAAACTATCACCTTGCTGTATAAATATATAAAATGTACAATTAGTTTCACATCTTTTAGTGTTTCTCTCATATGATCTAGGTTTAAATTCAACTAAACTTCTAATGTTCCTGGCCTTCCTAAAAACAAAGGATGGGGCTTCACCTATGATGTTAATCAGAAAAGGGTTTCCTGTGACAATGTCCCCGTTTTCTTCAATAACATTTTTGATACTGTGATTATCCAAAGTGTATGTCAGGATGCAGCTATTTTTGCATTTGTTATTCTCTGTGGAATTTCTTAACATTCCTCTACTGCGGAGGTTGAGTGAAGGTGCGTCAGTCCTTTTCAGTTCTATAATGGATTCCAGATGATTTTCAACATCTGACTTTTGTAGCCTCTCACTAGAAAATCGTCCTCTAAGTTGTTCAGGTTTCTCAAATATATATATATTTAGAAAGCTTGCGAGGAAACTATTACTCTATTTTTGTTTGACTTGGCTCACTTGTCTACGTACTTAAAGGATTTTCGACTGGAAACAGACTGCCTGCCTTGCTTGGATTACTTTTGAATACTTAGTAATTCTGTACAATTATATTTTTTATTCATTTTTTTTGATGAGTTGAGTTTAAGTTCGCTACTTCTACTACTTTTGTCTGATTTTATTAATATACAGTGATTAACTAGAGATATATGGACTGAAAATCTTCCACACAGAGAAGTTTCTTACACTGTTTTGCTTTTGGACCCACTACACTTGTTTAGTGGGTTGTTTTGAGACTTTGAGGATACCACGGAGATTGCCTGTTATTTATTTATTTTTTTTTATTGGTACTTTGGTCTCTGAGACCAAGGTTTTTGTTCTGTCAAAGGATCCCTGAATTGGTGTGGAATTCCAGCATTTTTAAACATGGATAATGACACGCTAAAAGATTTACTAACTATACTTATCTGGAATGATACAGAAACAGATCAGATACAAATGGATACACAAAATGGACAGTGAAGAATGAGCCCAGAAAATATGAATTTGGAGACTTTTTCTAAACTAGAAAAGCAACTGAAATGCATGCAGTGTCTCTACTTGGAACACATTTATTTACAACAAAGCATAGATAAGAAGAGACTACCCAGGGGACTTAGATTGAACAAAAGAGCAATGTGGAAAAGTATGGATGATTCACTTTCTAAGGAATGGGAAGATATTTTAGAGGATGCCAACTACCAACTTAGTCGTCTGCTAGTAAGGAACAACCTTAGTGTACAGGAAGCTACAAATGCTGACATCACATCTTTAAAAACAACATTGGAAAATGAGAACCACAATGACCTAGATGTTAAATTTGAACTGCTTAAAGAAAGAGTGAAAGGATATGAGCAGTCCATTAAAGAAAGAAAGATTAATAAAATGAAATGAGATTAACTGGACAAAGATGATCCTGGGAGACTTACTAGGAGGTACAATAATAATAACAACAACAACAGGAGAACCAACAACAGACAAGGTTTTAGTCATAACAGGGGATACAAGGGAAATTATAACCATGCCAGCAGACCTCAATGGGATTTTCCCAGGGGAGATCCTTGCTCAAAACCAGACAGGGGCACAGTACAGGACCACCAGGAGGCTGCCCACCCCCCAGCATCTCATTCCCCACCATCCCAATCCCCTTTGGCTATCAACACTCTGCAGAAGCTTTTGATATCACAGAAGGATCAGGAGAGGAACATAAGCCACAGAGACAACCAGAACCAATAGAGAGCTCTACAGGATGAATTACTGGTCTACCAGGACAACTGGGACCACAGACAATCCAGCTCCCAGGAGCAGCAGCACCTTCACAGAGACCAGTTTCTTCAGGAAGACTAGTATCGACAGCACAGACATCAACCACCACACCAATACCAAAGCCAGCACTAGTACCAGAACAGGAACGACGACCACCACCAGAACTTGTCCCCCTTACCAGGTTCCCCCCACCACAACCACAGTGAGGAATACTACTACAACCCACCGAGATTCCAGAAAGCAGAGGAGGGATTCCAGAGGTCTCATACTCTATCCACAAACCCCCAGGGAGACAGGAGAACCAAACAGTGGACAGGGGTGAGGGAAATACAGTACCTGAGCAACCCCGACTGGAACCCTGACTACAACCCAGGTCCCAGGCTCAGACGGAGGAACCAGCCACAATAACAGTACAATAACAATAGCAGGTGCCACAATAACAGGTGCTCCACTTATCTGGAACCACTCTGTTAAAGCTGTGGATGCTTCATAACCATTTAGCACTAAATGCTAATAAGACTAAACTAATATTATTTTCCCCCTCAGAAGCATTACCCTAGATAAACACTCTTTCCTTATTACCAGTAAAGGCAATACTTCTCTTTAAACTGTCTCCACTGCCAAACTCTTAGGTATCCTAATTGATGACCAACTAAAGTTTGAGAACCATTTGCAGGCAAATATCAAAAAAACACACAAAAAACTAGTCTTGCTTTACCATCATTACCAATTTATCTCTCCCCCTACCAGGCTCACTCTTGCTGACTCTTACCTAATCCCATCCCTACTATATGGAGCCTCTATTCTTACCAACCTGCCCTCCTCCCTAAAAACTAAACTCTCCTCCTGTTACTATAAAATCGCAAAATTCATGACTGGCCACAGATCCAACACCCATCACTGTACCTCCCTACACCAATTGAAATGGCTTGAACTCCCCAATTATCTTATCTATACACAACTCATCCAAGCACATAAACTTATATTTAGCCCTTCTCTCTGCCCCTGTCTCATCTCAACCTTTAAAATGCATCTTCCCAACAGATGCCTACGATCCAACCAACAAAATGTAATTGAACTGCATAAACCCTCCCGCCCAGTTGGCAAACATCTTCTTTCCTTCTGCCTCGCATGCCACTGGAACTCCCTTCCACCTCTCATCCGCACCACCAACAGTCTCTCTGTCTTTAAATCTCTTCTCCACTCTCACCTAACATCACTGTGGGAATGCTCTTCCTCTCATCCTTACATAATATCTCTATCTATAATATCTTCCTATTTCAAACACTTCTGCTGACACCTTCTTAGAAACTCTCTCTTTATTCCTCCTTAATACATTCATATGGGGTCCTTTGCACTACCTTTTACAAACTGGTTCTAATCTCAGTCTTTGTTAACACTGCAATACTTTATCTACCCTGACATTTGATTATTGTTAAAACTATGATACTTCTCTACTCTGACATTTAACACTGGGATACTTTATCTACCCTGACATTTTATTATTGTTAAAACTGTAATACTCTATCTACTCTGACATTTTATTTTCTAACTCTCTTTAACCTCTGTATCAGTAAATGGTAGATTTAAAGTTATGTCTTCTTAGTAGCTCTGTGTAACTTAGAATTCTTTTATTGCATTTTGTAATATTGTTATTCTAACTAGTTGTATCTTTGGAGCTTTTCTCCCCAGGACTCTATTGAAAACAGGCTCCTCAAGGCCCAGTGAACCACCATGGTAAAACAAACTGCAAATAAATAAATAAATAAATAAATAAATAAATAAATAAATAAATAAAGCACTGACTGAAGATGAAAAAAGTGTGCTGTCCAAAGGACTTACTTTTGTACCAAGCTGCAGGAGTGAGGTCGCTCAGGTACTGATAGAGCATAAAATGTTTGTGAGGAAACTCAACTTAAGGGTACAGTTTCATGGCAAAAGTAATGACACTGAAAATAAGCCTATTGATGAAACTATGAAAAGGTCTAGCAGCTATTGTCCACCACTACATCAAACACTAGCTGCTTTCAAAGTGAAATATGAGATGGATATCAGGAAATTCCTTAAAAAACCTCCTAAGAAAAAACTTTATAACTTAACAGAAGGAAAAAGAAAAGCATTGCTTGAGCTAGGCAATGATAAATCCAGGCGTGTAATGAAGGCAGACAAGGGAGGAGGTATACTTGTGACTGATACCACTAGCTACAACCAAAAGATAGAGAACATGCTGGAGGATAACAGATTTTATGAGTTATTTACCATGGATGACATAAAAAGAGCATATGATTTATGAACACTAATCTCACACATTATGGAAGAAAAACCTATTACTGAATATCTTTATAATTATTTATGGAGCCCAGGCCCACGTTTGCCTTACTTTTTTGGAATACCAAAGCCACACAAGAACAGAGAAGACCCACCTTATAGACTGGTGGTAGCAAGTGGAGGTCCCTTAATGAAGCCATAGCCATTTACCTTGATTACTTACTGAAACTTTAGCAGAAAAGAATAAGTCATACAAAAGAGATTCAATGGATGTTTTGAGGAAAATAAAAAACATTACAGTGGAAGCTGACAGTATCCCTCTGATGAATTTATTTCTATATGTATTTCACTTACCGCAGTTTAATGTATGACACTGTAATGCAATAATGTGTGGTACTGATGAATGTAATGTGTGGCACTGTAATGCAGTAATCTGTGGTACTGATGAATGCATTTCAATATGTATTCAGTATGTAAAATTTCTATTTTCTGTTGGAGCTTTTCTCCTCGGGCCTCCTCTGAAAATGGGCATTTGTAGCCCACTCAGACAAACACGGTCAACAAATATAAAATAAATAAATAAAATAAAATAAATGTTATTAACTATTGATGTGCAATCCTTGTACACAGTGCTCCCTCACAATTATTGTATAACAGCAGCTATGGAGTCTTTTAAGAAACATAATAAAGATACACAGACACAACTGCAAAAGTTAACCAAGCTCATTAATTTTGTACTGGACATCAATTTCTTTACTTTCAATGGCAAACACTACAAACAAAAAACCGGTATAGCAATGGGGGCTGCCATGGCTCCCAGCATAGGTAACATAGCCCTGGACAAGTGGGAAGAGGACTTTGTTTTAAACAACACAGACTACATGCAGCATATCACATGCTATTTATGTTTTATTGATGACATCTTTATTGTGTGGGAAGGTGACACCTTGCAGCTTGGAGATTTTATCACTTACCTCAGTCACGCAACCCCCTTCTTGAAGTTTACCTCTTCCCACTTCAACCACTTTCTTAGATATGCAGATTTCCAAGGACACCAACAATAACAGAATCACCACTGATGTATTCAGAAAACCAACAAGGGTTAACTTATTACTCCACAGTGAAAGTCTACATCCTACAAAAAACAAGTATAATGTAGTGAAGTCAATAACCAAGTGGAACCTGAAGATATACAAAAAAAGTCCAAATACTCCAGTTGCTTTCCAGGGTCAATAAAGGACTCCTCTTTTGAATATCCTTCACTTTTATTAGACAAAAATGCACACTAAAATCATGAAATACATGAAATACAGTGTATCAATGGACTTAGAGCTTCCATTTCCTAACCCGGAAACATCATCAGAGTCAACTTTTTCTTTCCACATTGCCATTTAAATAGACCCAACACCTACATCATTGATCATAAATTAATTGAGCTTCCTTTCTTAAAAAACCTTATAAACTTTGACTTAAAAACACTTTGCATACTTAATTTATATATATTAGCACCTTATGTAATAGTATACAAATATACACAATATATATAAAGGATATGCAATATATATATATATATATATATATATATATATATATATGTATATATTTAATCACATATATAATAAAATATATAATCAAATTGTATTCGCATACAAAATAAATACATATGTTAAAAACATTTTTTTTTTTAATTTTTCAGAACATTTTGTACACTTCCATACTAAGTATTTATTGTTAAATTTATTAGTTTAGTACTTGTTTGCTCTAATTGTAAGTGCTGGCACTAGTGAAATGTGGTCATTGAGCCCCGGTTGGTTGCAAGCATCTAGCTGCAGTTGCCATATCAACTCCCTTAATTCCAATTGTGCTTCCCAGTCCCCACCTCTTTCATTTATTTTAACCTGCTCAATGACCCAAAACTTAAAATCAGCTTGATGACATGTTACTGTATGTCTGAAAAGGGCATTAGTTTCTTTCTTCCTATTGATGTCGTACATGTACTCATATACCCTCTGCCTCAAACTCCACTCTGTCTTCCCTATATAATATGAACCACATGTTGTGCATTTTGCTAAGAAAATTATACCCTTTGACTGACAATTATAGTATCCCTTTGGGTAGAATGACATATTAATACACTCTAATTCTAAAGTCCCCTGGTTATATACAAAAGAGCATTGCAGACACCTGCCACATTTACACGTACCTACCTTACTCTTAATTCCATTTTCCTGTCCATTTTCAAAAGATTCTTTCAAGTTCCTATTTTTCTTATACTTAAATTTCAAATTTTTAGAGAAAATTTTTAAACTATTGGGCATTGCTGAGAATAAGGTCCAGTTTTTATGTATGATGTTCTTTATTCCCCTTGTGTCTTGATTATAAGTTAACACCATATAAATGTCTCCCGCCTCATTTCTCTCATCTTCCTTTTCCTTTTGATGGTTTCCTAATAGTTCTAAACCATTATTTTGTCCATTCATTAATGAAGGTATATATTTTTTGTTCCATTCTTTCAATACTTCTCCCTTAATACTTTCTATAATCTCCACAGGGTAACCCCTTTCTTGAAATAAACTTTGTATATAATCTAATTCTATCTTAGTATCCTCTTCTTCAGATGTTATACATATTGCTCTAATCATTTGACTTTTAATAATGTTCCATTTTTGTTTGATAGGGTGATTACTACTATAGTATAGATATGAACTTGAAAAGTACTCTTTTCTATACAGTTTAGACTTAAATTTTTGTTAACATTGTCCTTCAAAATAGTGATATCTAAAAAGTTCACATGTTCTTGCCATATTTATGTGTAAATTCTAAAAACTCTGTAGTATAATTAATATATCTTACAAAATTGTCTATTTCCTCTCTAGGTCCCTTCCAAATCAAACATATATTGTCCAAGAATCTGAAATATGCTTTAATAAACTTGAAAATAAAATGTTTCTCCCAATATAAAATACTGAAAGTATATAAAGTTGTTTTTCATCACCAATTTTACATTTTCTAATATTACGTTCAATTCTCTCCCATCAACAAATTCAAATTCTATCATCATTTCTTCCAGCCATTTTTACCCCAATTCATGCAGAATTACAGAAAATAAGTCTTTAAGATCCACTGTAATAAACTTATATTCCACATCAAATGTTAGTTTCTCCATTTTTGTAAGGAAGTCCCATTAGTCTATAAGGATATGTAAGTAGAATTTATGAAAAGGTTTAAACTTTTTATCCATATATATTGCTAAAGGTTCAATTTTAGACCCCCCCAGATGATATGATGGGTCTCATAGGTGGATCCGTGGGATTCTTATGTGTTTTGGGGTTACCAAATATGCTTGAAATAAATGGTTTTGGTGCCCTCAAAAACTCATATAATGTTCTGTCTATTGTCCCTTGCATAAGGTTGTCTTCCAAAATCAAATCAATTTTGTGGTAGGCTATATTTACTTCATTTCATGATACCTGGTTATATCTGCCTTCGACATTTAAAATTCCAAGCATTTTCCCCATATACTCCCACTTTTACTTTATAACAACCCCCCCCCATTGTTCGGTTTCATGATTCTATTTTCTTTATTATTAGTAATTTCCTTCATAACATTCCTTTCTTCCAGACTTATATTATTAGGGTAACATTTCTTCCTATTTCTGTAGTAAAAATGTTTTTAACATATGTATTTATTTTGTATGTGAGTGCAGTTTGATTATATATTTTATATTTGATTAAATATATATATATATATATATATATATATATATATATATATATATATATTGCATATACTTTATATATATTGTATACTATTTTGTATTATATAAGGTGCTAATATATATAAATTAAGTATGCAAAGTGTTTTTAAGTCAAAGTTTATAAGTTTTTTTAAGAAAGGAAGTTCAATTAATTTATGACCAATGATGTAGGTGTTGGGTCTATTTAAATAGCAATGTGGAAAGAAAAAGTTGACTCTGATGATGTTTCCGGGTTAGGAAATGGAAGCGCTAAGTCCATTGATACAGTGTATTTCATGTATTTCATGATTTTAGTGTGTGTTTTTGTCTAATAAAAGTGAAGAATATTCAAAAGAGGAGGCCTTTATTGACCCTGGAAAGCAGCTGGAGTATTTGGACTTATTAATAATGTAGTAAAGTCCCAAGGCTAAAGATTAGCTAGAATTACCACAGAGATGGAACCATTTTTGAGAAACCTGAACAACTTAGAGAATGATTTTCTAGTGAAAGGCTATAAAAGTCAGATGTTAAAAAACATCCTGTAACCCATTATAGAACTGAAAAGGACTGAAGCTCCTTTACTCAACCTCCCCAGTGGGAGAATTTTATGAAATTCCACAGAGAATAACAAATGCAAAAATAGCTGAATCCTGACATACACTTTGGATTATCACAGTATCAAAAATGTTATTAAATAAAATTGGGACATTGTCACAGGAAAGCCTTTTCTGATTAACGTCTTAGGTGAAGCCCCATCCTTTGTTTATAGGAAGGCCAGGAACATTAGAAGTTTGCTGAATTTAAACCTAGACCATATGAGAGAAACACTAAAAGATGTGAAACTAATTGTACACTTTGTATATTTATACAGCAAGGTGATAGTTTTTATTGGCCTCATTTAAAGAAAATCATTAAGACCAGTGCAGGGGGGTGACTGTAACACTACAAAAGTAATTTACACTTACTTCTAACTTAGCTTTTCTGCCTTGCTTCATAGGAATCCCCAGTAGTGTGCTCGCATTCCCCTCATCAAAAGTTACATCCTGTGTCTTGGCCAACCTACAATCAACCCAAGGCTGTCTCATTGCCCTGAACTGTGGGACCCTGCATCGGTGGAACACTGAAATGATTTCAGCTACACTAGTTCCCCTCAGCAAAAGTTACATCCTGTGTCTTGGCCAGCCTCCAATCAACCCAAGGCTGTCTTGTTGCCTTGCATTGTGAGACCCTGCGTCGGTGGAACACTAAAGTGCTTTCAGCTACACTAGTGTACGTTAGAGTTGTATTTAATCTGTCCTCCAAACTGAAGACTGTTTCCCCTTTCACTGTATGTGTGCACACTACTGGCCACCCCCCCCCCATTTCTTTCTTCCTATAGTACTCCTAGGTCAATTACTTAAAACTACTTTCTCTTGGAAAAAGTTTACCTATGCACCTGCAGCCCATACTTCTTTTGTTTTTCCCTGCAGAAGTGGTGGTCCTTTTCACCAATCTGTACTAGATTAGTAGCATAACATTTGTAGTTATTAGGAAAATACTGCACCACACTGACCTGGAATTAACTTAGCTTGGTTTTCCTGTTTACGTTTTAGCAGCTGGCTTAGTCCAGTTTTTCTGACTCACAACCTTGCATTACTTTGTGTCTACCCCCCTCCTGTACCTTGAACCTGCACATCTCCCCTCCCACTCCTGCTTAATTACAAAGGTATCAAAAAGCCTGATGTAGAAAGGCACCATCTTTTGACTTAGCTTTTCTGCCTTGCTTCATAGGAATCACCAGTAGTGTTCTCGCATGTAAGTAGCCCACTGCCTTCTAGGTGGCTCCATACTATTAGTGCATAAAAGTGCACCACCTGCCCACTAGTTGGCTCCATACTATTAGCTTTAGGGTCTCTAAATCCCTTTACCTACTGTTCATCAAATCCCCCTAACACAGTTCTTAGTCATCTCTTTATTATTGTTCTCTCTCATACTGTGGTCCCAGTATAAGCATACAAATATTTCCTTATATCAATCTGCTACAATCCTACTTCTATCTTTTTTTAAGCTTCATACCTTCTTATATATCTCACCACACTTACCTTCAGACATCAGCACTCTACTGATTGATTGTTCTCCTCTATCTTCTTCTTCTTTTGGCTTTACCCACTCCGTTAGCCTTGTGGGCTCACTCTGCCCCTACCCTGCCCTCAATTTCCACTCGCCCCCAGTTGTTCTACACTTATTATCACCTTGCCACTCCCCCTCATCTAACACCACTCCCACTCATCAGAATCGATCAGCATTAACCAATCATTCACGGGACCCAGTCCTATTACTCAAACTCTCTCCAGTCTCTCATTATATGCTAATTATAAACACCCCAACTCTATTTTAAACAAGCATTACTCAAATACCCCTACAATGCCTCCACATATGTTTAACAAATCTTCAAACTCTAATCCTATTTACTGCCTAATGCCCCCACTTATAATTCTCTGTCTTCTCACAGCCAATGAATACCAACACCTCCCTGGCACCCACTACCCCAAAACCAAAACCAATAGTACTAATCAGTCACATAATTCTAACCAACCACTATCCCACCTCTCATTAAACTCTTCTAATGCAAAACCTCAACATCCCATTCATGCTTCATATATTAATCCTAGAACTAAATACTACCACAAACTCTTATTAAAACTCCAGAAACTTTCTATTAGATTACTACCCAACCTCATAGTGGATGGTGACATCTACCCTAACCCAGGCTCAACCCCACCTGTTACTATCAACCCCACAAATAACACCCATACTAGCCTACGGAACTCAAATAATGCCCCCAACTCACTCCTAGTGTGTCACCTAAACATTAGAAGTATAAACAAGAAAATTCACTACTTACATGCCCTTCTGGATGTCCACTTCTCTGATATGCTATGCCTTACCGAGACCTGGCTCAAGCCTACTACCATCGATAATGAGATTATACCCCCACAGGGTACAATATATTAAGACTTGATCACATCTGTAAGAAAGGATGGGGGTAGCCATCTTGTATAAGTCCACTCTGGAAGTATCCAAAACTAGTACCCCAAATGCCTTGTTTACTAACAATGCAGAAATACTCATCACAAAAGTCCAACTCAACAAATGCAAATCGATAAACATTGCATGTATCTATATTCCCCCAGGGGACAACACAAATAACTTGATGGGTATCCTCCAATGGCTCTCCACTAACTGCCCCTAGGAAACTATTATTCTCGGGGATGTTAATATCGACTGGATTACTTGCTCTTCAGACTTCCCCTCCACCCATATAAATTTGCATGGCTTCTCCCAGATGATATCTTCCCCAACCAAAATCAATAAGCCTAACAAAAAGGAAAGTATCCTAGACTGGATATTAATAAACAACCTACCCCATATATATATAAAACAGACACCCTACCTGAGCACTTCAGTGATCACTTCCTGACTTAGAGAAGGTAAACACCCCCCCACCTACCTCCCCTTTCTCTACCTGTAGCATAGCTGACTCTTTCAACAAACATTTTACAGAGACCGTTCTATCCCTAACTAAAAAACACTTCCCTACATCAACACCCCCCACACCTAAACCAACTCCACCCCTCCTTCCTGTCTTCCTTTCCACAGTACCCACCTCCAACATAAAAAAACTACTGACAAAATTTAAACCCACAAGACTAGCAGCTGACAATCTGCCCACAGAATTCCTAAAAATAGCAGCTGATGTTTTAGCTTATCCTATCTCCATATTAATCAACCACTCCATATCTGAGTCCTATGTGCCAACCTTATGGAAAATATCCCACATCATACCCCTACACAAAGGCGGCCCCTCAACAGACATCTCTAACTACCGCCCCATTGCCATCCTCTCGCCTATCTCCAAGATACTCGAAAAATGTATCAACTCACAGATCTCCAATTATCTCCTAGACAATAATCTCCTCTCCTACACACAGCATGGTTTCTGACCACACCATAGCACTGCAACTGCTCTGCTCTCCTTCACTAACACCATTCTCCAACATAAAAACAATGGCCTTTTCTCCTCTGCTGTATTTCTTGACCTATCACAGACTTTCGATATTGTATCACATGATCTTCTACTCTCTGCACTCTCCAACCTCTCCTTTTCCATACCTGCCATCAGTTGGTTCCACAGCTATCTACACAGCCACCAGCAGTCAGTTGTCTGGCACACCAATCTATCCCCTCGCCTCCCTGTTACTCTCAGGGTTCCCCAAGGCTCCATCCTTGACCCCTTGCTTTTCTCTATTTTTACCAATGACCTGCACACCACCACCAAACATGCCTCCCTCATACAGTATGTAGATGACTCCACTCTCATCTGCTCAGCTCCAACTCTAACAGAACTACAACAGATCACTCAAGCATCTTTCTCTTCTGTTGAAAGTTGGCTATTAAATGCTCAACTCCTCCTCAACCCAAATAAGACCAAACTCCTTATCTTCCAACCCTCAAAATCTACCCCAAACATCCCCCATTTCAACATACTTGTCAAAGATAACACTTCCATCTCACCAACAGCCCACACTAAGCTACTTGGTGTACAGATTGACAACAAACTCAAATTTGACACTCACATATCACTCACAATGAAAAAGTCCACAAAAAACTTGGTGCCTTGTATAGAAACCAACAATACCTAACCAAACCAGTCAAAATCTCTACCGCAACTTCCCAACTAATCTCAACCCTACTCTACGCATCATCCATACTCACAAGTCTTCGACAATCAGACCTAAAGAAACTCGAAGCCTGCTACAATAAAACTGCAAAATTTGCATTAGGGGACTCCCACCACAGTCACCACTGTGTCTCCCTTAGAAACCTAGACTGGCTTGAGCTCCCTCAACTCCTACACCTAACCCAACCTACCTTTGCTCATAAACTTGTAAACCGCCCTCTTAAAATTCCCTCATACACTTCTCCAACCCTACCAATCCTCCAGACCCCTTCACTCCTGCAACAAAAATATACTCCAAGTCACCAAACCCAACAACTCTGCAGGGGAAGCACTATTCTCCTACTCCATATCCAAAATCTGGAACTCACTTCCCACTGCCATAACTACCCTCCCTTCCAGCAGTCTCTTCAAAAATGCTCTTAAAGCACACCTAAAATCTCACTGGCTATGTCCTTGTCCATACCCCAACTAACCCCCCTTACTCCTGTACCACTAATTAGCTGCCAGCTCTACTATTAGCTCTCAGCAGGTTATCAGTATTTCATTACTATTTCATATCCTTTAACTAGTAGATGATTGCAGTATGATGTTTACTCTTTTCTCTATGTGAGAAATTAATACTACTAGGCAAATGTATTGTACCTTATATTGTTATTATACTCTGACATATGTCATTACCTGTCAGACTGTGTCTTTGCTATAAATACGCTGTTGTTTTCCCTCTGAAATGTTAGATTATACTCTTATATTACGTGAAATTCTGCTTGTCTGAATATATGGAGCCTTCCTTGTGATATTATACTCCGACATATAGGTCATTTCTCCTGTTGAACTGTGTCTTTACTATAATTATACGGTTTCCTTTTTCATCGGATATGCTAGATTGTACTCTTATATTATGTAAATCTCATATGTCTGAATATATGGAGCTCTTTTCCCCAGGCCTCCGCTGAAAATGGGCATATACCCAGTTGAACTTTCCCGGTCAACAAATGTAAAATAAAATAAATAAATAAATAACAAAGTAACAACATGGCTGTCCAATAATACAAGACAAAACATTATTAGCAGAAACAAAGCGTGGACCTCCTGGAGAACCACTAAATCCCCAAAAGACCACCTTATATATAAACAGCTGAGAAATGATACAAAGAAGTCTATTATGCTAGACAAAAAGAATTACTACTGTAATCTGCAACAAAAGCACCAAAATCAACCACAAAAATTCTGGTCAGGCATAAACAAACTTCTCCACCCAGGCCAATCAACTACCCCTACCCTCTTAACTACACTCCAACAACCTCCTAAAATTGTTGCTAACACCTTTAACACTTTCTTTACAGAAATTGTGCAATACCTAGCCAGTAAGCTATCTCGCTATACCCCAAGTACTACCAACCTCACACCTGATAATAAGATCCCCTTTAAGCTTGATCCAGTACCAACATCTTTTATTAAGTCCCTACTTAAAAAAACTAAAACCCACCACCCTTTCAGCAGACCTACTACCTGCAGAATATCTCCAAAAAGCCACTAATTAAATAACATACCCTATATCAATTTTAATCAATAGAACTAGCCACAAAGCCTATATCCCCCACATCTGGAAAATCTCCCACATTGTTCCTCTTCATACAGGGGGAGATTCCACTGAACTTTCAAATTACAGGCCTATAGCCCTTCTGTCTCCCTTGGCTAAAATAATGGAAAAATGTATCCACAAGCAATTTCTTGCCTATCTTTATCAAAACACTCTCCTAGCCCCCTCCCAGCATGGATTTAGACCTTGCCATAGTACAACCTCAGCCCTTCCCTCCTTCTCCCATACAATAAATCAAAACCGTAATGACAACAAGCTCTCCTCAGCCCTCTTCCTTGACCTCTTCAAGGCATTTGATATAGAAAATCACCAGCTACTCTTAAACACATTAAAATCACTTTCCATAGAAAACCTAGCAATTACCTGGTTTCATTCTTACCTAAGTGACAGACAACAAGCTGTACTATTGAAGAATAACCTAATGCCCCTTTTACCAGTCACCCTTGGAGTCCCACAGGGATCTATATTAGGTCCCCTCCTATTCTCCATATTCATTAATGTCCTGTACAATGTCATCCCTGATGTCATCCCTGATGCAACTTGTATTCAGTATGCAGATGACTCAACCCTAATCTGCTCTGGCACCTCCCCCCACAGATTTACAATCCTTGTCCCAAATCACTTTCAACAAAGTACAGAACTGGCTCACTGGTCACCAACTGCTACTACTAAACCCAAATAAAACCAAACTATTATTCTTCTCCCCCACTCACAAGGTCCACTCACCACCTCTCACCATAATATCTAACACTGGTACCATAATTTCCCCAGAACCTACTATTAAACTACTAGGAATGATCATCAACATTAACCTCAAGTTTAATGCTCACACAAACAAAACTACTAAAACAGTTAATAAAAATTAGGCTTTTTATACAGGATTAAACCATTCCTAACCCCATCTGCTACAACTGTTATTGCCTATACACATCTGCTATTGACCCTTCTTTATGCCTCACCCATCTTCGTAAACCTAGGCAAATCAAACCTCAATAAATTTACTAGATGCTACACAATAACATTACCAGATTTGCCACAGGATCAGCTTATAGAACCCATCACTGCCTTAACCTTCAATCGGTAGACTAGCTTGAACTACCCTATCAACTGCAATATAACCAACTAATAGTTGTTCACAAAATCTTCTACCAACCAGACAGTACACCCATACTGAAAAATATTATTACCCTCTACAGTAACCTAAAATCCCTTCGCTCTTCCAAAAAATTGCTAGTGCAAACTGTTAAAACCAACAATTCAGCTGGTGAAACACTATTCTCCAACTCTGCTGGTAAAAACTGGAACCTACTTCCTGCTGAACTCACCACTAACCCCTCCTTATCCCAATTCAAAAAATCGCTTAGGAAATATCTAAAAATGTAGTGGCTTTGTCCCTGTACAAACCCTGACTAACCCCCATGCAACCATAATTCATAAATGAGAACCTCATTACAAGAATAAAACTCTGACTCAAACTGTTTAAAATTCTGTGTATCACTCACCTTCTGGAAAGATTTAAAGTTAACACTATACCATGTATGATAACCACCTTAATATATGTGTTTTCCTTTTTCAGATGAAATCTTTAACTATTTCTTTCTCAGCTACTTACTTCCAACCTTTGCTGTGTGTATGTGAGAAAAACATGTGCCTATGTGTACATATCGTTAAACAAATCTCAGTTTTGTGATAACTCACTGTAATAATTTCACTGTATTTACACTTGTTTTTTTACATTTGGAGCTTTTCTCCCTGGGCCTCCGCTGAAAATGGACCTGTATCCAGTCAGACTTTTCCGGTTAATAAATGTAAAATAAATAAAAAATAAAATAAAATAAAATTACAGGGCACAGTGCAATGAATGTGATAGATTCTATGTGGGCAAGACTGTAAATAAACTTGAGTAGGATTTCATGTCATCTGTCAGAAATCCGCTCTGGATGTAAAAATAATGCACTAGCCAAACACCTTTCTCTTCATAAAAGACACACAGGTTCTAAGTTTCAGATCCTGGATCGCATAGACATGGGTGATCTTGAAGGAGACATCCCGAATATTCTGGAGAAACATGAACTCATGTGGTAATTAAAGCTGAACTCTTTTAGGAAGCCTGGACTAAACTACTACTGTTCAATTAAAAGTGCACTGGAACTTAGAAAATTGCCACATTGTTTACATGACTTATTTTATTTTATTTTATTCTACCCTTTGGCTTTAAATGCCATTTTAAATCAGGTATAATTTAAGTGTATATTTTGTTTCCATCATCATACATTTTTTTTCTTATTATTTTTTCTTTTTCTGGTTCTCTTTTTTCCATTTTATTCAAAATGATGGTAATAACAATACTAATTATACAATTTTTTATAGATAGTTTTTAGGGTTCTTTTACACAAACGTGAAGAAATCTAGAAGGACGAAAGTGATCTTTGTTAACAATAGGTTATGAAAATAGAATATGATTTTTACAATTGATTTTTTACATGTGAAGTATGTATATATATATATATATATATATATATATATATATATATATATATATATATTATTTTTTTTTTTTTGATTGCCAAATGGACTAAGGTTGATACATTTCCAGCCATGTAGTATATTGTCTTGGATAAAATCACAGGTTTAATAATCTGCTCAATAATCTGGTTAAATAAGAGGTGCCACATCATTATAAATGTTATTTAAAGTACATAAGGGTTATATATTATTATGACTGCTACTAAGTAGGGCAGGACCAGCTCGAATGTCACACTGATGGGGGAAGGGATGTGAATTTAACATGTGTACCAATAACACTTTGTTTTACAGCACAATAAACCACTCCCTTGCCTGATAAAAAGAATATATATTTAGAAAGCTTGTGAGGAAACTATTACTCTATTTTTGTTTTACTTGGATCACTTGTCTGTGTACTTAATAAAGGATTTTTGACTGGAAACAGACTGCCTGCCTTGCTTGGATTACTTTTGAATACTTAGTAATTCTGTACAATTATATATTTTTTATTTATTTATTTTACTTAAGACGAGTTTAAGTTCATTACTTCTACTACTTTTGTCTGATCTGATTAATATACAGGGATTACCTAGAGATATATGGACTGAGAATCTTCCACACAGAAAAGTTTCTTACACCGTTTTGTTTTTGGACCCACTACACTTGTTTAGTGGGTTGTTTTGAGACTTCGGGGATACCACGGAGATTACCTGTTTTTTTTTGTTTTGTTTTTTTTTTAATTCATGTATTTCAGTACTATGTAAGATTTTATTTTACTGTGCAATTTACTGTGTCACTTTTTGTACTATGCAATATGTCATAAATATACATTTCTCCCTGGGCCTCTGATGAAAAAGGACTTGCATCCAGTTGGACTTTCTCGGTAACCAAATAGGTTCATAGGTTCATAGGTTCATACTAGGCTATCTGCCCGAGGGCATTTACAAGCCTAGCCCATAGTTTTGTGGCTTACGCCACCCCTTTAGTATGGGGAACTATACCCATTATTTTGCTGTGCCTCTGTCAAGCAGTGACACTGAGGTAATCCCTGGGGTATATCTGCGATCTCCCATCCATTGGTCAAGATTTCTCTTGAACAAGGCCAGCGGTGCTCTGCCTCACATATACGGGATTTTATTCCACAGCATAGGAGTCTTTAGGTGATGAATCTATCCCTCCAGCACGTCCTATTAATAGCCGTGTCAGGTTTAAGTCTCCGCCCTTGTGGCTCTGACGGATCTAGATTTTTTGAGGTGAAGCATATTCATCAAATCTGGGTTTGACATGGCCTTGTATGTTAGGCAAAGGTCACCTCTGAGCAAGCGGTGGCGACTGAATAGAGATGGAGTTCTTTCAGTCGGGCAGCATAGGACAGATGTTTGAGACCCTTTATCCTTTTGGTGAGGAACTTTTGTGGCCTCTCCAGCTGCTGCAAGTGTCGGGTCAGATACATTCGAATGGGGCATTGTACTCAATCATTGGTCTGATGAGTGATGAGTATAGGAGACTATGACCTCCCTTGATCTAGATGAGAATCCCTTCATGATAAGGTGGGCAATGTAGAAGGTCTTCCTAACTACTTTAGCTACATGGGTGTCGAATGACAGGCTACTATCAACCTGGGTCCCCAGGTCCCTGATAACTTCTTCTGTGCTCAGTGGATTGCCACCTATTTGGTAGCTAGGGGTAACCTTGTTTTTCCTGAAGGGTATGACTATGCATTTTGGCATTTAACTTTAGGCCATGGCTCTGCCACCAGTTATCCATTTCTGTGAGACCCTTTTGAAGGATATCTGTGTCAGATGTGTTTTCTACTATGGAGCCCAGTTTGCAGTCATCTGCAAACTTTGTCAGCCATAACCCTGGTGTGTTTGCTTGTACTTCGGAAAAGTAGATGCCAAACAAGAGTGGGCCCAGGACTGAGCCCTGTGGTACACCACTTGTGACAGGCTTTGAGTCTGACATGGCGCCAGCAACTCTGACCCTGTGGGTTCTGTCACTCAGCCAGTTTGCAACCCATCTTGTGATGTATGGGTTAACATTTAAGCTGATGAGTTTTTCAATGATACCCGAGTGGGGTATTGTATCGAAGGCCTTCGCCAGATCGAGGTAGGCTGTATGGACTGCCTTTCCCTCATCAATGGCTTTGGTGACTGTTTCGAAAAAGTCAACCAAGTTTAGAAGGCATGATCTGCCTTTGACAAAGCCAAACTGGGATGGATCCAAAGTCTGCAAATTCCCTATGTCTTTATTTATGAGGTCCATTATGATCCTCTCCATGGCTTTGCAGATAAGGCTTGTCAAGCTAATGGGCCGGTAATTTCCAGGGTCGGTGGAGGCACCGCCTTTGTGAAGTGGAACCACAGTTGCAGTGCGCCACTCCCTGGGTACGTATCCAGAGGTAAGACTATGAAATATAAAATAAATAAATGAAATAAAGCTGTTGTATGAAGACTCTGCCACTGACTCAGCAAGCAGATTTCTGTGTAAGATATCACTCTTCATGAATGGGCTAATAGTACTTAACAGTAGCCAAGACATGCAAAACATGCCTGTCCAGTGGCACCTTACATTCCATTGGGTCATGGATAATTGGACATCTGTTGAAGTCTGGTAATCAAAAATGATTGGTTAGGGTAGGGAGACTGGCATCTAAGTCAGCATTTAAAGCATGTGACAAGACATGGCTTCATAACATGAGCACAATGAACTTTACTACAGAGAGCATTACTTTGTACCATATGTACTTAGTGTGCATAGCGACCTATCACTGTGCAAGCTCACAAAAAAAGTTTGTAATTCATAACCCATTTATTATTATTTATTTAATTTTAATGTTTCACTGGGACAGTCCATTTGGGTAAAGAGGTGTGGCTAAAAGGCTCCATGATGAAAAGAACAATGAGATTTGGATACATTTTATACACAAATTAAAAGCAAGGCGTGATGCAGTTATATATCAGCATGCACTGAAAGTAATGACATCATTACATCAATAGGGAGGGTTTGACATAACAGTCTTTACTTTGTAGGTAGAAAGTACAGGGTTTGGTTCTAACCTGTGGTTATTTGCTAGGCTTGTAATAATCTGCAGACTGATACCTTAGTAATTTATCTATGAACTTATATACTAACTGGTTTCTATATATTAATATATAAATCTAAATGTGTCCCATTTGGAAGTGTCACAGCACAAAAAAGCAGTATTTGCATCACACACAAAATGATACAAGTATAATCAGGAATGTAATGTATGGAATAATACAAACACCAAATAATGCTGCAAAGAATGAGGGAGAGAAAAAATATAAGAAACAGATGATAAATGATGAGTGGGTCACACAAGCTTTAAGAACGAGGGGGTTGAATATTAGTGAAGATGGGACAAGGTTTGAGACAAGTGCACATAGTGGTACTGCTATACAGATGCATGAACAGGAGAGATAATGGGCACTGTTTACAGATTTTTCTAAAGTTTTTTGGGGAAGGTAGCTTACACGATGAGGATATTTGGGTGAACAAGAGGAGCCTGTTGATCAGAAAGAGACAGAGACTGCAACAGACAGAGAGCATTGTAGTGGTTCCCAGAGTAGAACACTTTCAGGCAGATCAGAGAAGGAATAATATTAGGTGCATTTTCTCCATAATTTCAGATATGATGTTCTGGCCACAAAGAAAAGGACATTACATGCCATGTACTCAGGCTGAGCTCCCTGCCACAAAATACCTCAATCCTAATAGCTCTGCACAGATCAAAAGTATACACCAAAACTGAAAATATGCAGCAATCTGGAGGGTATGCATACCTACAAAAACAACATGAACAGACAAGCCTAATACCACACAGTTATTCAGCTCTCTGGGATTCTGTTTTCCTTCAGGGAATGTGTGGTAACTTTCGGATAGTGTGCAGTATGCACTTCCTTATATACAGTTTTGTGTTGATCAAAGAAAACTTCACATGGCAGATAAAAACAGTTTCTTTTGCTTACCACTTCACATTTCCAGTTTTTACAGAAATGATCAGCTTTGGCCACGCCGTCCCTAACCAAGGTACAGTTCTCTTGCTAGAATCTGATGTTGCTTCATCTTATAAAAGCAATACCCTGTGAACTATAGCTGTGGCCTCTTAATAAGTTACTTTCTGCTGGCTTAGCTTTTTAAATACCGTATCTTTTCAAAACATTGTTTTTAACTATTTCATAAACATTGCTACAAAACATCACCATCTGTAACATCTCTAATTTGTTTCTGCCTCTATTCCTTTGAGAAACTAATAGTTATTGTTGCTGGAAGGATTTCAAGACTGTTTAATAAGTTTATACAAGCAGTCTGTAGCCATGGTTTTATCCCAGTATTTCAGGTAAGGAACTTTGGCATGATCTACTGAGAAAGCCAACATCAGAGTCACAAAAATGAGGGATCTTTGTTTTCTCTTCTAATTCTTAACAGATCCCTCTTGCCACAGGGCAACTTCTTCTTCTTCTTTTCCTGGTTAGGGGTTGCCACAGCAGATCATCATCCGCTCATGATTGGCAGTGGAGTTTTATGGTGTCGAGTTGCCAGCCCAATGCCCTACTTTCCACAGAAGGCACACACATGCACACACTCATGCCTAGGGACAATTTAGTGTGTCCAATCCACCTACAGCATGTCTTTGGGATGTGGAAGGAAACCGGAGCACCCAGAGGAAACCCACACCCACGCAACCACAGGGAAGACATGCACAGAAGGCACCCCAGCTGAGGATTGAACCAGAGAACCTCTTGCTGTGAGGCAGCAACACTAACTGCTGCACCACAGTGGCTCTTGCCACAAGGCAACAATGTATTGTTATTAACATATAATTTCCTCAATTAGCAGACAATATTTTAATGCACTTACAAATGATTACCTATGTATTGAACACCCACAAAAAAAACTACCTATAATATATAAGACTGGACTCTTCCTCAAGATTTCTAACAATGTGTAGATTTATGAACATATGAATTTAAGTATTTTGTTAAAAAGACTAATATTAGTGAAGAACATAGCTTGTTTTGTTTAGCATGCATAGTGTTTGCTCCATAATGAGACAATTTAATTGATGCTTATCTTTACAACTAATTATGCAATTAGTTGCAAAAACAGTGTACGACTGTTAAAATACTATCAACACACATTTCTGTTTTTTTATTTTATCCATGAACTCAACACAACAGATGATGATCCATCACTTTTATGAACTCTTTGCTTCCAAGGTGGTGCTTAAAATTGTAATGTCAAATTCCCTTTCTCTGCAGTGTTTTCTCTGTTTACAAGTAAGACAAAAATGATGTGGGTGTCTTATGTGTAACACCATTCAAACATGTGAATCCCAAACAACATGTACAAGCAGATGTCAAGAACCTAAAGCAAACAGATATACATCCATTCCTGTATTCAAAATATTTTGTTGTTAAGTAAAGTATGTCTATATATATATCTATATATATCTATATATATGTATATCTATATATATATATATATATATAGGTGTTTATATATATATATATATATATATATATATATATATATATATATATATATATATATATATATATATATATATATATATATATACATATATATATATATATATATATATATACATATATATATATATATATATATATATATATATATATATACATACACACACACACACACACACACACACACACACACACACACACACAAAGAAATGTTCATCTATAGTTAAATTACATCTAAAAATAACAGTAGTTGTAACACAGCACAGGAGTTCAGTACTTCAGGATTCTTGTTTCTTTAATATAGCTTATGACTTAATTACAAACACTGTCCTCTAAGATGCTTACAGTTAATATACTCTGTCTTTGAATTTTATGTGAAAAATACATCTGGCATGCAGACAGCAACATGCTTCTCTTGTCAGCATTCCAAGCGGTTTGACTAACAGAGTGATGTTTTTTTGCCTAGCCCACAAAGGCTTCTTCCTCTCTACTAAATGTAGAAGCTGTATCATCTAATTAAAGAATTTCCTACCAAACATAGCCATGAATCTATTCCTTAATCCATTAAGTATAATAGACCTCCAAACACTTGATAACCAGATAATCAGTGTTGCTCTACTGCACATTGAACTGCAGTATTTTGGGGGTTTATGATTTAGTTTACATTATTTTTTTATATTTTTGCTAGTTAGAATGATCAGAAGATATGCATACAGAGACTGGGATTCAAAAAGGCTTACTGTGAGAGGGAAGCCTTAGCATAGCTGCTTTCCTACTTATCTTTGTGATTCGTATACCACCCTACCACTGACGTTTCCCACCGGCAGAGGCCTCAGCATGGCGGGTGGTCCTGCTGACTGAGCCACATTCTAAAGTGGCAGCTTGGGGAGGTGGGTTGCACTAATTAGTTGTGTGCTCTCTCCTGAAAAAGCCTGTGGTTCTGATTTATACTGCTGAACAATTCAGAAATTCACTCAGCTGTATCATTTTCCAGTTATATGGACAGGAAAATGCTGTCAAGAGACATTGGTCACCAGTTTACTCCTACCAAGTCATTATAGGTGCAGGTAAGTTCAGTGAAGAGATAGTGATGGAAGAGGGTAAATGCATTTGTGTATGGAAGTGTGTGAGCATGTCTTTAGTGACATGAAGGAAGCCATATGACTGTATATACGTGTATGCGTGTTTGTTGCAACATGTGTCTGGATTTACGAGTGAGTGCTTTCGTGAGTGTGATTCACTGTGGGGGATTGTCTGTTTGTTGTTGGGTGTGTCTGTGTGTGGGTGTGTGTCTGTGAGGTCTGACAACACTAGTGTTAAACAAGAGTGATTCAGAGATATGCTAATATGCATATAATGATGCCTTTATCATTGTAACCACTGGTTTATGAATTGCATTTTCTCATTATTGCATAATTTGACCTAGTTGTGGTAGGCAATTCATGCAAGCAGTGAAAACCTTTCTGAATCCTAGGGACGAACTAGTAAATGTTTTAAACTTGGATGTTAAGTTGTACACTTTGCATCAAGACAATGGCTCCTGACAAAATAAAAAATACAGTATTCTGAAAGACAGAATATGATTTTAAAACCTCCCAAGCAATACTAGCAAGTCTACTGACATGTCAAAGGCCTTGAAAATACCGATGTTTTTGTTTTGTGTGTGTGTGCGTTTGTTGGTATAAGTGAGCTTAGCTAGGTTTAGTGTTACAGTTAGAGTTAGGGGAAGGTATATGTGTGCTATTTAGTATAGTTGAGGATAGGTTTATGGTTAGCACTATGTATAGGTTTGGATTTGGAATTAGTATTAAAGCTAGAGTTAGGGTTAGCACAAATTTATAAAATAGTACAGGGGGTTGAAGCATTCATCTCCCAATTATATTGCCTTCTAAATAGCTGTAATAATGCATCTGTTCTTGTACACCACAAGTACAGTGGAAAAGTCACAAATAAACACTTTTGGTGCAAATCCCACATAAATGAACTTAACCACCTCTGTTTACTCTGATGTTGAGGTACCACCAGGATTGATTAAGTGGATGAAGGTCCTTAGCTTTTAAGAAATCCAGTATTTTAGTGAACAATTTTCACATGCAAGGCTCTTTTTCTACCTCAGTGCATTGTGTTGGTTCATTCCTGTCTTTTCTGGTTACAGGTATCACCAACATCCTTTCTGACAAATTCACCTCCAGATTTAACCTACCAACCAGATCTTCATTTTGCCCCCCCCCCCCCATCATTACCCACCTTCTTTTAGCTATTATCTCTCTTAATCAAATTCCATCACCTCTATCAAAGATTACTTCTCTAGGTCTACTGCATCTGGCTGCCTCTTTGCAGATGCCAAATTTTAACTTTACTCATTTTATTTAATTATTCTATTTAACCTCAGTCTCTTGAATGGTGACACACTGATGTAGTGATTTCACTCCACATAAGACTCCCCAGTATCATTGGTGAGGAAATAGAATGTGTTATAGTATATCTCATAAATGATGATATAGGTAACCTTCATTCCCTTGATCCAAACCAATATGGCTTTGTTTAAGGGTATGTTCTGTCTGCTCATTCTAATCAATTTCTTTAATAGGGTCATGAAAGTCATAGATATGGGTCACATTCCTGACACTTCTTAATGTACCTAGATAAGGCCTTTTATAAAAATCCCCATGCAGGAATAATCAGCAAGCTTGCATAACTTAAAATTAATCGTTAAAATGTTCATAGGTTCATAGATTCATAGGTAGGAACAAGGCTATCGGCCCAAGGGCCTACGTAAGCCTAGCCAACAAGGTTCCCTGGCTTATGCCACCCAAGAAAGTTATTTTCCTGTGCCACTGTTGATCAGAGACACAGAAGTGATCCCTGGGGTGTATTTCCTATTTCCCATCCACTCATCAAGATTTTTCTTGAAGGGAGGCGGAGCCTAGATGGCATTCTGAAAGCAGCACTTTTTCAAAGCTCCACAAACTTACTCTAAAAAAAACAGGAAAATAATAATTTAATCCTAGAAAAAACTATCAAATATCAGAGATATCTATCCTTACCATCACCACACCAGCTTTGGGAGCTATTCATCAAAATTTTCTTGTCAGAATTAGCTGGAGTTTAATTTTTTACTGTGGAAATGAGTTCCTCAAAGAATTCTTATTCAGAAACAACACTGAAAAAAGAAATTCAATTGATGTCTTCTACATTACAAGAACTATCCTTGAAAATGGACATCTTCAAAGAAAATCTTGAGAATTTAAAAGAAAACTCTCAAAAACAAACAGAAACCTTTAAAGAATTATTACAACAACATCAAACTAAACTACTGACATTGAAACATCACTTTGTGACCTAGAAGGGAAGCTTAAAGCAGAAGAATTCCAAGGTAAATTTATCCTTCAACAAAACAACTGGCTTATTAATAAATTAGATGATCTGGAAAACAGAGAAAGGAGAACTAATTTAAGAATCTTCGGGTTACCAGAAAAGTCAGAAGGTGAAGATATTATCTTATTTTTAAATTCCTTGTTACCTGACATCTTAGGTTTAAAGGAAGGTGTATCCTATGGTATAGAAAGTGCGCACAGAGCTATAGGGAAACCAATACCTTCCTCATCTATCTCCACACCAAGATCTATTGTGGTTAAATTTCTCTCTTACCAGGACAAAGAACTTGTACTTAAATCTGCATGGAGGAAAAGTCCACTGAAATATAAACTTTCACAAATCAGATTTGACAATGATTATTCCTCCAGAGTTCTAGAAATGAGGAAAAAATCCTGGCCACTGGTGAAGCTACTTAAACAAAATAAAATAAAAGCCCAACTTACATATCCTGCAAAAATAAGGATTTCCTTTTCTAATTAAATAAGTTCTTTTAATAATCTTGAAGAAGCAACCAACTTCATTGAAAACAACAACATAATAGCAATTCCAGAGGACATGAACTAGACTTCAACTACCTCCCTGAAAAGATCACTTGAAAAAAATATTTGGACTGATGTAAAGAAAAAAAAACAAAGAACGGAATCTAAAAATGTTTCTTCTACTGCTTCTCTCAAAGAATCAACTAAATTATGAATCACTTGCTAAAAGGACAATAAAAAATTATGTATAATATTTTTTCTTTTCTGTTTTATCCTACTAGATATATTTCTTGTGTGAAGCGTTTCCATTGCTTGGTTTTTGGCTTTCTCATTTCCTCTCACTCTAAAATTACATTTATAGTTAGTATATAAACATTTTTCCAAATGTTAATAATTTTTAAAATAACTGCCTAATCATTATTTTTCCCTCATTGCTTTACTGTAGTAGTGAAATGGAAGGATCTGATACAGGAGAAATACATTTTATTAATTTTCTATGAGAGTTGAGGGTAAATTGGTTAAAATCCAAAGCTTTTTATGCTGTCACTGTACTCTCAATTAAGCGAGACATTCGAGTTGCATACAGACATGAGATTTTTCTTTACTGATGAAGTGTGCTTTTAAAATAATATTAGACAGAAGATATTTGCTTGCTGGTATTTAAAAATAGCTAACGTTCCTGCTTTTGCAGTTATTTTCTGTATTTTTTAATTTACAACATTCTCGGAGCCCGAGAACTGTCAGAAATTTTTAGTGTGTTGTCCCCGAGCCCGCAAAAAGCACTTATCGCTTTACATTAAGCTCGAACAGTCTATTCAGCTATATTAATTTAGGTGACATCAACAATGGTTACATTTGGTCTCTCAATCAAGTCATGTAGCTTTGAAGAGTCAATAAAATAAAGCAGAGGGTGAGGAGGGAATGATCAGATGGGGTGATAGGTTTCGGATAGTGTGACACTCTAGCCCTCACTCTCTCGCCTGCTTTGATTCAGAGGTCCCTTTCTAATGTAAGATAATCTTGTCCACTCCATTGCCCCTTTCTTCTTCTTTTCTCTTCACTTTCGGCTTGTATCAAGTATCCCCTACGAGTTACCTCCCATTAAATGACATTCTTCCTTGTGAGTCGGAAGGATTTGTGGTAAAGTTGAAACACCACAGAGTATATAATTTTACACACTTCATTCCTCTTAAAGTGATAGGCACACATTTATATACTTTATACTTGAATAGGAGATATAAAAAGGGAGGGGTAAGAAAAAGGAATGGGAAAAGATGAACAGCTCAGAGAAAAGAGGAAGGTACAGAAATGGAATGATCAAGTTTGAAATCAAATAAGAAATAAAGAGTGTGACTAATCCACTTACTTCTGACTGACACACAAACTTAATCGTGCAGATACTTGGTTGTACACAAAGTTGTATAGACATTGTCCCCTACTTTCTTTTGTTCACTGCCATTGTAGTGACAATATTGATGCCAGGTTCCTTCATTATCAATGTCCATTATCATAGACACTGGCTGTGCTTGCTTTATATGCCAGACACTGTAAATAAAGAACACTGTCCTTTCTTATCATTTGCAAGTGTTGTAGTTTTCTCTCTGTACTTGTCCTAATCTCAGTAAAACCACTGTATAGCCATGTGTCCCCACAGGGGCAAGCATTTGAAATATCAAGACTGGGTAGAGCACGATCCAAATTAAATAGATCGAATGGCTGAAAGGATGGACTTCATATAATAAGCTCAAGATTCCATTTCTCAGAATATTCAATTTTTTCCAAGGCATGGCGATCACTGAGTTGGTATATAAATACACACACACACACACACACACACACACACACACACACACACACACACACACACACACACACACACACATACACATAAATAAATAAATAAATAAATAAATAAATAAATAAATAAATAAATAAATAAATAAAGAGTGTGGCTAATCCTAGCACTTTAATGTTTGGTTCTCAAACTAACTGTCCCTTCATATTTCTGATGTTACATATATTTTACATTATCACTGCAAATTGTGCTACAAACTATGAGTTAGTAATATATTAAACAAATTTAATCTAATCAATTTTGACCCTATGAATAAGAACACATTTCAAAGACTAGGAGAAATAAATAAAAAAGAATGATCAAAAAGCTACATCCTCAGAATAACCCAAATCTGCACACTTATTAAAAGAAATTTTATGTAGCTGGGTTCGGTGAAATCCATACAGTCACTAAATGACAGTTTGTTATGTTAGATTCACTAAAGACCATAGACAAGTGTATGAATCTGCTAGGAAAATTACAATTCATATTCAGGATTATTATGGTTGCAAGAGTGACTCTATCTCAATATCAGTGAATGAAATGTACACAGGTACATATTACTTGCTCCTTGTCTATATTGCTCACTGTTTTTAAGGTCACCTTTTCAAAGCAATCATCTGCTGTTGACAAGGATTGATTGAGTACCATTTTGCACTATGCAAGTCAGGTAAAATCCATTATATAATCTTATATATAAAGCTGAAAGCATGCAAATACATGTAACGTGAATGGAGCATAATATGCAAAAGATTGTGTAAACTAGATGATGGCTCCTACTTTTTAGGGTAACACAGGTTTTTTCATACATTATTTTCTACAAAATAATCTATGTACTCTTAAGACATTTTTGTCAATTGTAAAGTGAAATAAAAGATGAAACTATATACTGCATTACATATAATACATTATTCCTCAAAACTCAAGCAAAGTTTTGTTTGTTGGAATTATTTAGTTTAGTTGCAATGTAACTTATGTTCCAGTTGACAGGTGATCTTGTTTGAGTGGTTAAAGATGTACAATTAATTGTACAGCAACGGGATGAAATACACTCTGAAGTTCACAAAGTGTATGCCTTTCTGAAATAAATGTAATAGCTGAGTTGACATCTGATTGTTGAACAATCTGTCAGGCCAGTTTTTCTGTAAACATGGAAACAGCATATAGTAAATATGAATTCTAAGAAGATCTACTAGCTCAGAGAGGGAGGGGAAGGGGAAAAAAGGGGGGGAAGAGAACTAATTTAACAGAATATCATTTGAAAAACCATTTCACACTGAATTATTTGTATAAGGGTTATGTGGTTACTATCTTCACATATCAGAAAGTCTTGTTAAAATCAAACTGGTTATAAATCAATGAAAAATCATAAATGTTATGACCACAGAAACTTTACATCAGTTAAGAAGTGATGAAACACGAAACTGAAATGTTTTGATATAATTCAAATTGTGTTGAGAATTGAGTTAATAACCTGTTTACTCATTGGAGTTATAATAACCTACTGCAAACTTAAAAGAACTCCAGTAAAATTTTAGAGAGCTCAAGAAAAAAGTTTTGTTGTTAAGGCATGAGGGTTAATCTGATAGATATTCTTTCATCTGTCAGATTAGGAATGATTAACATTCCATGGTTATTAGAAAGTTTTTATCATTTTTTTATGTATTGTTTAAGTTCCTGTTTTTTAACCAGCCTGAGTGTGAATATAACTTGTACTCCTCAATAAAAGTAACCAATCTGACATTAATATTTAAGGATGATAAAAACAGTTTGCAATCTCAATATTTTTGGAAGATTTCTGAGTTCTGTTTATATATTTGTCTTACAGATCTAATTAATGAGTAGGGATCTGTCATTTTTATCCTTTAAAGTTAATGGTTTGAATAGTCCAAGGAAGAGATCTAATTTACTGAGGTACTTAAAATTAAACAAATCACAGGTAATTTTTTTTTCAAGAAACTCATTTCAAAACAGAGGATAAACATATATGGTGCCCAAATTAATATTTAATGATATCACATTCATCATACAAATCAAAAACTAGAGGAGTGATGATTCTTTGGAAGAAAGACATTATTTTTCCTCAAATTATCTTTAATTACGAAGACAAAGAAGGTCTTATGGCATTAGTCACATTGAAATTTAACAATAGAATTTGGACATTGGTGAATTTATATTGGTTTCCTGGCATAGGGACAAAGACAGTTAAAAAAAATCTAGACTTTATTAGTAATTCATACAAAGGTAATTTAATAGTAGGAGGAGACTTCAAGTGTATATTGAACAATTCTGAGACCGCAAATCTGAGAAATCTTCGTCTTGTCCCCATAGCAAAAATATTAAAAAAAGGGAGTGAAACCCTTAGTTTAATTGACACTTTTACTTTCAAAGAAGACAATTCACTATTATTCTCTCATCAGGATTTTAGATTTAGAGCACAAACTGGAATTGATAAATTATTTATCTCACAAGAGTTGAACATTAAAATAATAAAATTTTCAATAATCCCCTGCCCTTTATCTGATCATAATTCTCTCATTTTAATAATTCAAACAGATTTTAAAAAACTAACTCACATAACAAGAATACCAGCTTATATCACAGAATTAAGAGAATTTAAACATTGGTGAGAAACAGAACTACATTTTTTTTAGACACTAACTACTCTAAAGAGATAAACATAGTTATGATATGGGATGCTTTTAAAGCTTATATATATGGCAAAACTCTCACATGGTTTACAAATAAATTGAAAGAATGGGAATCAGAACTACATATATAATAAAGGCAAAAATAAGGAGCTAACACCTATGTCTAATAATAAAATAATAATTGAACTAAATAAAAAATATAATGAAATTTTAACTCACAAGACTAATTTGGCTTTAGAAAAATTAAAATGAAATGCATATTCCACATCTCCTAGACATCTTCATAACTTAGCTTTACAAGCTAAAAAACAATCTAAAGTAAATAACATAATCAACATTTTTCATGAGGGAAAAAATAATAGAAACGACTTGATGTCTTCAAGTATCATTATACAAAATGCTTTGGAATTATAAATTCTCACAGTAACATTTCAAATTTAGATCTAAATTCTTCAAATATTAAGAAAATCACAGAAATATTAAAACTAGAATTACAGAAACAAATCTCACATAAAGAAATTACAGCAAATATTAAGAAAAGCAAAAGTAATAAAGTTCCAGGAATCGATGGTATTATAATTGAACTTTATAAAATTTTTCCAACTTCCATAATCTCACTATTTCACGAAACTTTACTCAAAATCCAAACTCATAATTCAACTCCACCTACATGGCATTACTCTTTAATTATACCCATCATAAAAGAGAATAAAGACTCAACATTATGTAGCTCCTATAGACTCATTTCTCTTCTCAATAATGATTATAAAATATTTATGTCAATCCTTGTCAACAGAGTCAAAAAATTCATACCCCATATTATAAATGAAGATCAGTTTGGTTTTATCCATAACAGGCGAACTAATGATAATATTCAAAGAATTCTAACTATAATTAACATCTTAAATAGAAATAATCAGGATGCATTATTAATTGCCCTAGATATAGAAAAAGCTTTTGACTTATTAAAATGGGACTATTTATTTAAAATATTAGAACTCTATGAATTTCCTCACACATTCATTTCACTGATAAAAAGTATCTATAAAAATAACCTAGCATATGTAAAACTTGGTCCTTTCACCTCTGAGTCAATTGCAATTACAAATGGTACAAAACAAGGCTGTCCCCTTTCCCCAGTTTTATTTGCACTAGCTATTGAACCTTTTGCTTCTTCAATCCGCTTAAATCCTATAATAAAAGGTATCGATATACATGGACAATATAATTCTAAAATTATGCTTTTCACAGATGATGTACTTCTCAAATTGACTTATTCAAAGGAATCTTTAGAGGAATTGGATGTTCAGGTAGAACAATTTTACTTAGTCTCAGGTCTATATTTTAATAAAGCTAAATCTAATTACCTAGTGTTGAACAAAAAGAATAAAATCTTAGTGGATGAAAATCACATAATTGGTAAACAAGTACTCACTCTAAATTACTTAGGTATTACTTTATGTAATAACATAGAAGACATACTAAATATTAACTATAACAATATCATAAACTTCTTAAATATGTATATCATAAAATGGAACAAAATCAATCTGTACTTTGAAGGCAGGTTACAATTAATAAAAATGATATTGTTACCAAAAATTCTTTACATAGCGCAAGCTATTCCCAGGATTCCAGACAAACTTATACTAAAAAAAATAAACTCATGTTTATTAAAATTCCTTTGGTATCCTAATAGAAACAGAATAGCTATCACACATCAAATCAGATCCTGGGACCAAGGAGGAATTAACTTTCCAGATATAGAAACTTACATTAGAGCTTCCATCTTTAGAATTGTTATCAACTGGATAGACCCAATATAACAGAATAAAACCTATTAATCTGACTTTTATAAACTATATCTTTAACATATTTAAAAAATTTATTATGTCCAATCCAGACATAAAGATTTGGATAAATATTCTAACTCCTTTTAGCTCTATGAAGGGTTTTCTCAACAAGATACATAAAAATGTCTTCATTTTATGGGAAACTAAAAATTTTATTTGTTGGCAACACTGTATTAAAGATTTAAAACCAATTGATAGTCAACAAATAGCCAATACTTTTAATTTATCCTCATCTGACTGGTTATTATTTCAAAATATAACACTATACACGTCTGATTTGTGCAGAATAATTAGTAGTTCTCCTTTTAAAGATATGCCAAACTTCATAAAATGTATATACAAAATCATATATGATAACTTTAATTGGAAAAACACAATTTCAAATCTATATAAATGATTAATAAATTATAAAGTTAAGCCTAAGCAAAATTACTAGAATTTCATTACTAAAGGGTACTCAATTAATCTAACTCCAGAAAACAAAACTAATCTATTGTACTCTTAAATTAACATGTAACACTCAATTCTGGAGAATATATACTTGGAAATTTCTGCACAGATCATTCTATACACCTAATAGACTTATCAAATTTGTTTCTTCTAATAGTGTAATTTGTTGGAGATGTCTGCAAACCTGTAAAGCAGACTGTATACACATATTCCATGATTGCATTAAACTTAAAAAATATTGGGAAGACATTAGAAATTTTTTGCAAGCTTTATTTTCAGATACTTTTGTATTAACAAAAATCTTTAATCTTCGTGAATGTTACTGAAAAACTAGAAATGAATAGGAAAGATTTATATTTGCTATGGACTATTCTAGCAGTGGCTAGAAAATGTATTTCTAGGAAATGGCTTTCCAAATCTGAATCAAATTTTGAAGAATTTTTGAACCTTCTAAACGAAACAGCGTCGATGGAAGTAAAAGTAAAAGAGTCAAGGATTATCCCTAAGAAATGGAGCAACAATCCATGGAAGAAGGTAACTCATCTTATCGAAACATTGAGAATGGATTCAGTCTCTTCTTGAAAGCTTGGTATTAAGAAGATGAAAGATAAACATATCTAAAATATCTGTATATTTGACTTAGACTGGTTTATTATATAATTTATACTCAGGCGAATGTATATAATGTAAATATTTAGTTACTCTTGTTATTATTTACATATTGATTTTTTCTGGATAATCTACAAGTAGTCTTTGTTAAATTTTCAAGAAAAATAATAAAAACTTACGAGTATAAAAAAAAAAAAGATTTTTCTTGAAGAGTGCTAATGAAGAACTTTGCTTGACATAGATGAGTAGCCTGTTCCAGAGTATGGGAAGTCTCTGGGACAGGAATCTATCCCTCCAGCATGCCCTGTTTATTGTGGTGACAAGGTTTAGGTCCCCAGAGCATGTAGCTTGGAGGGATTGGAATTTCTTTAGGTGTAGCATGTCCAACAGCTCTGGGTTTGACATAGCTTTATATGTTAGGCAGAGATCACCTCAGAGTAGGCGGTATGCTACGAAGTAAAGCTGGAGTTTTTTGAGGCGGTCAGTGTAGAGCATTTGCTTGAGGCCAGTAATCCTCTTTGTGAGATACTTTTGTGGCCTTTCCAGCTGCTGCAGATGTCTTGTGAGGTACATTCCAAAAGGGGCATTGTACTCCATAATGGGTCTAATGAGTGTGAGTAGAGGGGAACGATGACCTCTTTTTTCCTGGATGAGAACCCTTTTATGATGAGGTGTGCCACGTAGAAGGACTTCCTGACTGCTGTGGCGATGTGACTATCAGAGGAGAGACTACTGTCCACCTGGGTCCCAAGGTCTCTTATCACACATTCGGTGTTAAGTAGATTTTGCTGCCTATGTGGTAGTTCATGGGTACAGAGTTTTTACCAAAGAGGATGGCATTGAGCTTGAGGCCATGGCTCTGACACCAGGAATCTTTCTCAGCAAGGCCCTTCTGTAGGATGTCCACATCATTTGGGGACTTGACTATGGCTCCTAGTTTGCAGTCATCTGCAAACTTCTTTAGCCAGAGGCCTTCTGTGTTAGCCTGTACTTCAGGGAAGTAGATACCAAACAGGAGAGGTCTCAGGATGGAACCCTGTGGTACTCCACTTGTCACTGCTTTGAGGTCAGATTTGGAGTCTGCAACATTTACAGTGTGGGTTCTGTCAGTGAGCCAGTTGGCAACCCATCTTGTGATGTAGGGATTTATACATAGTTTAGTGAGTTTAGCTATAATTCCAGAATAGGGGATGGTGTCAAAAGCCTTGGCGAGGTCAAGATAGGTTGTATGAACCACCTTACCCTTATCTACGGCTTTGGTGACTGCCCCAATGAAGTCGATCAGGTTCAGGAGGCATGATCTGCCTTTCACAAACCTGAACTGGGTGGGATCCAGAGTTTGGAGGTTACCAATGTCTTTGTTTATGAGTTCCATGATGATATGTTCCATGGCCTTGCAGACCAGGCTCATCAGGCTAATAGGTCGATAGTTCCCAGGATCAGTGGTGGCTCCCCCTTTGTGGAGTGGGATAACTGTTGCTGTGTGCAATTCAGTGGGCACAAAGCCCGATGCAAGGATATTATTGAACATGGTTCTTAAGTGGGGAGCCAGTTCATTGTGAAGTTCATGTAAAACGCAGCCTGGGATGCTTTCCGGTCCCATGGATGTTGTGTTTTTGGCTTTAGAGAGTGCAGCGTTTACCTGCGTAGTTATGATTACAGGGACTCTGCATTCTTCCTGTATAGATATGGACCCTTTAGGGGGTGAGGGGGGGGGGTAAAGTTAACATTGAACCTATCTGCCAGGATGTTGGCAATATCAGTTGGTTCTGTAATTTTCTTGCCTTTGTGCTGTAACTCAGAGCAGATCTGGGTGTTGCCATCGAGATTCTTGACATAGCTATAGAATGCTTTGTGGTTGTCCTTGGAATTAGTGGCATTTTTGTTTTTGTAGCTAGCTTTGGAGGATCTTATAAGGGATCTCAGCTTCTTACTGAGGCTGACCAGGGACCTCCTCCACTCATTGGATTTTACTCTCTTTTGCAACAGTTTCTTCCTTCTGTTGTACAGTTTGTTTATAGCAGGGGAACACCAGATTGGCTTTCTTTTTTTGGAGGATAGCATCTTGGTTCTGTTTGGGATAGCACAATCCATGCACTTATGTAAGTGCGTATAGAGTGCATTTATGTAGGATTTAGCAGTTGTAACTATATTGCCCATCTGCATGGGTGTCATGAAGTTCACCACTTCTGTCTTAAGAAGCATGAAGTTGGCTTTGGAGAAATTTTTTACTGTGGTTTCCTTAATTGGGGTGGGGGCAGGATGTTGATATCAAGGGTGATTAGCTTATGGTCGGATCGGACCAACAAGGAGTTGACTTCAGGTGTGGAACACCGGTCACTCATGTCGGAAAAGACTAGGTCTAGGATACTGTTGCCCCTGGTGGGGGTGTGGATAAGTTGATCCAGGGCATTGGAGTTTATGAATTCCCAAAAGTGTTGCACTAAGGAGTTGGTACATGAGTAGTTTTCCCAGTTAATGGTGGGGTAGTTGAAGTCGCCCATTATTAGGGCGTTTGGTTGAACCCTAATATTTTTCAGTACATCAAGAAAAGATGAGTGGGAATCCTGGGGCATGGTGTGGGATCTGTAGCAAGCTACAATTTGGATTGCAGTTTTGCCGAGAGTTAGTTGCACTTGCATAACCTCGGATGCATTATGCTGAGCAACTAGCCTGGAGGTGTGGATATCCTTAATGAATATGGACACACCTCCACCTTTGGTGTTTTGGTCCAGGTTACATGGACGAAAAAGTGTGGTATGAGTTATAGCCTGGTAGTGCAGGGGTGGTCTCTGGAGCCTTGAACCAGGTCTCAGTCAATGTTCTCCAGTTTAAGGAGTGAGTGCATTTTGAGATTTAGACTTCTAGCATTGAGTAGCATTACCCTCAGTTTTTGCTTGCCTGTTCCTGTTATGGTGGTGAATTTGTTATTTGAACCCTGCCTAAAAAAGGCACTATAGGGGCAGCAAGAGCCTTAGCCAGTATCTGGAATCCCAGGGGCGACAGGTGCAGGCCATCTCTGGCAAAGCATTGTGGTCTGTCGACCATGTCATCCCAAGCAGATAGATACTGGATCCCCTTAGAATTACACCTGAAGCTTAGCCAATTGATTGTCAATAATTTTGTCCTTGTATTGCGGTATCATTGTGGGCAATGGCAGAATGCTACTCAGGGTTAGGGTCATACCTGCCTGGGCTACAAGATCGGAGAGCTCTTCCATGCCTCTTTTCATGTAGTCCAGGGACGTACGTCTCAGGTCATTCACACCAACGTGGAAAATGACAGAGGCATATTTGTACTTGTTGTGGAGTGACCTGACTGCGTGTGTTATGTGGTGGATCCTGGCACCCGACAGGCAGCTGACAGTAACCTTCTCCTTGTTTAGCCTGGTGAGTGGGACATCAGTGTGCCTGACTATAGAGTCACTTATGACTAGTGTGTTGGGTACATTGTTTTGCCTTATTGGCTGTGGTTGAGTGGCACACTGAGTCTGTGGGCTATGTGTCATTTGGGTTGTGTTGGGGGATGGAGGTTGCTTGTGTTTCTGCTTTGGAGGTCTCTGTTGCTTAGAGAGATTATTATTGAGAGCCTCTGCAAATGTTTTTGTGTTACTATGTGTGGATTTTGGTGGTGTAGATTTAGTTAGACTTTGTAATGAGTGTGGTGTGGTACAAATGTTTACCTTCTCCTCATGATTGTCAAGTTCAGTCTTGGCTGGAGAGAGCTTTACCTCCAGTTTGGCAAGATAAGTGCATTTCTCACAGGTTGTAGTGTTGGGTCGTAGGAGGAGAGGGTTGTCTGTGTACATGAGGCAATTTCTATATTGCCTCAAGATGCCCAGATTCATCAGACAGACAGGAGAGAACACTGTGATTTCACCCTTGGACATGCCTGAATAAAAAACTATTTTCCTCTGATAAGTGAGGAAAGTGAGTACAATAGCTGTTTTTCTCAAAGCCAGTGAGAAAAGTAAGTACAAAAACTGTTTTCCTCTAGGTAATGAGGAAGATTGAGTGCTATAGTAATTAGCAGCTTATTTAGTGCTTACAAGTTCTGAACAAGTGCATGAATAAGCACATTTAAGTGCTAAAACTAAGAATCTGTATCTGCACTAGACGAGTTACAGGACAGAAACAAGTGCGAATGCAGGTTTTCAAATCAGAATGTTGAGAGAGATGGAAGATTGACCAAACGGCCAATAACTACAATTTCTGGGACAGAACCACTCTTTATGTGGTAGACAGGTTACCTAGTGCTTACCACTCCAACTGATAAGCTAGAAGGCTTCCCTCCAACACAGAAAGGCTTGGGGGGCTCAGAAGCTTACATACAGTCCTGTATACAGCAAATCTGTATCTGGAACACTAGTTACAGGAAAGGTAGGAAACAGGCTTACAGTTTTTTTTTTTTTTTTTTTTACAGAAAAGTAGCAAAAACGGTAGTAAAAACAATTCACATGCAGTGCAAGCTAGCCCACTTGAGTATATAGCAATATTAGACCAAACACAGTTTAAAAACTGCAATTAAATTAAAAAGGATTAAAAGCAAGTGTAGAGAGAGTTTATTAGGTAGAATGTGGTAAAGAGATGGGACTAGGGGAGTGTCCCAGATCAAATCTACAGTGAGGCGGGCAACTGCAAAAGCCAACAAATTTAAACTACAAACCAAAAATAGGGAGGGGGATGGGGCAAAACAGTTTCAACAGAGATCTAAGCGACAACTAACAGTACAAACTTTAAAACCAATAAAATATACTCAGCTCTGTATATTTGCAGATCAGTCTCTCAGAACAGTGAGACTCAGCTGTCTAGATATTCACAGCATGTCCAGATTTATGTCTCATATTTTTGGTCTGTTCCTCATAAAAGTTGTGGTTTTCTGACAAATCAGTATGAACTGAAGTCACTAAATAATGGCAGACATTTGAGTTACAGACTATATATTTTCAGAAAATGCAGGATATTTTAAAGCCTGTCATCTTAGTGACTTTCTAAGTTTACTAAAACAATAATTAAATGTGTCCCTATTTTTTGGGCTTTGTCCCTCCATTATTTTTGGCATGTCCAGATTTCTTGTGTTAAGTGGTTGAGAGGTATGCTGCTGGGTACAGCACACTGACATAATAAAGGTCAGGGGGTGCCTCTCCTGCAGAAAAACATGTCACCAGTGTAGTTCCCTAAGATTCTGTCTTAGGCCCCTGCTTTTTGTCATTTACCTTTCTGGTATTAAGGCTAATGCACTGCCCATCACTAAGTCTGTCAATGACTACAAACTGGGTGCAGCTACATGCTCACCTAAAGACAAGAACATTCTTCTACAAGGGCAAAATTGGACTAAGGCCTGGTGCAGTGACCATGGGCTTAAGCCGAGTGCCAAAAAATCTAATATTTTTTTTGGTAAACAAGAGTTCCACGCTTCATACCACATCAATAACACCCACCCTTAAATCAACTCAGTCATTGAAAACAAGCTATCTTTTGACCATCTTGTGTCAATTATAGACAGAATGTCCTTTTAACGATCATATTTAATTTGCAAGGCCATAGCTTCCAGGATTAAAAATGTCATACCCTTGTCTTTACCTCCTTCACCCAATCCATCACAGAATGTAATGCTATGTACCTTTTTAAGGTTTTTTTCCAACTTGAAAGACTTCAAAGATTTCTGACTAAGGAAAATTATTGGTTTAAATGTACTAGGCTACAGAGATCAGTTAAATGCCATTTGACTACATTGTCCCAAACCAGCTCCTGCATGGTGATCTGACCTGGCCTTCTTGGCCATAAAAGACCACACCCTGCTTAATCTTCTATACCTATGGTAAACACATAGCACCCCAAACACCCACAGTAAAAATCTCAAACTTCACTATCATACAAATAGAAAATGTTGGTGTTATAGCTCTCTAACCTAGTAAATTCACTTTCTCAGGGGATATGCTTCCTTTACCTGTCATGCAAAGCAACATATTGGCTGCATTCAAAATTACTCTGGATGATTGAATGGGCAATCATCAATTCACCCCGAGGTATTTACCCTCAATTGGGGCAACAAACTCATCCAGTTATTTTTTGGCTTAGATGGCCAGGTCTCCCAGTGGTCTTCTGAACTGCATGCTTTGTATAGCCCTAGAAATCTAAGTGCCTCTGTTATATGCCATTTCCTGAATGGCCTAGGGATTGTGTATGATAGTTACCATGCAGGGCTGTAAGGCATCTCCAGCACTGCCTACAATGGGTTCACTTCAAAATCTTGAAAGCTCAAAATCCTGAATCTCAAAATACTGAACTCAAAATCTTGAAAGCTCAAAATACTGAAAACTCATAATACTGAATCTCATTATAGTCAGTGTTGGTGTCCTGCATGTTTTTTTAATATTATGAGATTCAGTATTATGAGTTTTCAGTATTTTGAGCTTCTGAGATTTTGAATTCAGTATTTTGAGATTCAGGATTTTGAGCTTTCAAGATTTTGAAGTGAACCCCTTACAACACACACCACAAACAGCATATTTTATGTAGCCTGCTCCTGGTTTGCATGTTACCTTTGTGTGTACAACTCTCTATAGATTCACCTATCAACAAGATGACCTCATCTGAAATCCCTTCACAGGATTCTTTGATATAGGTTGGACATGTCATATATGAGAATCATAGGAACTGCTCAGGTGGATCATTGAGAAAGAAATAATTCCCTAAATGTTACAGACCAGCTGACAGTTCAGAAAGTTGATATATCACAGTCCCTGTGGACCAGGTGGGGCCTTAGTGGAAAAGTGTGTGGAATCTATGGCTCCTAGGACCTCAGGGAAAGGATACTATTGCAAAATACCTCCCTAATGATGGTGGTCTTCCCTACAATCCTGTGGAAACTGATATGCTGCTCTACATGCTTGCCAGGCTGATGTTCCTAATGTGTTCCCATAGGTCACTGAAAGGTCTTTGTGGCTTAGACAGTTAAAGCTATTCATACCTCAGTACTCACAGGAATAGGCATATCATGCATGGGTGACACAGTTCAACAAGGTCCCTTGAAGTCTTGTTGAAATGATCTACAATTTGCTGATTGGTGACTAGTTGGTACTAACCCCCCATGAATCTGTACTAATCCCTTGTGATTGCTCTGATACATCACAATATACTCCAACCATATCCAACTTCTTCCCCAGTGTTTAATCTTTTATTCCTACCGGCCTATCTAAACTTTATATCTTGACATAAGTCATACTTTACAAATAGTACTGGCTAAGTTCACTGGAGGCAGTGGCATTGAAAAAAGGCAGGAGTCAGAGCTGGACATGGCAGAGTTAAAAATGTTAAGATTTGCACTGGGTGTGACAAGGATGGACAGGATTAGGAATAAGTATATTAGAGGGTCATCCCATGTTGGAAGGTTTGGAGACAAAGCCAGAGAGGCAAGATTACGTTGGTTTGGACATGTGCTGAGGAGGGATGCAGAGTATATTGGGAAAAAGATGCTAAGGATGAAGCTACCAGGTAACAGGAAAAGAGGAAGGCCTAAGATAAGGTTTATGGATGTGGTGAGAGAGGACATGCAGCTGGTTGGTGTGACAGAGCAAGATGCAGAGGAGAGGAAGAAATGGAAACAGTTGATCCGCTGTGGCGACACCTAACGGGAGCAGCCTAAAGAAGAAGAAGAAGACTAGCTAAGTTCAAAGCCTTGGTTTTGTTATCATGATGCAAGAAATCTCTATTTTCTTACGTATGCTATATTTTGTTTACTTTATACTTTATTGATTATTGTAATTCGTGCATTAAAATTTACTGCTACTCATGGAGCTTTTCTCCCCAGGCCTCCTCTGAAAAAAGGACCTGTGTCCAGTCCAACTTTCTTGGTAAACAAATGTTAAATAAATAAAATAAATAAATAAATTTAGTTGTATGCCAAATACTGCATATCCTCTATTGGTGTGGAAGGCTGTGTCATGCCATACTATAGGCCAGCATTACACCTCTGCCATTCACCATGATTCTAAGTGTAAAAAATAGGTATACACCTTGGAATAGGAAATGCATTTCCTTTGTTTGTGAATTGATCTTCCATTGTTGATGTCATCATTTGCATACACAAGTTGGCACCTTTGCATGGAGTCCATCATTTCCATGCTATTATGCACTCATTAGCATCTGTATATTGTACTATTTTGCCACTTGCCATGACCTCACTGCATGCCTTGGAATCACCACAACTTGCACATTGCTACTACCCACATGAATTTGCAATGTACAATGTGCTAAATGTCCCATAGTCCACATTATTCTACTGGTCATAACTCTCAATCTTTTATCTCCATGATGTGGAGGACTGCCACTGATAATGTGGAACAAATGGGTAAAAAGTGCTTTGCTAACAACTTCAACTAAGAATCTCACAGGATGATTAGAATATGTTTCTGTATACCTATAAAACATTATTTTGATGATTTAGTAAGATTCAGTATTATTTACAGTGGTTATCAGCTAAAAATAGTCTGAAGACTAACTGTGTGACAAAGCCCTTCACTGTGGAACTGTGAGGAGCATGGACGTTTTCAGACTCTAAAATAAGGAATGTTTCTCATATGAGATACACTTGAATGGTATCCCAGTGGTATCAATGGTTAGTGAAGAACTTAGAAAACTTTGACATCCTGATTTCATCTGTTTCTCTCTTCCGCCATATATTTTAGCTAACCTTTTTTATATAATATGAAATGTACTTATAACTTAAACTTAAGTTTTTGAATATCCTAAGCCATATAGCTCAAAAATAAAAATTCTTTGTATCGTCTTAACAAAGATACTGTTTCTAATGACATCTCTTTCCTATCACTGTTTTTCTTCCCACAAGTTTTTAATCACTTCTTTAAACTATTGGACCAACAGGTGCCATTCGGCTATTAGTTGGCCATCTAATAGTATTAATTCATTTGCAAGCCCATATTACTTTCTGAAATACAGAACAGATCTGAAAACTGACAGTTGCATAATATTCTTAATAATTCTATAAATGAGTGTTTGGGGATCCCTAGGACTTCCTTCTATACCAAATCTCTGCCCTATACTTCATTGGGAGGCATAGTTTTGTTTTCAGAATATTTATGACTGGCACAAGTGACATGACACCTAACAAGCTATCCATTTTGCATAATATGTTTGCATCATTTGTTATCCTTTTATCTCAGACATTCCCTTATGTTTATTTCAAAGATCCACTACTAAAAAATATATCTACAAATAAGTAGCATTTTGCTTCTTGTATCAGTGCCCCTTGATATAACTTTTAATTATTATTAAAATACTTTCATATATTAATTGGGAGTTCTGATTCTACCATTTTCTGATATCTTATTTGCTCATTTAGTATTGCTTGAGATAGGCCTAATATTATCAAACAGTCAACTTACTCTTTAAAACACTGCAACTCTCAGAATATTTATACTGATTTCTACCAGATCTGTAAAGATTTAATTGACATGGATTATGTACAACCATGTGCTAAGTATGCAGATATTCCTTACCCCCATATTTGTCACCATATTCTAGGTCAGTTGCTCTCTCATTGATATTTTCACTTTAGCCCATATAGAAGTGTTTAATTTAGTTATAACACTAACTAAATATACGGAAAATCTTTTTGTTGTGTTATACACTATAATTTGCTTTCACTTCCATTATCAAATGAGATATGACAAGAAGAGTCATGCTGATATACTGATACAACTTTTAGTGCATTCCAATTCAGGAAAAGAATTTTCTGAAAGATAATATGTGAAAATCGAACTAAGTTGTCTCCAAACCTCACAGGAGGTATCACCTCAGCAGCCTTAGATGTGTATAAACCTACTCCACTGTCGCACACCAGGCGCATCCTATTGGTGTGAAAGTGGCTTTCAGCGAGTTTGCTTTGTAGACTCAATACTAGTGAAAGAATGCATAATCTACTGGCAGGCTGCCCAATGTGCATGTTTCTGCCTTGCAATGCTTTGCATATTAGCAAACAGAGCTTGGTAGACAGAAGTTTTCTGATCTGAATTTTTAAATCAACAACTAAAAAAGATGCAAATATTTTCAAAGAGTTGTCCACCAGAGGAATTATTCTAAAAGATTTTGAATCATTATGAGATCTGTTTAAATATATGGTGACTATTAGACCCCCACACTAATGCATGCTAACCCTGACCATGTCATTGGCCTAAACCATAACCTAGCATCTAACCTTAGAAAAGCCTTTTCCATAACGCTACTGCTATACAAGCTAACTTGGATGAGCACTATATACAAATACTCACTTACTTCTAAATATAGCCACATACCGAGCCCTTACTTTAACCCTAACCTGCAAAAACTCATGTATACAATCCTACCACAAAACACTAAACATGTGAATAAAATTCCATGCATACTAAAGGCTGTAGTCTCAAACAATAAAACAGAAATCAGTTAAAAGCTGCAGTTCCATCATGAAGAAGTAAATACTTAAAATCTCTAAAATCTTTATTCAATATAAATAAAATTAGAGAGCAAAGAAAAATGGATAAGCACTTTTGGATAAACCTTTGAGTATTTACTTTTCTGCGGTGGAACTGCAGCTTTTAACTGAGTTCCATAATGCTAAAAATGTTGATGCATCTGAAAGTTTGGGCATTAACATAACAAACATACACTTACCTTACGAAAACCTCCTCCTTCTGTTTGACATTTATACCACCTGACTAACAGTGCACTCGAGAAAATTGCATACTACTTATCCTTCTACAAAATGGATGATTAATCAACTAATGCAGACATGTTAAAAGATATTGCACGTCTCCAAATACCCTTATCACCCAGTCAGCAATATACTATGGCAGTCTTAGCATCTTCTTTGCATGGACACTGGATGCATTTGATTTTGGGTGAGTTTTTACTTAGCCACCATCATACTGTTCAGCTATTCCTGATTTTTCAGAATGTCCCTGAGTGTACCTCATATTTTTTGCCCTGTTTGTAAAATTTTTGATTTTCTAATAAATCGCTGAGGATTACAAGGAAGTCAGTAATGCTAGACATTACAGTTTCATGCTTCTTATTGTTCTGAAAATGCCTGTTAATGCAAAACCTGTTATTCTATAATTTTTTTCAGTGAATTAGACCAATATTTAAAAATTTCACTGATTTTTGGACCTTTATACTGCCATCATTTTCAGAAGGAAGTTAAGAGAGATTGCCCTGTTTTATAAAACCCATCTCTTCTTTGCAGCTTTTCTTAGACATTCATGAAATTGGGAAAACACCAGAATTAAATTTGTGACTAATATCTTGCTGTTCCTATCTGCAGTACTTTTTTCATGTCTCTTTCTCTCCTGATAACTATCTCAAATAGCATTTTAATTATATTTTTAACATAACTGTGATCTCAGTCTTTAGACCAGGAGTATTAGACAATGAGGAAACTTTCATTTTTTCATATTCATTCAACATACAACACTTCTTACTTTCTCATTACTGTTTCTGTTCTTTCTCATTGAAATTAGCAATTTCCCAACCATACAAATGAAGGACTCTCCATGGCTGACAATATAATACACTAGCAAATGTAACAATCAAAGCAAGATGTTTGTTCAAATTCTTCTTATTTTTGTAATGGCAAAACTTAAAATTAGGTCCCTCAGTTCCAGGGCAATCAATTTTTCAAAGAATGAAAAATGTGATAATTCTGATTTACGCCACAAAAACTGTTAGCTAGTTTGTGAATTCCACTGGACAAAGAGGTGCATTCACAACACTAGAACTATTTAACATTTGTTACACCTATATTTTTTCTCTTTGAGGGAGGCATTGACTCTTTGCTGTTTCACATTTTAATATTGCTTCATTGATTACATATAATTACAGTATCTCATACTGTACTTTACTAGTCACCATGCCCTGACTGTTTCCTATTTCACTTTCTTATCTTCATGTCATTCACATGCAAAGCTTCCCACTTTGATCCTCATTTTCAGCTCTGCCATACTTGTTCTTAGTTTCCCTAGATGATCCATTTTCCACTTCCATTCCTAGATTCATATCCCATGGGGTTCCTTCTTGATTCACTCGTTTAGTTCTTTTATCATCCTGATCACCATGGTTTAATCTCTTGTTCATACCTACTACTGTTTTATTTTCTTTGGCATACTTTTTTGTTCACCTTCCTTTCTTCTGTTGCTTTCCTTTGACTTACTGTTTTGCTTTTATTTAGGTATGAATCCTGATCTTTGTTTTCTTCTTTCCTTTTTCTTTCTATTTCTTTTACTCTCTGACATTTTCCTTTCTCTGTTTTAGAATGAATTTTATTTAACTTACCTAACTTTACCTCTGACACTTTCATTCTCTCATACAGTCTTGCTACATCTTGTTCTACTTTATCTAGCGTACCTTGTCTATGCACTGTTTGCTCCATGATTAGTGCACAAGCTTCATCGCTGTTGTTCCTTAAAACTTTAATTAGACCTTCTCAGATAATTTTATAGTTGTGCAAATTTCTATCTTCTCACTGTTAACATTTTTACTTGCCTTTTATTTCATTTCATTTTTAATTTTATTTTTTGCATTCTTCATTGTATATGCTATCATTATCATTTATTTCCTTTGTTACCCAGGATAGGTTGTAACTGGCCTACCCCAGTTAGCAAAAGAAAAGCATTACAATAATCATTGTACGGGAACTAAACTTATTTTTATTCCTCTCCTACCCAATGAACCCTATCTCAGTAGATATCTTAAAAATTACATTTAAAATATATAATTTTCTAACACAGTTTGTGCTGGATCATCCACTAAATGTAATGTTTATCTTGATCATGCAACCCTGAATTGTGCTTCTCTACATGACTTCCATGCTTCATGTACCAGCCAAACATCTCATCCATTCTTTGCTGTTTGAAATGGCACTGTTTTTATACTATTGCCCTGAGAGCTCCTTTTTGTACCTCATGCTTATCTGTCTTTCCTTTTGATCCACCCCTTCTGCATCGTTTTGATAAATCCACCTCATCTTGGTTGGCAGTATATACTATTCTCTTTCTGTTTTATTGTGTGATTACAAAAACTAAGTCCCCTCCGTAAAGCTTTCTGTCAACTTTGTTTTAGTGGGTACATTAACAAGATCTAATTTGCTGTCATTTCCCTTTCCAGAAATATTATCATTGTTCCTACCCTTATAGGATCTAGTTCTCATTTTTGGTGTAAACCCTTGGGAGGAGCCCATTGTATTTGAATACTGATATGTAATACTGTATATATAATTATCAAAGCCTAATTTAATCTTAAGTAATAATTTACAGCTTGTGATTCCTAACTATATATATATATATATATATATATATATATATATATATATATATGGATTCACTTCAGAAGGAAAACTGAAATATCGAATTTCAGTATGTCGAGCCCAGAAAGATGAATCCCCAAAACCACAAAAACTCAAAACCGCAAAATTCAAAATCTCGCACACCGGAGATTTTGAATTTCGCAGTACAACTGCACACACCATTCTCCCCACACACAGACATAACCTCTCTACTACATTAAAGAAGGGGACACCCTCCCACACCCCCCTACTTAAATATTCTCACTCCAAGGTTGCACTACATACATACACACACAAAACACCACCACACAAGCAACATCCTCCTCTCACACACACATCACAGCAACAAAACACACTGACACACACCACAGCCCCTACCCAAAACCCTTAACAAATAAACACTTACCTGAATACATAACCACAGCGAACCCTCAGAAGCATAAAATTCAAAACCTCCGGTATTCGAGGTTTTGAATTTCGAGCATCTGAACTTTTGCTCTTCTCAGGATTCGACTTACTGGGCTCAAAATACTGAAATTCGATATTTTAGTATTTCGAGCTTCTGAAGTGAATATATATATATATATATATATATATATATATATATATATATATATATATATATATAAATGAATTACACAATCAGTGAACAATACACATTTGAATAAAATCCTCAGTGATCACTAGATGTGCTGATTGCTATATATATTGTGGTTTATTACCTTTATCGTTAAAAAAATTCTAAATGTAAAACCCAAAGCAGTGATCTAAGAAAGAATTCGGTGATGCTGGTTTATTCCACAATATATCTGACCAAGATGGAACCTTTGGCCTGCTCCATCAGTTTACCTCCTAACAAATATTACTTGCAGTGTAGGCAACTCAAGAATCAGTCTGATTGCCCTGTGCATGACTTTATCTATATATCTATCTAAGCATTATGTTATATTTAGGTATACATACTTTTGTACATTCCTATATATGGGCGATTGCTCCTCTCCATACTGCATATAGCAGTTGCTTCTTTCTGTATTGTGTTTACCTTACCATACATTTGTTAAGAAATTAAAATAAATAAAACCAGAACAGCAAATAAATCAAAATAAAACATAAACAAAAAGCAGAAAGCTGACCATGTAACTTCTGCAAGTCAAGTTTTCACAACCAAATATCAGCTGTTACTATCATAGTGTGTTGTGAATTAGGTTTTCAGTTGGACTGTAGAATGACTTATGTCAAATGTATATTTATTGCACTGGTAAAAGTCAAATATTTCAGGTGAACACTTTTGTGAAGACATGATTTTCCACACAGGTGTAGAACATCAGAAAAATAGTAGTTTCTTTTTTATTTTTTGGATCAAGTATTCTCCTTTTCTACAAGGCTGAAAACCCTTAATTGCACTTGACTATAATCACTTTAAGTTCAGATGGTAAAGAAAGCTCCTCAGGGCCTTTTCTTTTTGTATTTTTATTTTTTCAAAATGAAGGTTGTTAATTGAGTTTATATTCATTGTTATAATATCTAACAATATGAATTAATTTTGTGTCTCGTCTTAAAGCCCTACACTCCATTATATTGCTAGTCTTAATCAAAAATGTAGCAAATTTCTGAAATTAAAATATTATGCTTAGTTAATTAAATGTGGCCCTTAAATAATTTGGGGGGAGTTCACCCAAAATGTGATCATGGCATTTCTTGCAGTGACAGATTAATTGTACTGTGGGCCATGGTCAATTTTAAAACCAGGGACTCCCCCACCATACTGGCCACTGTAAAGTATTTCAACTAGTTTTACAAAAATGTACACTAGGTCTACAAAGCCAGGCTAATAATTGTTTAATCTGAGTGTGACAGCCAGGCTTAGCCATTTTCATGTACACAATAATGTATTCCAAGTTTGTTTCACGCAAACACAAAATAGCCTGTGTTCCAACTTATATCACATAAATCCACACTAGTCTACAAATCCAGACAGATTATCTGATTGTAATAAAAATATATTTCATCCTCTTAGTGCATGAATCAGTGGAAAACGTGAATATATATTTTAAATATTGCTCTTATATACTTAGAAATTTGCCAGAATAACAGTTTTTAAAATAGCATGATTTTTTGGAAGTATATGAAGAATTGAAACCCAAATGTCTGTCATTATTCAGTGACTGTAATCCACAATAACTTATTAGAAAGCAACAAATTTTACAAAGAGCAGAATAAACATGTCAGAAAAATCAGGGACAGTGTAAGTCAAATACATTACTGCTCTGCCTGAGATAAAATATGTGAGCCATAAGCTATTTTTGCTCACTCTGACACAAACACCGAATTGCTGTCAGTGGCCATCACCATATGTCTACTACCATACAAGTTCATCTTGCCTGTTGTGCTGTTTTTGTTTTACCCTTTCTCTACAAACATCTCCATCAGTACCTGTATAGCCTACAGCCATGACCAAAACTAGTCATCAATATGCAGTGCCTGACTGCATCACTGCATGTAACATGCCATTAAATAAAAGAATGCCAGACCAGGGAGGCATTTTAAATGTATTTATTTAATTATTTAACATTTGTTGATAGGGAAAGTCTGACTAGGACAGAGCCTATTTTCAGTGGAGGCCCAGGGAGAAATACTCCAGACACATGTCTTTGGTATGTGGGAAGAAACCGGAGTAGCCAGAGAAAACTGACGTGAATGCAAAGAGAACATGCAGACTCCCCACAGAAGGCACCCCAGCCAAGAATCAAACCGGAGAACCTCTTGCTGTGAGGCGACAATGCTAAACGATTTACCACCACCCTATTTAAATGAGTAACTATAATAAAAAATATTGCTCATAAACTACAGTTATGACACTGTCTTACCCAACAGCAAAGTCCTATGATGTCTGGCAAACACAACTACAAAGCAGTAATTACTGTCAAAAGATACTGTAATACTTTGTATTCCTTGTTTTAGTTGGTGGAGACTTACATTGTCTGAGTAAGCAGTAAGTCTGAACAGCATTAATGCAATGTAACCACATATGCAAGTTTGTAATATTTCTTTAGGTATCTTCTCAACATTGTTTCCATTCTTGACATTAAGAATTTGCCAATGTAGCTGAGTAATTATAGCTGCTAATCCTACAGTTTCAAGAAGACCAGTGTGATTTCCAACTGATAAAAGTGAAATTTGTTTCCTTGCAAATTATATACATATTTCAGTATTACAAATTGCCTTTACAGTACAGATTGAAGCTGCTTATCTTAACATTTTTGGAAACAGAAGCAAGCAGGTAAAGCACTTTAGTTCAGTTAGTTGAATGCAGCACTTAGAAAACACTAATACATGCCCCAATCTCACCTTGAGTAACCTGTGTCTATGTTTTAGCTGGGGTGAGAAAGAAAGAGAAGAGCATTGTGAATGTCACATTAAACAACAATTAAGAATTTTTCTGTGGCCTTTAAGTGTTTTATATATATATATATATATATATATATATATATATATATATCTATATATATATATATATATATATATACATATATATATATATATATATATATTATAGTACTTTTAACCTCTTTTGTAGCACATATGCATCAAAGACCTTTTGAATATCTGATTTTACTGACATATATGGCTACAGATTTCAGGAGACCTTTCGGCAGACTTATGTGCATGAATGCATGTACAAACTCTCAGATACACATCTGCATTCAAACTACCTGTCTTCATCACAAATGCGCAGATGCTGTACTGACTTATTACAAATTCTACAGATTCTGAGGTCAGTTTAGTTTTTGTGACTAACTTGATCAGTACACTCCTGTTAAATTGTTATTTATATGTGCCAGACTGATTATTAAGTTTCCATGGTACTAAGCATGTAACAGACTCTATTGTTTCCATTTTCAAATAATTTGTATTAAAGGTACTTTTACTGCTTAGCATCTTTCTATTCTTATATATATACATTTTTTTAATTGGCGGGACAAACAGAAGACATTTACCCAATACAGCTGTCAACTCTACCAAATGTCAATATCTGGCTGCCTGCCAGGATTTAAAACAGGGTTATTGTGTGCTGCTGCTCTTTTAAACTGGACTCCAGACTAGTAAATGATTCGCTTCTCAGTGATACACAAGAAGGAAAAGAACAAAAACGCTGCAGGCACTTTGAATATGCTTGTCATAGGCCATTTATTTTTTATAGTAAAGGAATGTTTTTCATGAAAGAAAGAAAGAAAGAAAAAAAAAGAAAGAAATAAAGCTCTCCTAGCTGGACAGTCACACTTTCCCATTGTGTGCATGCACCATGAGTACACAGGATAAGTATTTGCAGTGTCATCTGCCACTTTTTTTCCTGTTTTTTTATCTAAACCTAAAAGGAAGCACTGAATGATTACTGTTTATGTTAAGCACATAACTAAACTAAAATGAGTTAGCAGTGTTGAACATAGTAAAACTGTAATGAAAATAGATATTGAGTGTCTGGCTATGGACACCTCTGGAATTGGGGAAATCAGGCAGCTGTCCTAATCCACCACTGCATTTTTGTAATGCTGTTTCATAACTATAAACATATGCATTTTTCATAAATGGCATAGACATTTTTTTTTTTTTTTTTGTAAAATGATTATGAAAAGTTTTAAGAAGAAAAATTCATTACGTTGTCCTGGAACTGCAAAATGGAGACCAATAAAAACGCAGCAGGATAGATTATATATGAGTAAATGCTTCAGTATTTGTTTTTCAAATAAATAATTGAAATCTCCAAAATCTAAACCTAAAATGCACTCCTGACAGTATTTGACAGTACCACATCAAATTATGGTAATATTGTGTTGAAAGAAAACTCTACTTCGGAACTCAGAAAATGTTGTTTTTTATATATTATCTTTATTTTCTGAGTTATTCTAATGTATTAGCATCAGTCTAGGTGCTTCTAATAAAATGTTATCTTTTTCCACAAAATATCCAGTATAAGGCCTGCCATATTAATATGAACTTGTTTTATTGCTTTCAAGTCCTCTTTATATGAGTCATGCTAAACATTGGGAAGAGATGCTGAATTTCCATCATACTTTTCAACTAGCCAAATTTTCACAGAATGTCCAGATTTTTGCTTCTTATTTTTGGTCTGTTTCTCATAAAATTCTGGTTTTCTGTCAAAACATTGAAGACTGAACTCAGAAAATAATGGTAGAGATTTGAGTTTCAGACTTCATACCCTTCAGAAAAATTCATGCTAATGTGAAACCTGTTATTCAATCAACTTTCTAACTTTACAAGAGCAATATTTAAAAAGTGTTCCTATTTGTGAACCCTTGTCCCCCACATTATTTGTAGCTTTATCCAGATTTTTTGCTGTAAGAGGTTGAGAGGTATGATTCCAACCCAATGACATAAATGTCAGTAGTGGATCATAAGCATCTTACAGAACATCTTAAACATCTTATCTTCTGCAGAAGGAGTGCATATTGCTTTTTCCTAAATGGCCATCATATACATTTCTCTCAAAGCGTGTTTTAAGCTGTTCACAGCTCCAGCCAAAGAAAGTAGCTAAACAACAGGTTTCTAAAAGGATTGTCAGTTTATAATCCTATGAGCACTGACAGTCCCTCCCTGTCACTCTTCCTGAGATGTCAACACTATCAGTGCAGTCCAAGAGCTGTTAACTGGCACTTCAGAGAACTGCTTCTGTTACTCAAGGATAAATCAGCATATAGTTCAAAATCCCCCAAAACAGCCATTGGTGAATAAGACACCAAGCAAATTCTATCCAGCACAGTAACCTTTAATTAGCAAGACTGAGCTCTTTCACCAGTTCAGAATACAGACATCTTCAAAACAAATGAATACTCAATATTTATTTGCTTATATTTCAACATACAGGCTATAGAGATAGTGTCATTAATACCTGAAGGTTAGTCACTATTCATAGTCATTTGCCAAAACAACTCCCTCCTCAGTAACGTGTTAGTTCAAACCCCATCTTTGAGGCTACATTTAATCTTCTCCAGTATAAAAAAGGCAAACTTATTAAAACCAGGGCATATCACCCCATGTCTAGCTAAGGCATTGTTCTCATCCTGATTTCTAATACCATACATATGCTGATAAATACTTACTTTGAGACCTTTGTCAGTTTTCCCTGTTTCTGTTTACTCTGTACGGTAATATGTCTTGCTGCATTTATTCATTGTCAATATTGTTAATTAAAAGTTACTGTGCTGGTCCGAATTTGCCTGTACTCAACAATAGCCATTTGTTTTTGAATTAATGTTGTTCTGAAATTTTTTCAACTGGTGCACAAATGCTTTCATACACTACAATTGGCCACTTCTCCTTCATTGCAACACCTTGATTTATTATATTAAACCAGCAAACAGCCAACAACAACGTAAGTAAACACACAAAACTGCTGGAGCAGGAAAGCGAGATGTACCAGTTCCTATAGTAAAGCCAAAGCTCAGACCAAAACAGTAAAAAACTTGATTGATTAAATAATTAATTTATTAGATAACAATGGTGCTATACATCCTTGTTTAGCGCTTTCATCCACAAAATAGTGGACGTCCTCTGAACACTTTAACATACAACTACCTGATATTTAAAAACATTTTGGTTCCAAAATAACCTTCATTCCAAATTTAAAGTGACATTTACTAAAAAATATATAACATCAATATTGCTTCTACGAACACATAAACAATATGCAGTATGCAGTATGCACAGTCATCATTCTGTGTAAATATAAATTGTTTATATGTTGTGCTGTATAATTTCATATACTGATTATTATGCATCCTATAAAAATCATACTAAAAATGCATTCTTTAAAATACTTTCTAAAAAATACATTCTAAAAAATCAACCAATATAAATATATTTTTTGTAAATGTCACTTTAAATTTGGAATGAAGGTTATTTTGGTGCCAAAATGTTTTTAAATATCAGGTAGTTGTATGTTAAAGTGTTCTGAGGAAGTTCACTATTTTGTGGATTTAAAGCTCTAAACGAGGATGTGTAGCACCATTGTTATTTAATAAATCAAGTTTTTTTTACTACTTTGGTCCGAGCTTTGGCTTTACTATAGGAACTGGTACATCTCGCTTTCCTGATTTATTATATTGCAGAATAGTATCACTTCATCAAAACCATAATAATTGAGGATTACAGATTAATACTTTCCTGTCCTGTGTGTACAACTAAAGTTTCTATAAAACTGTTTTGTTTTTGTTTGTTTTGTTTGGGGGGGGGCTCTTTTCCTTTCCTCTGCATCTTGTGCCACCATTCGTCTCTAGGTCTACTTGCTTTTCTTTAACCCCACTGGTCTAAACTGATTAAGCTGGGGTTGATCAGGGAGCCTAAGGGCATCCATGGTGATCTTGTCCAACATCTTGTGCCAGGGATGTTTCTTTTTATTTGATCTTCTTGTTTCTCTCTCCTTCTAGGGTTTTGCATGTTTGGTGTGAGGGTCGGGCACAGCAATGCAGATGGGCATCATTTTTGCCCCACCTGTTTAGCTGTGTCCCCACCCTATTTCTGTCTTTTGGTTACATCCCCAGTGTCAGCGTCTCCAGCCTCCACTAGAGACTGCTGATGATAATACCTAAGCAGTCCTCCTCCCTCACTGGGTGGAAACATCATCCATCCTTGCTGCTCCATCAGTTGTCTGAGCCACTAATCAAAGCTGATTTAACTGGACCATAGTCAGGGCTTTATCCCTTTACACCATCAGAGCATATCTTTCAACTTCTTAGAGCAAGAAATCTGAATAAAGCCTAAAATAATGGGGGGGGGGGCAAAGGACCAAAAATAGGGACAGATTTTAAATATTTGTTTTATAAACTTAGTTGCTAGAATAACAGAATTTGTGTTACAATGCATTTTTGAAAGATAGTAAGCCTAAAACTCAAATATCTCTAATTACTTATTAACTTCAGTCCTCAGTGATTTGCTGGAAAATCACAAATTTTATGAGGATCAATCAAAAAATGTGAGACAAAAATCTGGATATTCTGCAAAAATCTGGACAGTTAAGCGGTATGCAGCATAGTTTCTATAAAACTGATTCAGCTACAGAAAAAAATACTTCTTACGGGTGGATCACTATACAAAAATAATTGTGGACAACTATCAGGGCTATGATTTTAGAAGCCCAAAATGAGACATTCTTAATAAAGTTTGGGATTTTGTAGGACAAACCATGCCATAAAACAAATGAAAAATTATTTTGGAAGTAAGATGATAATAAAAAAGACAGTCATGTGCAAAGTCGGCTGTTTGATATTAACATGCTTCTAAAAGGCTGACCTACAGAAAGACAGACAGACGATAACCCTAACAACTATGTGCACTTATCTCTGTAACAAATCCGATGTAAAACAGTTTCACAACACTATACATATTTTTATAGCAGCTGTGGCTGCGTAGCTGGAAATGCAATCTTGAAAGTTCAGCGACTGCTTATCAAAAAGCATTTTTTGATGGTAATGCAAAGAAATACATAAACATTGGTACAAAAATATGTGTATATTAGTTTACTGTTTGATGGGAGTTCTCTACCTACCATTTTAGACCTACTTACAGATTTGAACATAGCAATGTATTATGATGGTTTATTAGTTAATAGAAAAACAGATTGAGTTCTTAAACAAATTACAGAATGTCAAAAAGTATGAACAGCTGTAGCAGAGTGAACGCCCTCCAAACACAAGATAAGATAATAAATGGAAACACGAATGAAGTAGGCGAACACAGCTGAGGGCAAAATCTCTAAAAGTACGTATAAGAAATCCAAATCAAGGCTCAAAAGGCAAAATGTAAATCCAATAGATACTCTTTATTCCTGTAGAAACGCAGTGGCGCTTTCACCAGACGGCTTCATCAGACTCAATGAACAAGTAACAGAACAACAAGTTTAAATACAAAAAAGGGCGGGAATAAAATCAATAAAACAATTAAGTGAATAGTCAATTAAGTAAAAAAGGTCAACACTTAAAGTTTAAAAGCAACGGAGCTCAGGTAGAGTTCCTGCAAAATCCATTCAAAACATACGGACTGTAGTCACAACTCTGTAAACACTTACTACTGCTCAAGCATAAAGAGAAAGCGAAGAAGACTGATCAAGATTCAGCATAAATGGCATATCATAAAAAAATACATAAACACTCAAATGTGTAAAATCTATGACTATATAAACATTAACCTAATATGCTAAAACAGATTCTAGTATCTACTACAAGTGATGCAAATAATGCTTCTATAAAACATTCAACAATATTTGGAATATAACAATGAACATAAATCTTTTCATAGCTGATATAATAAATAATATAATAAATCATCTGCGTGTTCTAAGCTTCCTCATTCTCAAAAACGGCTTCACAGAGACAGTGGTATTGAGGCCAGGCAAGGCATCTGACCTAAGCCTCAAAATCCATATATTCTCCCTACTCTCAGTATGTGTCCTGACGTCCCCACCTCTGATATTAGAAATAATTTCCTCAATAATCCGAAAAGTAAAAGTATGTGTGGGTCCTGACTCTAACACATGTTTAAAGAGAGCATTGGTCTTTTGGGCCATCCTAATACTATAAAGATGTTCTCGGACCCTATCCCTCAGACGTCTGTTGGTCTTCCCAACATAGAATGATTCACATGCTGAACAGTTGGCAAGATATACCACATTGCTTGTTAGACAATTGCCACTAGTTTTAAATGAATACAAACTTTTACTAATGGGATGAGCAAAAGTAGAATCACAATTAATATAACGACAAAAATTACAGCTGCCACAGGGTCGAGTCCCCACAGAATCGGTGTTAACATGTGGTCTAATAGTTCCTCTATCACACAATAACCTCTTAAGGTTCTTCTTGTTCTTGTATCTAAATTGAGGGGTAACTCCTATCACCTCCTTAACTTTCGGGTCAACAGTAAGAATATTCCAATGTGTTTTAACTAGTTCTTTTATCCTGCCCACATCATTAGTATAAAATAATGAAAAAGCAGTATTATTGACACTTGATGTTCTGGGACCTGTGTCATGGTCGGGCGAGATGACCATCAGATCCCTGTCTGAGAAGTAAGGAGAAGCTGTACTAAACCGCAAGGGGAGTGAGTCCACAATTCCCCTATTTATATCTCTGTCGGCATACCCTCGCTCTAACAACCTCTGATTTAAATCACAGAGATCTCTTTCAAAACCAGCAGTGGTCGGATTATATCTGGATACTCTTATGGCTTGTCCTTTAACAATATTATTGAAAACATAACCTGGATGCATGCTACTACGGTGTAAAAGAGAATTCTTATGACATGGTTTCCTAAATAGTCCTGTATTCACAAGGCCATTAGGTAACTTTTCTATAAAAACATCCAAAAAGGATATTTTAGTAGATGAAACTTCATAGCTGAATTTCAAGTAAGTTGTACATTCATTCATGTACCATACAAAAGTGTCCAACTCAGTGGATGACCCTCCCCATAAAAAGAAAAGGTCATTGACGAAGCGTCTATAAAACAAAACATGTCTGAGAAAAATGGGTGATGAATGCATGAATACATGTTCCCATTCAGCCATGAACAGATTGGCGTAGCTGTTGGCACAGGACGTGCCCATAGCCACGCCATCTGTCTGTAGGAAACACTTCCCATCAAAGCTAAACACATTGTTATATAACACTATGTGCAATAAAGACATGAGCAAATCAATCATCAATGCAGTCATAGTGGTATTCCTCTTAAGATATCTAGTAACCATGTCAATGCCAGTCTGGTTGGGAATAACAGTAAAAAGAGACTTCCATGGTTACAAAAGTAAAATACAAGTCATAATTTGTTCCCTTAAGATAATCATAAAGGTCAATTAAAAATTGATGTGTATCCTTCAGAATGAAACTATTGCAATCAACAACTGGTCTAAGATGGCTCTCTATATAGATGGAGGATGGCTCAGTGAGCCATCCTCTACCAGTAACAATAGGTCGTAAAGGAGGTTTTGTCAAGGCTTTATGAATCTTAGGTAAGCCATTGATCAAAGGGACTAAAGGATGTGGTACATCAAGAAAAGAAAATAGAGTGTGATCAATAATATTGCTATGTAATAACCCTAGTAAAAATGAATGTACTCTATTTGAGTGTATCTGAACTGACTCAAGTTCTAATGGCTTATAAAACAGTTCATTACTCAGCATCTCAAACATACTACTAGTATAATCACAGCTGTTCAGAACGACGATGCCTTTACATTTAAATTACAGAATGTGCTCCAAAAATGTTCAAGAGTCTGGTGGGTAAGAATGAAAAAAAAATCAAAATGTGACCTTAACAAGTCACAGGCTGACCATCTTGAGCATGTGATGGATAAAATGGAATTCACCTTCATCAAGGATAAAATCAGTTCATGAGGTAAATCCTGTCTAAAACACCACATATGAGAGAACGAGGTTCCATTTTTGATTAGTAACTGCTATTTAAAGGTTGTTCCTTATGAGAGTACAGGACAGGCAACTTTGTACAAGTTGCTTAACGAATGCATTCCATGACAACTAAGATATCTGCAAATGAATTCAACTGAGAAATGCAAACCATTACAAATGTGTGATAATGTTTTGGTACATTGCAACCAAACCCTGCCACTTACATTAGCTTACAATGTTTCCTCATATGGTATCGAAGCTGATTTAATATGTAATGCCATCTGATTAGGTGGAAGCATCACATACTTGTACAGAAGATACCCCCAACAAATAGGCAATAATCCTGGATGGAAAAAAAGTTGTGGATTTGATTTATGGTGCAAAATCACATTGACATTACCTAGCAGTACCGTCTGAGTGGAAGGTTTAAGTAGGATACACCATAAATTTATAACTAAACTTGTATGGTGACTATAACAAGTCCACTCCCCATGGTAGGCATGTAGACAAAGATGGGAGGTCATCTTATCAACATATAATTATCAGACGGAATACAGAGTTCCAAAAAGACATGACAAAGCGAATGGTGTCTGACTGCTTCAATAAACAGAAACTGCTGGTAATTAAAAAAGATATAGCGGAGTACATAAAATTACTTATACAAGGTCATTGTCAGGAAATTCCAGTTATTTTATTTTTTATTTATTGATTTATTTCTTTGTTTTTCCTTTTTGTTAACCAGATTAGTCCATTAGGCTAGTGACCTATATTCAGGGAGGACTATTTTTATACTACTAGAAGAATTTTGTCCAGGGCACTGAAAAACTTCCCCTACTCTTTTTGGTAGGTACCATGGGATCTTTTATATCCACCTATGCTACCACCAACTCAAGCAAATGGGGTCTCTGTTTAACATCTCATCTGAAGAATGACATACTTGAGTGCAGCAATATTCTAATATTACACTAGTGTTCAGCAATCTGATCACCTGCAGTGGGAATAGAACCCACAGCCATCTGGGCTAACAGCACCAAAGGTGAGTGTACAACCTGTTGTGCCACTAACAATGAAATATGAAATGATACATGTAATGACAAGAAATTACAAAACTATATAGAGTATTAAGTTTCATGATGGAATGCCTCATAAAGTGGAAAAGCGTCTAAAGTATATGAAATTTTAAAGTCAGTACAAAAATGTTGCATCCTGCAGGGAGAAGTTATCAATCCATGGAAACTTAGAAAAAAGGAGGACTGGGAGAACTACATATTAGGTACCCTGGTATTATGATAATGAACACCTTGATGTTCATGTGGTAGCAAAAGGCAAATGACTAAATTATATGACCAACAGAATGTGGGTATAGAATATGAAACATATCATATTGTGTCAATGGCATTAAAAAGGTTGAGATAAGCATCATTCATCCATGGGAATTTCCAGGAGGATGGCTTTTACGGGAACATTTAGGAATACTACATTCATGATTGTTATGGACCTATATTCAGAATTCTAAGAAGTGTTCCCATCAATGAGATTACATGACTGGCCACAGTAAATATGTTAAGCAGATTAGTTGCTGTTTATGGGTTACCAGAACATATATAACAATGATGTCAAGTTCATGTGTGAATATAATTAGTGCAGGTGAAAAGCCTATATCTGTTAATGAGCTCCTTCCTGTGGTATAGAGTTTGATTAACTTAGCCCTCATTTGCCTACTGTGTGACCGCGAGCAAGTCACTTAACCAGACTACACTTTGTCTGGACTTTAGGCCTAGTAACTAGCTATAAACCTATCTATTCCACTTGTATACGTGAGCTTACTGCAAATGATAGCCTAGCAGAAGGTGTTCATACAGTTTAAAGCTGAAATGAAACAAAAATGTTAAATTCATTGTTTGATTAGGACACAAGGTTCTGTTTCTTTCTGCTCCAGTACAGAACCATACCTAAATAATCAAGTCAAAACAAGACCCACCATGACAAAACTTAATTTAGGTGTTGCTGTGAGGGGAGAGACAATCCTTCATACATTTCAGGGTGATTATCATGCTATGAAAATGGTATTTCATGAATTGAATTCCATGTACATTCAAGATACAAATAATGTGAGCCCCAAATGCATCCCTAATGTGATCACTTAACAGACTGCTGTAGTCTCATTACACTTCAAAGTCATCCTTTACGGTAGGTACTGTGATTGGATGAAAATCAGAATGAATAATATCATAATACCACTCACTACCCTGAAGATCTCAGTCCATATGCAACAAAAGTGAACCATGATACAGATGTCAGAGAGATACAAGTGAAGCGGATGTTTCACAAAAGTCCCCAATGTTGTATTGTGAGCCAGAAGTTTCAGAAATAGTAGATTCAGTCCCGATCTGAGGCATTTGCTGACGGTTAGACTATATACATCGCAATGATTTCAGCTTATGAGTCATAGTTATAGTGCATTTGTAGCTAGTAAATATAATACATGGTGTCTACTGAGATTGCTATAATAATGTTGCTGGCAGCACAGAATTTCCATAAAAAAATGTTCAAAATTCATGTGAGCATTGACCATACCTCTCAACCTCTGAGCTTTAAAAAATCATAGCACTGTCCTATAACAACCATAGCAGAGAGTAAGAAAGAGGAGCATTTTCTTATTTAATTATTACAGTAGAAGCTCTTTATATACAAGGCCCTTTATAGTTAATGGTAGTGGATCTTTGTATAGACCTAGTTTATGTATTTAATAAAATGTGCACTCCAAGACACGTCTGACTTTATAAAAAGCATCATAAATCTAAGAGAAGCCCAGCTAAATCTAAGGGCAAAAATCATAGCACTCTGCATAAATCATGGCAGTTGAGAGACATGGAATTAGAACAATATTCACCTAATAATGTACACCTAAAAGTACCATTTATTCACATATTTACATATATTTTCTGACCTGGTTAGCCCAACTAAACAAGGCCTATTTTCATTCATTCATTCATACTGCCAAATAGAAATGTAGGCAGCACAGCGGGGGAATTCTCCTCCTCTGTTTGCTACGGGATCTGTTATATCCACCTGAATTTACCTGATTGGGCTCCTTAATCTCCATAAATTACAGCGCAACTAAGGGACTTGATACTAGGAAGCTGGTACCAACACAATGACATTATAATAGATTCTGCACAGAGTTTGGGTTGGAACATGGTAATGGAGGGGATGGATTTTTTAACAGACATCTCATCAAAAATATGATCAATATAGAGTGCATAATCCCACAGCAATTTGGAAATGAGGCTGCCATGAAAGCAGCATGTCAGTTTTCATACAAACTTGCTAAAGCATTAATAACTCCTAAGATCAATACATTTTTTATGCATGTGATATTGTCCATTAAATGTCTAATGATGATGTGTAAATTATTGCCAAACATACAGAAATATCAGAGTTTGAATAAACAATTAATACAGCATAAGGCTACAGTCGACAATGATTAGTACAGCATAAGGCTACAGTCGACAATGATTAGTACAGTATGATGCTACAGTCAATAATGTTTAGTACAGTACGATGCTACAGTCAATAATGTTTAGTCCAGCATAATGCTACAGTCAACAATGATTAGTACAGCATAAGGCTACAGTCGACAATGATTAGTACAGTATGATGCTACAGTCAATAATGTTTAGTACAGCACAATGCTACAGTTGGTAAAAATTAGTACAGTATGATGCTACAGTCAATAATGTTTAGTACAGCATAATGCTACAGTCAACAATGATTAGTACAGTACGATGCTACAGTCAATAATGTTTAGTACAGTATGATGCTAGAGTCGATAACGATTAGTACAGTATCATGTTACATGAGATAATGTTTAGTACAGGATGATGCTACAGTCAGTAACGATTATTTTATTTATTTTCTTTTACATTTGTTGACCGGGCTAGTCCAAACTGGATATATGTCCATTTTCAGTGGAGGCCTGGGGAGAAAAGCTCCAACATAGATAATAATAAACATAAATATAACATAACAATCTATTTCTAATACTAGAAAGCAATTTTAAACATCTGGTAGAGTACTCTTTTAAGACTAGAAAGAATTAAAACCTAGGCTTAGAGATCAGGTAATTATCATCAAATAAAAAGAAGGAAAGACACTATACATAAGCTGGGAACATGTATATAGAGTAACGAGCTTGCAGATTAAGTCACAATTCTATAGAAGTGTAATTAAGAGCAAGATTAAGTTAATACAGATGATGAAGATACATTCCCACTGTAGAAAGCTAAGATTAGTACAGTATCATGCTCGAGTCAATAACATTTAGTACAGTCTGATACTGCAGTCAATAATGATTAGTACAATATCATACTACAGTCAATAAAGTTTCGTACAGTATGATGCTACAGTTGATAACGATTAGTACAGTATGATTCTACAGTCAATAATGATTAGTACAATATCATGCTATAGTCAATAAAGTTTAGTACAGTATGATGCTACAGTTGATAACGATTAGTACAGTATGATTCTACAGTCAATAATGATTAGTACAGTATCATGCTACAGTCAATAATGTTTAGTACAGTATGATGCTACAGTCAATAATGATCAGTACAATATCATGCTACAGTCAATAGCATTTAGTACATTATGATGCTACAGTTGGTAATGATTAGTACAGTATCATGCTACAGTCAATAATGTTTAGTGCAGTATGATTCTACAGTTGATAATGATTACTACAGTATGATGGTTCAGTCAATGATTTCTAAATTAAGTCTATCAATTGTATGGAAACATTTGGTTACAGCATAGTGCTACAATGTTTTAACAGCACTTGACTGTGTGTAAAAGCCACTTCTGATGAATGCAGGAAAGCCAGTGAATGGTGTTCTTAGGAGCCAATATTTCTTTGCTGCTTCTTTCACTTTAGTGGTTTTGTAGTGGCTTTGGTGGTTGAGTATACATATTTAATCAGTAACAATATATTTTAAGTTGCAGCATGTAGCTATCACATATACCTCATATGCAAAGGAATGGGAATGTGACACGTCAAATCTTAGGAATATTTGATAACATTTTGCAGTATTTCATGACCTAGTAGAGTTGGTAAGCAGAAACTAGAAAACATACTCTTGTCTTTTGCTACCCAATATTTGTTTCACGGTCACTTCTACAGGATTTTGGAGCATGACATGATGGATTCCATATGTAACCATAGTTTCTGATATCTGCATGTTTACCAGAACTGCTTGTGTTTTGAATTTTTCAACATACTACCACAGTTCTTTATAGCCTGCATTGGTTGTTAGTTTGATATTGTATTTCCTTAAAACTGTGCTGTTGGTTTATTTAGCCCTGTTTGAAATGGGTGACCCATTTCCCAAGGAAGTGTTGATCCCTTGGTATCCAGTTAATGCCCATATGTTCATGTTACTTGGCAGTGCCTTAGGATATGGGTGGTGATCTTTTGCACCAAGTCTTTCTGTTATCGGACTTCAATCCACTGGATATCCTCGATGGCTGAGTGAATCATCCACACTGTTAGGTTTTAAAAGGTCTCATAAAACCCATTTATTTACCATGGTATATAATACTATTTGAACTTTAGTAATTAATAATGGGTACCTGTCATTAGAGTGACAGCTGTCTAAGCGAATCATAAAAATTAAAATTAGATCCAATGAAACTAGATTCAGTGATAGTGGAGTTTTCTCTTTCCTCCACTGTTATATGACCTCACAGCAGGTATATAAGTTGAGGAGGGAGTTGTACTACTCTATGGAGGCGCAGGTGGCTTGCCATCCTGCAAAAAAATTATTTGCTCCATGGTTCACTGAAATTAGTTTTGGCAAATGTAATTTTATAGTTTCAACATTTGCAAGGAATGATGTCAACCTATCAACAGGAATACATTAATTATTAAATATTTTATTTATAGTGTTTTAGTATAAGCTGTTTTTCTAACATTTGTACCTTTTATTTCATTTGTTACTATATATGTGTGGTTTACTTGCAATAGTTCTTGAATGCAAGTGCTATAAAAATGAACTTGAACAAAACTGTACATTTGGAGCTGTAGCAAAAACAGCCTTGGCAAATTAATATGGGTAGTTCTGCCTAATATTGTCATATTCTGATACTTACATTTTTTCACTTTTGTGTACATAGTTTTAGTAATGAATTCCTTTGTATATTTTCCTTAGTTTGCTTCCATTGCAAAGACATGTATCTGGAGCATTCTTCCTGGGCCTCCACTGAAAAAGTTGGACTTTTCCAGTAAACAAATGTTAAATAAATAAAAAATATTTTTTCTTTTCTTTCAGGTCATATGTGAAAAAGGACTACACATATAGACAGTCACCAAATGAATTCAAAAATAAGTAAATAAAAATAGTATCATATTAAAGTCTCCCCTTAAGAATAACTTACTGAGTTAGCATTATTTTCTCTGATGAACCACTCATTTATGACTGTGAGATGTGTTACAGTGAACACAGCTAAACCTTTTCCTAAGCTTGCTTTTGGTGAAGTGTTGATTTAGGGCAGGGCTTGGAAGATTTCCAGGCAGCCAGTCTGTTGCAAAGATGATGTTTATGCTGACAGAAGAATGCCATTTTAGTAGAAGGAAATATGATTTTTTTTGTATTTGTACCAAGTGGTGTAGCACTCTTCAAGAGTACTGGGTTAAGCTTTGCTATTTCCACTTTGTAAAAATATATATTTTATTTATTTATTTAAATTTATTTTTATTTTTACATTTGTTAACTGGGTCAGTCGACTGGACCCAGAGAGCCTTTTTTTCAGCTGAGTCCTGAGGAGAAAAGCTCCAGGAAAGTAATTAAAAAATAAGAAAAAACTAACAATTCAAGTTTTAAGATACTTAGTATAAAAACAGAGAGAAATATACAATACAAATATATACAAGGCAAAAGTACAGTATTTTGAGAGCATAGTAACAATATGTTTGAGAAATTTGGTTAACATGAAGTAATTTACAAGGAATGTAGCAATGCCTAAAATAAAAAAAAAAAAAATCAGAGTAACAACATGACACAGTACAACAAAGATACATTTAATAGCATAAGTATTAACTGCAGAGAATAATTTGTGTAGACAGCTTAGGTAGATACCAAGCAGACATGTTAATTGAGAGAAGAAAAATTCATTAGGTAATTTCCTGACAAGTACAGATCCATGCATGTTGGAAATGAATTTTTAGTTGCTTTTTGAATTCACCACTTTTGGTAGTGGAGCGAAGGGGCAATGGAAGTTTGTTCCATGAGTATGCAATTGAATGACTGCAAAGCATTTTTCCTATATTTTTTGTTTGGCTTGGTCACCTGCAGAACATTTTGTTGTGTGCTTCTGAGGTGATGATTGGGTGTGCAGGGTATAATTATGGATGTAATTGGGTGTGCAGGGTGTAATTATGGATGTAAGGGCAGGGCAGGAGTTGGGGCTATTTAGGATGCTGTTTAAAGTTTATATTTGTGATATTTGAAGCAAGTGGTGAAGCTCATGTCATCTTAATCTTTTCAGGGATATACAATGATGGGATTTGTAGCTGTTACTGGCTGAAAATCTTGCTATCTTGTTATAGGTGATTTCTAGTTCGGTTAAGAAATTATTGTGGAGGTTAGTAAGTATGAGAGCAGCATACAGTAGGGATGGTAGAATACATGTTTGAGCCAGTATAGGTCTAGATTTCTTAGGTATATACTTGTTATTCCGGTATAGAAGACCTAGTTTGGTGATGATGATTGTATCATCTAAGGATGAGTTGGTGAATCTGTCTTTAGCTGGATTGAGTTTTTTTGGAAAGAAAAGGAGAAGCTTGGTCTTTTTGGTATTGAGAAGCAGATTGTTTTCAGTTAGCCATTGCTCTACTAGGTGCAGAGATTGTTGAGTGACAGTGTGGAGATTTTGTATATTGTTGGAGGTATTAATAATTTTGGAATGGTCTGTGTACTATATTAAGGTAGAATGGGGGCAGGAGACATGGAGGTTACTTGTAAATATATTAAAAAGTAGAGGGCCCAGGATAGAACCCTGGGGAATCCCAGTCTTAACAAGATGGAAAGGGGGAGAAGGATGTTTGCCATCTGACAGGCTGTTTGAGAAGTAGCTGTTAAACCAGGAGGTAGTGGCGGTAGAGAGTTGTAGGTTGGAAAGTTTGTTTAGGAGGATGGGATGGGAAATGGTAGTAAATGCTTTGGATAGGTCAAGGAATAGAGCTGATATGAGTTTATTATTATCTCTGGCTTGGGCAATGTTGCATGTGAAAGATAGGAGGGCAGTGGTAGTACTGTGTGAGGATCAGAAACTGTGTGTGGGTGTAATTAGTCTTGCCTGTAAGAGGTGGTTTAGTATTTGTCTATGTATACATTTTTCCAGTATCTTAGATAAGGGGGATAATATGGCAATAGACCTGTAATATGAGGGTTCTGTAGAATTTCCTCCCTTGTGGAGGGGTATTATGAATATTTTTTTCCAAATATCTAGTACTGTATTTTCTTGGATGGATCTATTGATACGTATAGCTACAGGGTCTGCTATGGATTCGGCTACATGTTTGAGAAATAATGGAGGGAGTTTGTCGGCTGATGGGGAACAAGGTTTGAGTTTATTAAAAAGTGATCTAATGCAGGAAGTTGCTACGGGTGCTAGGGAGATCGAGGGAAGAGATGTGGTGGGACATAGAGTCTTAATATCAAGAGTTCCTCTTAAAAGGTGTTTTTTTTTATAATTTGTTTCTTTTTTATATGTGTAGACTTTAGATTAAGTTATGCTTCTCGGTCTTAATTCTAGAACTATCTGTCGGGTTCATTCTTTTTCTACTTCTGTTTCTCACTTTTGCCTTTAACCAGATGAGATATTATTGTTGGTTTGTCAGAATTTAGACAAATGTTGTATGATGTAGTAATAAAGCTGTGTTCCTGTACTACCCCTGGCTAAGTAGTTTTAATAGTTTCTGGTAATACTTTTTTTTCTTCCCTGTCCACCTCATAATCTATGATCTCTCTCATGTCTTGATGATCGCTAACCTCATCTTTTTCTATCGAGTTTCCTCCCTACAATCCTTTCCTCAGCTTTCTTTGAGAAACTACAATGTCTACACTAAAATAAGGAATTATATCAGATGATTGTATAATACAAATGTCAGCTATAATAGCACAAAATGTAACTTCTGGTGTACTGTATGTATTGTATATTTTTGTATAATTTCTTATGTAACTTATGTATAATTTCTTGTATAGGTTTTGCATAATCTCTATATGTGGAGCTTTTCACCCCTGGGCTCTGCTGAAAATGGGTCTTATCCCAGTCAGAGTTTCACAGTAAACAAGTGTAAAATAAAGAAACAAATAAAAATAAGCTGTAACCATTAAAGACACATTTCCCTTCCCTCATAATACTGTGATTGCACCTTGATTTACTACACTCATTAAACCCAAAATATGTTAAGATTTATAAATTCTCCCATAGCCCAAGATGTGGTATGTTGTGTGTAGGGTCTATATTAGATAATCGAACTTTCAAAAGTTCAACTGTCATATGGTTGACACCATATGATCGAACTTTTAAAAGTTCAAAAATCTAATAAAAATAAATGACACAAATAACCTACCTGAACATTTTAAGCAAGAAAGCCCTCCTGCACCCCCCCCCACATGGGGGGCTGTGTCCACCACACCCTCCGCTCTTTAAATATACCAACTACGAAATCTCCCCATTCTGCACTGTACGGAGATTTCCGTTAAAACATTCAAACTTTCAAAAATTCAATCATATGGTGTTGAACATATGACAGTCGAACTTTTGAAAGTTCGGTCATCTAATATAGACCCTTGTGTGTATACTGCCAACACTGATTATAGCAAGAATGATTGTGATCTCCTGTTTTATTCAAAATATAGGATAGGTAGTGTACCTATTCTATGTTTATTACAGAGGGTAGAGTGAAAAGTGGGGCCACAAAATCACAGGCTTCAGACCTACTGAAATTAATGACAAAAAAAAAACTAAATAAAAATTGGTACACTTTCAAGCAAAACAGAATCCAAATGAAAAGAATCAGTTAAACAGGTAAGATGATAAAAATGTGTGATAACGGTAATTCCTCGTAGTCGATTCCTTTTCTTCATTCATTTCCTCATCTTCTATACTGCCTCCTATATATCATCTAAGGCACGTCTCCACCAAACACTGTTGCTAGGCTCTTTCATAAGTGACATAAATGTTTGATGTCAATGGGGAAATAAAACTATCGTTAGATATAACACCCAAAAAGAAATTCTCATTGAAGAACATTTTGTTAATTCAGGAATTAATTTAAACAGTAAATGGCTGGTAATTTTTTACTGACGAAACTTGTTAGCTAAACCCTGCATATGTACACAGACATGTATACTGTAGCAATCCTGATATCTGTTTGATCACTTGATTGATCAGATCTCACCCTATATTATTACTAATGCCTTTACTCCATTGCAGATGTTACAGTAATGTAGTCTTCTCTCTCAGGCAAAGGAAAGCACTTGTTAAACTGTTCAATCCCAGCTCGCCACCCTCACACACCCAGCTTATGCCCCTCCAGCATGAAGCTGAGCCTAAATTTGATTCACTAGTATAGCACAATATTAAGTGCAACCACCACAAGTTTCTGTGTCTAAAACATTCACCAAATATATTTTTTAAAATGTTGGCTTATTTATATATTAAGACAGTGTTACTATGCTATATTACATTTACAGAATTAAACACACCAGTATAATATCAGTCTTCTAATTTACCAAATGCAAGAAATAACTGCAAAATTAAAAATCATACCAGATATGGAATATCTTAAGTATTTATAAGGGTTATGCATCTATCTTGAACTTCAAGCAGCTATGTAGATTGGCATTTGGTATCATTCCCCATATTGACACACTTTGCTGCTAAAATAGTATATATATATATATATATATATGCAATGTGCACATTGTATTTCAGCAGGACATATTTTAACGCATTTTTCTATTGGGATTTAGAATGTATAAAATTTAAGATTTTAACTTGCAAACCAAGTTTAAAAGAACTGTAAACAAGCCCTTTCAAACGCACTCTTATCTGTCTCACTCCTAAGACAATTTTCAAGGAAAAATATATTCTCCTAGTCTACCAAATTCTTTCTAGCCTTACTTTTCTACTGCAAAAGAAAAAAAAAAATGCTTCTCACTTGCAAATGTTAAGATCACAATATATTCATTGCCATATATTTTTATCTATAAACATAGTTATCTCAATGCAGATCTCACCCCAAACACTTTGCTGATGATTCTGAAACACATTAGTACATGGATAAGAGGATATAAAAAGGCATTGCTTCAAATGGAAACCACATTTGTCTGAAAGTAAGCAACCATAATCATGAGAGTAACAAAACAAAGCATAACCTAACAGTTCAACATTCCTCCATGAAATTCACACAAAAAGCAGTTTCAGCACTGTGGAAGAAATAAAGCACAGCACAACTGTAAATATTTATAGTGAGGATCATTTCATGTAAGCATTGTTACAATATTTTGCAAAATGTTCTGTGACACCCTTACAAAAGTCACATGTTATTTGGGATTTTATCAGTTACATTTAGCAGTGCACACAACTCCAGTCTGACTTACCTCATGAAGCTGGGTTTCCTTTGAAAGCTGACTGCTTGAATGATGGGGGTATGCAAAGTCATGTGACACATCAACTTATACTACACTCACAATTAACCCTGTGTCATGTACAATGGCCCTTTTAATGGCAACATGAAAACAAAAAAATACTTTCGACACTCACATAGATGATTTTGAAATATGACCTGTCTTTCTTGTGACGTAGTTCACAGCCACAGAATTTCCCATTCAAAAGGCATTGCTTCTGTCTAACATGGTCCCCTGGGAAGACTTCCCTGACCCCCACCTGTTTTACTAAATCAAGTAGCTAGGGCCTATTGTTTTGCCTTTCCATCCCCAGCCCCCATCCAGCTGTGGCCAGACCTCTTACACTCCGGCAGATGACATGCTTTTGCGTGTTTATATCACTTCCAAGAATTTTGCTCCTCTTTTTAATTGAATATGCACAAATGTATATATATATATATATATATATATATATATATATATATATATATATATATATATATATATATATATATATATATATATATATATATATATAGATATACATGTATGTATATATATATATATCTATATATATCTATATATGTATATATATATATATATATATATATATATATATATATATATATATATATATATATATATACCTTTAGGTGCTAATTTTCATAGCTGGCCATCAAACAATCTGTTATCTGTAAAATGTGTGTAAAGAAAGACAAGGCAATAGTGTATGTTTAGAATGGGAATGTGGAAAAGGTCAGAAAGACGTAACTATAACATGCCTTTCATGTCAGAATTCTTTGAAGGAGTATAGAATCAGAAATTCTGACTCCTTTAAGATTTGAGTAATTATTGTGATGCAACACTTAAAAAAAGCTGCATTGTACAGCTGTTTACTATGCACTAAACATAAGTGCAGTGCACATGGCTGTTTATGCCAGCTTAATACTGTACTAAATCGCTCAGTGCATAATACTGAGTTTGTACAGAGCAAAGAGCTCATTTCATCAACAGACTGCTATTATTAAAATAAAGTCCAAATATCTTTACTTGATTTAACAACTTTAATAAAAAATCTAGTCTTTAACAGAGAATGTGCATTGGATGGAAGCCTGCAAAGTATTTGAGCTAAAGTGAGCTGTTCATGTCTTAAAATGAAAGCTACTTTTCAGAATGCTTTCACAATGTATAAGGGCATTCCAGTAATTAGGTTAACCCTTTAAGACCCAAGACACTTTACTTATCTTCCTTTTTGTACTATTAACTATTTATAGTGGCAGTGCTGTAGTACAGGCACATTATCATTCTGTTCATAGTGACAGTGCTATAGTACAGGCACATTATCAGTCCAGCTGCATGCATTTTCAAAACTTTAAACATTATGCATTTTTTAATGGATTTTTAAGCCACCACATTTTTTGTCTGTTTTTCTTTTTCAGTTCTAAGGATATTGTCAGTCTCACTGTACAAATAAAGCCTGTGTACAATATCAAGGTTTTGGTGAAAGCGGTGCAGTTTTGCTCTTTACTAGTTCAAAATTCTTCACCACTATCTAACACCGTCATTTAGTTGAACAGCTGGGAGCCATTAATGAGTCGGGATGAAGTGAGGCTGCTGTTCTGTAAGCACACCGGAAAAATAAGTCTGTCTGCCGTCACCAAAGGCAAATGTTCTTTGCAATCTTTTTAGTGCAACAGGTAAAGGTACAGGTGTCTCATCAGATGCTAGTGACAACAAATATGCTGGAATCTGCACTTCAGAAGTAAAGATGCAATTTTTCTGTTTCACAGCTTGGTGCAGTTGCTACCCATCTTGCCATGTTTGCCTGACGTGCTTCCTCACAGAGGAACTATGATGAACAAGGACCACAGTGTGAGACCCTGGACCTAAAGAATACTTAGTTATGCCCAGAGCCCATTTAGGGCCATAATAGTAGTTCTTCATGCAAACCTCTAGAGATCAAAAAAAATTCTCATCTTTGACATTTAGCAAATGTCTGTTACTGAGCTGACTGTTTTGCAAGCATTGATAGCAAAACTTCTAAGAAAAACAAGTCAAGTGCACATCTTAGCTTTCTGAGCATAGAGATTACTGCGCAGAATATACCTTTCAACATCGAAAGAAATTATGTAAACACACAATAAAAACGTTTTACATGCTCACCTTTTATATTATTCATCCCCTTTCCATCACTGAAGTGCCCCTTTTTGCCAGACTATTAGATGATAGATTAGATTAGAGAATTAGTGAAGTAATTCCATACCATATTTCTTATTATACAGTTTGCAAATCCTATGCAAGAGATAGAAAATCGATTGTCAGATGCTACTCTATCTGGAATTCCATATATGCTAAATTTGGCAGCGACTGTATGCAAAAGATGCAACATTTGTGGAACACATCTATCCACTCTGAATATGAAACTGAAGACAAAAATGTTTATTATACAATGACTGACCATTAACATTCCAAAAAGAGCATGCTGATTGGTCAGCCAAACCAGCATGCCCATTGTAAATCAAGAATACGGCTACAATAAAAGGCAGGCTGCTAAAGTATTATTGAGCAGCCATACTTTTTTTTTCTGTTAAATAAATTGTGGTTTGTATTGTCTGCAAAGATGCAGGCATGAAATAAATGCATTTTGTTTTGCACTTTATCTCCATTTATCCTGCACAGTACTGTAAAATCCCATGCATAGGGATATCAAAAGAGAGAAAGTGTACTGCACTGTTGAGCGAGTGTCTTATGTTCGCCATTTTGGGGGGGGCTAAAATCCACTTTATTCCCATTTATGATCCTGCACAGTACCATATAATGCCATGTATAGGGACATCAAAAGAGAAAAAGTGTAGCGCTCTGTGAATCTGTCGTGTGATGTATTCTAGCAATAACTGATGACTTTCTTTCATTAACACAATGCACATGTATTCACAGTTTTAAATAAAACATTGAGAGGTACGTACAAGACCAAAAAAAGTACAAGGAGAATATTCTGCAAACAGAAACATACTTGATTTTATTTATATTTTCAAATATTTCTAGTTCCTCTAAACTGTCAGGAGATCACACTGTTTTTTCCTTTCAAAAAGAAAAATAGCAACAGAGATTGTCGTTTCTCCTGGGCTTGCTAATTAAACCAGTGATGTACTGCTTAAGCCTGAGACTGCAAGTCCCGTACGCATGTGCAGTACAATCTAATGTTGTTAATCTTCTTTCATTCCTTACTGACGGGTTATCGGCACTGTACCAAGCTTGCATCAGCCAAAAACTCTCAAGCTAAGATTACCCATAGTGCCTCTCTCCCTAATACCTCAGATCTCGTTTGCCAAGTACTTGTGAGGACGTATCAAGCCATTCACTCTCAGCTGTTTCTTTCTTGATTAAAACATTATCTGTTTTTTTGATAATACCTACCAGCATTGTTGCCTCACAGTAAGACGCTGTCTGGTTCGATTCTCAGCTAGAGCGTCTTCTGCGTGGAGACATGCGTGAATGGGCGTACCTTCATTGAAGGTTGTGCATCAGGGCTGGCAACTCGGCACGTAAAAATCTATCTGCCAATCATTAGCGGACCTTCTTAGGGATACCATTGTTGGTAGTCTCCTTTTTTCCTTTCTTGTTAATCTTTGGTCCTTTATTGTTGGTGGAAGAACTTTGTTGCTATTTGTGTGAATTCAACATTACTTGTATTTATAAAGTTGGGTTATCTTGTTGTCAATGGCATTATGTCTGATAAAAAAGGCACTTCAGGTTTTAAGGCCTGCGACCAGTGTGGCCATAAAATGCTGAATTTGGATTTGCATGGTTCTTGAGTAAATATGTATGGGAGTGCCTCACCTGTTGACTCAGCCACCTTGTAAGATTTGTACGGCCTTCAGTACCCACACCCTTAACGAGAGAAGTAACAAGTTAATTTTGAAAGGATTGCTTAAAACTCCTTTTTTGGAGGCTCTTTCTGTGTCAAAGAGTTCACCCCTCCCAAAAAGGATTTCAGGAAGAGGAGCCATTCTGTTTCCTCTTCTCCTAGAGATCCTGAATCTAAAAGCTCAGAGCCTAGAACTAAACTTTCAAAAGTGATTGCAGTTCCCTCAGCACCAGGGCTCAAAATCCTCTCTTCAGCACCAACTGTGGAACAGAAATTGGATTTGACCCCAGAAGTGGCTACTTCTCTCTCGGCACCGACTTCTTCTTCAGTGTCGACCACGGAACCAAGATCAGACCTGACTCAAACAGTATTGTACTCTTCTGCACCATTACCTACAGTACCAACCACTACTGCACTGACTGAGATTCTCCCTTTGGCACAGACAATAGTTTTTCCAACACTGGTCACTTCCCCCCCTCCTACTGCATTTTCACTGGGTCCATTGACCATGGACCATATCTCGGACCAGTTACTCCTTGTCGATGGACACCTTTTCAGTTCAACAATACAATCATTTTCAGGAATGCCCAGACTCCCTATCTGGGCTATCCACTGATCCTCCAGGAGTCTATCGGAGTTAGATGTGGTCAGACTTGTGGACCAACTATTGGTGGCTACGGATTTACCTTCACTTCCTAAACCCTCTATCCCACCTGGAAGAGAGGAGTTCTCTCCACAGACTCTATCATACACTCTTCCTTTGGCCTCCATTGTTCCGAAGCTCCCAGTCCAAATGTCTTTCCTGGTTCCAGCTGCTTCAGTTCCACCAGCACCCTTGTCTGTGGCACCAGAGCTCACCCTTTGGACTTCTGCACCTTCAGAGCTGAGCCATCCTCGAGTTCATAATGGGGCTGCTGGCACCAAGAGCCCTAGCCCAGCACAGATTTTTTTCTATAGCGCCATGTTCTATGGCCCCAGTGACTGCAATGGCACTGAGTTACCCTGAGGTTCCTCTCCTGGTGGCAAGTTTGTTGGAGCAGGATGTGACCCTGGTTCTGTGGTTGTCATTTTCGGTTCCAGGCTCCCATCCTTCTTCAGGTGGACTTGCTTTCCAGGTGATGGAAAGGGCATTGACCTCTGCAGGCTCACAGCTGGCCCCTCCAACACTGGTACAACATGTTTATATGCCCCCTAGACCTCATTTGACACAGTCTGCCACCTCTGGACACTGGGTACAAGAGCCGCAAGAAACCCTCACACAGGGCGACCCCTCTTCCAGGTCCTCTTTGAAAGCCCCCATCGAAGATGTTCCATGGAAGAGAGTGTGCAAGAAGAAGCATATAGACTCTCCTGAAGAGTCTCTCATGGAAGACGTGGACTATGATGAAGGGGAAGGGTCCCCACGATCTCCTCCTGAAGATGTATTGAAACAACAAGGAGACTGGAAGTCCACTAACCCATCCTCAGATGAGTCTGTGTTCTTGCAGGCTTTCTGTGCCCAGCCCTCTACTTCCTGGGTGACCCCGCCTGCCGAAGACCTTGTCCAGCGCATTGTACAGCATGCGTGGAGGAAGCCTGACTCCATTGAGTCTATCCCCTAGAGACCGGAAAAAATACTATCTCCTCCTGAGAGTAATCCACATTGGTCAAAGGGTTTACCTGTAGATGCTATGGTGGAGGCAGCAGCTTAAGGAAAGAGCTTGCTGAGGAGATCCATACTGTTCATCCACCCAACATGTAGTCATGGGCATTGGACAGATTGGGAAAGCAGACATTTGATTCTTCAACCTGAATTATTTGCCACATTTTACTAGGCTCCAGAGGGACCTGACAACTGAACTTTCTAGAACACTAGCAGGATCAGTCTCTGACGAGGTCTGCTATAAAGTGGCCTTGCAGCTTGCAACCCTAGAATCTATTTCCAACTCATCCATGAGGTTGATCTCTCATGCAATTGAAGGGGCAGCTAGACCGGCGGTTGCAGGCATTGTCAAGTCCTCCTTTCTCAATGCACCAGTTGACCCTTCCTCTCTTTCCGGACCAAAAGTGAAAGACATGCTGGCCAGGTGTGAGCAAGATGGTAAGACCCTGTCTGCTGTAGGTGTCCATTTTTCCAATCCTCAACAATACTTTTCTCAGAATGAGAGGAGTGGGAAATTCTGGCACAGAAAGTCCCAGGGTCCATTCCATGACACACATGACTAGCCACCTCCCCATGGCAGAGGGGATAACTCTTCAGGAAGACATCTCTTTTGGGGCAGAGAGGGTCCACACAATCAGGGAGCCAGAGATTCCTTCTGAGGCCAGCCCTACCAGCGCTCCTGAGGAGTGGCTAGAATGCTTTCCTCTGGAAGCAGTTGGGGGTCATTTCTCTCTGCACCAACATGCCTGGCAACAAATCACCTCAGACTCATCGGTGCAGCAGATCATTACCAACAGTTATCACATTCCCTTCAATCTCCACCCGAAAACCCCAAAACGTATTCCCAACATTCCACCCAGTCAAAGGGAATTCGCAGCTCAAGAGATCCTAAAGCTGCTAAAGAAAAGAGTTATCCAAGCAGTCCCACTAGACCAGATAGGATCTGAATTCTACTCATGACTCTTTTTGGTGCCAAAGAAAATGAGAGACTGGAGACCCATTTTGGACCTCAGTATTCTCAACAAATTCATCAAGCAGACAAAATTCCAGATGGTCACAGTTCAGTGTATTCTTCCATTTTTGGAAAAAGATGATTGGATGTGCTCTATAGATCTTCAGGACGCATATTACCACATAAAAATGGACAAGCGATCCAGAAGATTTCTCCACTTTCTGCTGGGAGCCAGTCATTACCAGTTTCCAGCACTGCCCTTTGGCCTCTCTACAGCCCTCAGATTGTTCACCAAATGCATGGCATTGGTAGCAGATCATCTAAGACTGCAAGGATTCTGGGTGTTTCCATATCTAGACGATTGGCTCCTCACTGCCCCCACCAAGTATCTTCTATTAGCAGCACAACAATATACCCTACTTCAAGCAAAGAACCTGGGAATTTCAATAAACAAAGAAAAGTCTCATCTAGGTCCTGCCCAGTCCCTGGAATTCATAGGAGCAACACTAAATACATTATCCTGCAGAGTATCACTTCCCCTTCACAGGTTAGAAAGAATATTTTTACAGGTCTGAGTGATACTCCCCCGAGTCAAGGTGCCCTCATGGGAAGTCCTTCAACTCTTGGAGTCCATGGCCTCAACGATAACAATTGTCCCACTAGCAAGACTACACATGAGGATACTTCAGTGGCTTCTCTTAACTCAATGGTCAATGCTAACCCATCCATTATCTTTCCAGATCTGCATAACAAATCACTGCAGGATGAACTTACTTTGGTGGACGCAGCCATACATGACCCTATGGAGTCATCATTTCTTGAACCTACAACCCAAGGCCACAGTGGCCATGGACGCCTCCCTGACTGGGTGGAGGGGCCATTTTCAGGGACAGACAGTCCAAGGCACTTGGTCACCTGCAGAGGCCAATCTCCATATCAATGTCCTGGAACTGAGGGTGGTGCTCTTAGCATTGCAAGCATTCCATCCGGCCATTCCATCAGGGACTATTGCGATTCAGACTGACAACATGTCAGTAGTCTGGTACATCAGCAAACAAGGGGGAACCAAATCCTATCCTCTGTGTCAGGAAGCCATGAGAATTTGGCAATGGGTGATAGGTTCCACCAGCTTTCTGACAGCAATGCACATTCCCGGGGATTCCAATGTGATTGCAGACAAACTGAGCAGGTGCATTTTTCTTCCTCACAAGTGGTCTCTCAGTCGTTCAGTAACATTGAAGATATTCCATTGTTGGGCCCAGCCTTGCTGCAACTTGTTCACCTCACCCATAAACCACAAGTCGGGTGCCAGGATCCACCGCATAATGCATGCACTCAAGTCACACCACAAGTAAAAATATAATTCTGTCATTGTCCATGTTGGAGCGAATGACTTGAGTACCTCCCTGGAATACATGAAAAGAGACATGGAAGAGCTCTCGAGTCATGTGGCCCAGGCAGGTATGACCCTAGCCCTGAGTAGCATCCTGCCTTCACCCAGAATGATACCACAGTAGAAGGACAAAATGATTGACTTCAACAATTGGCTAAGCTTCTGGTGTCATTCAAAGGGGATCCAGTATCTGTCTGCCTGGGATGACATGATCGACAGACCATGATGCTTTGCCAGAGATGGTCTGCACCTGTCGCCCCTGGGATTCAGGTTACTGGCTAAGGCTCTTGCCACCCCTATAGTGCCTTTTTTAGGCAAAGTTCAAAGGACAAAACCACCACCGTAATAGGTACAAGCATACAAAATCTGAAGGTGATGCTACTCAGTGCTAGAAGCCTAAACCTCAAAATCCACTCTCTTGAGGCACTCCTAAAAATGGAGAGCATTGATATCTGTGCAGTAACTGAGACCTGACTCAAATCTCCAGAGAGCATCCCTGCAATACCAGGCTACAACTCTTTCCACACTTTTCGGCCACCAAACCAGGACTGAAACACTAAAGGTGGAGGAGTTCCATATTCACCAAGGATATTCACAACACCAGGCTAGTTGCCCAACACAATGCTTCTGAAATTCTCCAGGTGCAACTAACACTAGGTAAGACTCCAATCCAAATTGTAGCTTGCTACAGATCCCTCACCATGCCCCAAGATTCTCACTACTCCTTTCTAAACATACTGGAAAATATTAGGATACAACTAAACACCCTAATACTGAGTGGTATCAACTACCCTGCCATTAACTGGGAAAACTACTCGTGTACCAACACCTTTGCCCAATGGTTCTTGAAATTCATAAATTCCAATGCCCTGGATCAACTAATCCTAAGTCCCACCAGGGGCTCCAGTATCCCAGACCTGGTCATTACCAACATGGGAAATAGATGCTCCACACCTACGGTCACCCTCTCGTTGGTCAGGTCTGACCATAAGCTAATAACCCTTGACATCCACATCCCCACCCCCACCTCCCAGTAAGGAAACCTCCGTACAAAACTTCTCTAGCCAACTTCATGCTCCTCAAGTCAGAAGTGACAAACTTCATGACACCCATGCAGATGGGAACTGAAAGTCTGACTGCTGAATCCTACACTAAGGCACTGTATGAGCACATCCACTCATGCATGAATCGTGCCATCCCCAATAGAACCAAGATGCTCTCCTCCAAAAAGGAAGCCAATCTGGTGGTCCCTTGCCATAAACAAACTTTACAACAAAAGGAAGAAATGTTGCAGAAAAGAGGAAAATCCCAGGATGCAAAAAACTCCCTTACCAGTCACAGTAAGAAGCTGAGATCCCTCATAAAATCCTCCAAAGCTAGTTACGAAAATAAAATTGCCAAAGATTCCAAAGACAACCACAAGGCATTCTATAGCTATGTCAAGAATCTAAATGGCAATGCTCAGATCTGCTCTGAGCTACAACAGAATGGCATTAAATATACTGATCCTAAGGATATTGCCAATATCCTGGCAGATCGATTCAGTGCAAACTTCACCCCCCTCTCACCCCCTAAAGGGCCCATATCAATACTGAAAGATTGCCAAATTCCGGTAACAATGGCCACACAGGTAAAAAATGCACTCTCCATAGACAATAAAGCATCCATGGGACCAGACGACATCCCAGGCTGTGTACTACATGAACTACAAAATGAACTGGCACCTCACCTAAGTGTCATGTTTAATCATAGCTTCACCTCAGGCTTCATGCCCACTGAGTGGCGCACAGCTACAGTCATCCCACTCCACAAGGGGGATCCACCTTGGATCCTGGGAACTACCGCACCATCAGTCTGATGAGCCTGATCTGCAAGGCCATAGAACGTATTATCATGGAACTTATAAACAAAGACATTTGCAACCTTCAAACACTGGACTCCACACAGTTTGGGTTCATAAAGGGCCAATCTTGTCTCCTGAACCTGATTGACTTCTTTGAATCAGTCTCCAGAGCCGTGGACAAGGGTAAGGTGGTCCACACAGCCTATCTGGATCTCGCCAAGGCCTTCAACACCATCCCCCACTCTGGAATCATAGATAAATTTACTAAGCTGGGCATTAATCCCTACATCACTTGATGGGTTGCCAACTGGCCAACTGACAGAAACTACACTGTAAATATAGCCGACTCCAACTCCAGCTCCAGACAAATGACAAGTGTAGTACCTCAGGGTTCAGTCCTGGGACCGCTCTTGTTTAGCATCTACTTCTCTGAAGTACAGGCCAACACTAAGGGACTCTAACCAACAAAGTTCGCAGATGACTGCAAACTGGGAGCCATTACTGAATCCCCAAATTATGTGGATATTCTACAAAAGGGCCTTACAGAAACAGATGCTTGGTGCCAGAGACATGGACTCAAGCTCAATGCCAAGAAATGTATAGTTATCCCCTTTGAGAAAAAACATGTACCCATGAATTACCACATACGTGGCAGTACACTAAATGCCGAAAGTGTGATAAGAGACTTATGTGGACAGTGGTCTCACCTTCGATAACCACATCACCACAGCAGTCAGGAAATCCTTCTATGTGGCACACCTCATCACTAAGGGCTTTTCATCCAGAAAAAAGGAGGTCATTGGCCCACTGTATTCATCCCTCATTAGACCCATTATAGAATACAATGCCCCATTTGGTATGTACAAGACATCTGCAGCAAATGGAAAGGCCGCAGAAATACCGCACTAAAAGAATCAAAAGCCTAAAGCAGATGCCCTATGCTGACCATCTGAAAAGACTCCACCTATACTCTGTCGCATATCGTCTACTCAGAGCTGATCTCTGCTTAACATACAAGGCCATGTCAAACCCAGAGCTGTTGGACATGCTAGACTATAATAGCCAGGGAATTGTTATGGCTAGACTTGTATAGGCCATAAGGCCTATAGCCTAGTACCAACCTAGGAACCTATGAACAAATGCAGCAGCTACTTTGCCCTAATCCCCCCACAGGGGGAACCCCCAAGGGAAGCTTTCACACATGATTGGCCCACGGGACTGCTTTATGCCATCCCCCCATTCCGCTGATATCACACTTCTTAAAGAAAGCCCCTTGGTTGAGAAGCAGAGTGATTCTCATTGCTCCCTTCTGGCTCCGTCAAGTTTGGTTTCCATTACTTTGGCTTCATCTAGTTCGCAAACCATGATACAACACCATGATCCAACTCCAGAATTGCTATCACACTCCCAAGGGTTACTTCATCCAAACATTCACAATTTCAGGCTCACAGCTTGGTTTCTCCACTTGCAATAATTGCCAAGCAGAAGAATCTCCCCTTTCCCGTACATGACATTCTTCTGGCTTCACACAAACCGTCCACTAGGAAACTGTATCGTGAAAAGTGGAGAAGATTCTTTTTCTGGGCTGGTGACAACAATGTAGATCCCTGTTCAGCCTCTGTCCCAGATGTACACCTTTATCTGTCATACCTTCTGCAATCAGGAGCTGCAGCCTTTATGATTCGAGTTCACTTAGCTACTATTTCTAATTCTCATGATGGCTTTGGTGATTCATCTCTGATTTCTCATCGCCTCTGTAAAACATTTCTGAAAGGGGTTTTTCATATTAGACCTCCTATTGTCATTGAACCTTGGAATCTTACACTAGTATTACAGGCTCTGACTAGACCACCTTTTAAACCTGCTGCCTCTTGTGATATTAAATTCCTATCCTGGAAAACTCTCTTTTTACTAGCCATTACATCAGCAAGGAGAATATCTGAACTTCAAGCATTATGCATCAAAAGGCCATACATAATCTTTTACAAAGATAGAGTATCACTTTGGACTTGTAGTTTCAGAATTTACTATGAATTAGACAACTGACTTGCCAGTATTCTTCCCCAATTTCTCAAATAAAGGGGAATACTGCCTTCATTTACTGGATGTACATAGATAATTACATTTTTACATGGACACGACAAAATCATTCAGGAAATCCAACCAACTTTTCATATCCTGTGCTGGACCAAAACTAGGAAAGCCAGTTTCTAAAGTTACCTTATCAAAATGGATAAATGATTCTATATGTTTTGTCTATTATCATAACAAACTTCCCTTACCAGATAAGATCAAAGTCCATTCAGCCAGATCTATGGCAACTTCGGTAGCCTTTCTTTCTAGAGCTTCCATGGATGACATTTGTGCAGCGGCAGCTTTGGCCACTCCACATACCTTTATCATTCATTACAAATTGGACTTGGTCTCCAGGGGGAGAGCTTCCTTTGTCTAAGTGGTGCTCATGAATATTCTTCCTTAGGGCCGCCCAGGATGCAAAGTAGCTAGGGAGTCTGTCCCATCAGTAAGGAATGAATGAAGATTAACAACATTAGATAAAGAAGTTATGTCTTACATAACATTCCATCTATGTTGTTGATCTTCATTCATTCATTACTCCCCTCCCACCGTCCCCCTCCAGTAGGCTCCTGGAGGTTTGGATGTGGCCCATTACCCTGGTTTAGGGTATTCTGAGCAGAAAAAGCCTTTGCCTTACCTCCTTTGGGCAAACTCGATCTGAGATATTGGGGAAAGAGGCACTATGGGTTATCTTAGCTTGAGGGTTTTTGGTTGACACAAGCTTGGTACGGCACCAACTCGGTTCCGAGAACAGAACTGATAACCCATCAGTAATGAATGAATGAAGATCAACAACATAGATGGAACATTATGGTAAGAGATAACTTATTTTTATCAATGAGCAGAATCAGAAAACAACATGGAATAACACCACAATGCCATTAAACAAAGACATTATTTAAGAAAAGTAACTAATGTTTTTCTTAAACAATGTCATTGTATAATAGCAATAACCAACCTCTGGGTGTAGTATACTGAAGATTTACACACAGTTGCCTTTGTTTAATTACATCTCCTACCACTGCTTTGTTTTCTACATCACAAGCCATGCCATGCCACAACATATGATATGACTAAGTCTTTTATTCAGGGCATTCCGAGATGAGCTTAATGTTATAGTTGTATTATTACAGAATAACCTTACTAGGAAATTATAATTCTATAACCCCACAATGCATTTTCACCATTCAACAGTTAAGGTTATTTTTCTGGGATAATATGGCCTTCAGCTTGACTCCATTTTTAGTCCACGCCTTCAAAGCATAGTCATGCACAAGTGACAAAGTTACATCTCTGACATTCTAAAGTGTAATTTTCCCAGTATGTAGTGGTACACTGTCCTTGGCATCTATCATCACTACCTGATACACACACACACACACACACACACACACACACATGTATGCACACACACACACACACACACACACACACACACACACACACACACACACACACACACACACACACACACACACACACACACACACAAACACACACACACACACACACACACATACACACACACACACACACACACACACACACACACACACATAACACACACACACAGATATTTTTTTTTTTGAAGCAGATAACCTGTTCAGTGCATTAGCACTGGCATGATACTTTGTTCTGAAAGATTCAGGTTTGGCATCTACTGGAACATAAACACTCAACATGGTCCCTTTTCAAAAAGTACATTTCTTCTTTTTCAGTACAGTTTCATGTTTCATGAGTACATTCTTTAATATGTCTTTGTTAAAATGTTTGTTTGCTACATTTCCCCAGTCTAAATGAATTGTTTTTTCAATGATCACACAGTAAGGTATAGCTGCTATCTTCCACTATTGTTCAAGGATTCTCTTTATTTTTTATCTTTATGAGCACCTTTCTCAACAGCAGTTACCCATATTTGTTAAACGTTCTCCATTATCGCTTCTCCTATATGAATACTTCAGTACAAGCTCAGTAAGATGCAGGCTTATAGTGATTTCTCTTAATGTTCTGTTCAGCCAACAAGGCTATAGTACTCCCAGTTTCAATTTCAAAATTCACAGGCCTGTTTTCTATTGCACTTGCTCAAGGAATGGGATAACTTTTTTAGAGACATAAACTTAGCACAGTATTTGGAAGTAACATTTTAATTGGACATTCTGTATTTAATACACCTTTTGCATGTTATTTCTTTATCAGGAGGAAAAAAATGTAAATAGTCATTCCGAAGCTTCCTAACCGCACTAGAGAGGACATGCAAGTATTAAGGAACTTAAGCTATAACAAAAGCCACAGGATTATAAAAGTAGATAAGGGTAAATAATTCTCATTATACATATTGTAAAATAATAAGCTAAAATTAAAAAAATGCTAAGCAATAATGTGTTCTATAAACAAGCCTCCCTTGAGGCATTCGAATAACTTATGAATACATATACAATGTATTATGAAAGCCTGCTCACAAATAAACCACATATTTCCTTATAATTTACAAACTAAGAAAAACACTATTTTTTGGAAAACTCAGATCCCACAAAAATATTGATGGCCTGCCATCCATATTGCTCTTTAGTAGCTGGAGGGTGTTCTCTTATAGCCCCCTTGGATGTCTTCATAGCATATGAATTTAAGCCACTACTTAAAAGTGCACTACCATTCATGGAGGAGTCTATGGGCTTGTTAAACAGGATTAGGTGTGTTCTCATCAATGATTTACTCCATGTTGTTGAATATGAATGTGAATAATTTCTGTAAAAATGCTGCATTCGAATTCTTACGAACACAGTAAAGTGGCATATTACCACTCTTCCTGATGAAATAAGGCCAATTTCAAAAACAACTTGAACTTCTACACAAGAGTAAGGGTTTGACTTTCTTTGGGACCTTTAATAGACCTCAAGTGTAGTCATAGGAGGAGTAAAGGCCCAAAGACTTGCCAAAACAATCCTTCAATACTGAGAGGAAAACATCATCTATCAATCTAGATTCAAGGCAGATAAATGATATTACTGCCATGTTGATTGTATATTGTTAGCAAGTAATAAACGGTATTACTGCCATGTAAAGTAATGTCTTTCGGCTTTTCCCAATTAGGGGTCGCCACAGCGGAACTCCAGTCTGCTAATGATTGGCAGTGGATTTTTATGGTGCTGGGTTGCCAGCCCGACGCCCAACCTTCAAAGAAGGAGGCACACCCATTCACACACGCACCTACCTGCATGTCTTTAACATCACTAGACCATGGGGAGGACATGCAGATTCCACAAAGAAGGTGATCCAGCTGAGAAATTAATGGAAGAACCTCTTGCTGTGAGGTGACAACGCTAACCGCTGCACCACCAAGGTTGCACTATGCTTATTGTATATTGTTAAGAACCTCTGAGCAGCCGCAGTCACACAAAGCATTTATTATGCCAGTAGAGGAATAAAGTAGAGTGCAAGGCTTTTCCTCTGTATCACACAGACATGTGCAAGCACACTGCATGTGCAGCTAGAAACAATTTAGGTTTACCAGTCCATTTACTCCATGTCTTTGAAAGGAATCCAGAGTACCCAGAGAAAAAAACGTGTGAATACAGAGAGGAAGTGTAGCCTACACAAAGAAGACGTACCTGCTTATAAATGAACATGAGAGGCATTTGGTATGAGGTGACAATGCAACTCCCTGTGCCACTACTGCAACAAGTGTAGATTGTGCAGCACTGATGCAAGTCTTATTTGCTCTAGTGTTTTACTGTTGTGAATGCCACAGATGCCAAGTTTTTTTTTCAATACAGATATTAAAGTGTAATATACAAAACTATAGGCTGTTACCTTCATTAATGGCCACACTATCTTAAAGGTCACCATAAATATACATACACACACACACACACACACACACACACACACACACACACACACACACACACACACACACACACACGCACACATATATATATATTACAAGCAGAAATAATACTGTTTATTTCATGAAAAGTTCAGTTTATGGGACTGTTTGAACTGTAATAAACAAAATAAGGACTGTAAGTCTTAAAAGAATACTATATTGTCCAGTGGTAATTACCATATATCATGACCACAAGTAGGGTGTTAGTGAATCTATGACAATGTAGGTACATTTCCTTTCAGCTGCATGCCACCACATGCAATGAACTCCTTGACTATTAGTGCTTTGCAGGTATACAGTATTCCTCTGTGAAGCCAAGCCAATATTGTATATTAATACAAATGTTGAATAATTCTGAATAAATCACCCTGAACTGACTCATGACCCCTGTGACAGCACAATCTCAAAAAAAAGATACTACTGTATATTATACCTCTCAACCATGCATATATTTGACTTATATTTTGGTCAGTTCCTCATTAAATTTGTGGTTTTCTTGCAAACAATTGATGATTGAAGTCACTAAATAATGATAGACATTCAAGTTTCAGACTTCATATTCTTCAAAACATTTATACCAACACAAATTTTATTATTGTAGCAACTATCTGAGTTTATAAGAATAACTCAACCTAATCACCCTAGACATCCACATCCCGCCCCCGCACCCAATTAGGGAAACCACCATAAAAAACTTCTCCAAAGCCAACTTAACACTTCTTAAGAGAGAAGTGGCAAACTTCACGACACCCATCAGATGGACAATAGAGATACGACCGCTGAATCCTACGCAAATGCACTTTATAAGCACTTACACGAGTGCATGGATCATGCTATCCCTAATAGAACCAAGATGCCATCCACCAAAAAAAAGGAAGCCAATCTGGTGGTCCTCTGCCATAAACAAACTCTACAACAGGAGAAAGAAACTGTTGCAAAAAAGAATAAAATCCCATGACTGGAGGAATTCCCTGGTCAACCTCAGTAAGAAGCTGAGATCCCTCATAAAATCCTCCAAAGCTAGTTATGAAAACAAAATTGCCACTGACTCTAAAGACAACCACAAAGCATTCTATAGCTATGACAAGAATCTCAATGGCAACACTCAGATCTGCTCTGAGTTACAGCACAATGGCACTAGAACCAACTGATATTGCCAACATCCTGGCAGATAGGTTCAGTGCTAACTTTACCCCCCTCTCACCCCCTAGAGGGCCAATCTCTATACCGGAAGAATGCAAAGTTCCTGTAATCATGGCTGCACAGGTAAAAAACACACTCTCCAAAGCCAAGAACAGAGCATCCATGGGACCTGACAATATCTCAGGCTGTGTTCTACATGAACTACAGAATGAACTGGCACCCTACTTAAGTACCATGTTCAATCATAGCCTCATCTCAGGCTTTGTGCCCACTGAATGGCACACCGTGATGGTTATCCCACTCCACAAAGGGGGAGCCACGATGGACCCTGGGAACTACCGCCCCATTAGCCTGATGAGCCTGGTCTGCAAGGCCATGGAACGTATCATCATGGAACTCATAAACAAAGACATAGGTAATCTCCAAACTCTGGACCCTACCCAGTTCGGATTTGTAAAAGGCAGATCATGTCTCCTAAACCTGATTGACTTCTTTGAAGCAGTCACCAAAGCCATAGATGAGGGTAAGGTGGTTCACACAGCTTATCTAGATCTCGCCAACGCTTTCGACACCATCCCCCACTCTGGAATTATAGATAAGCTCACTAAACTAGGTATAAATCCCTATGTCACAAGATGGGTTGCCAACTGGCTCATGGACAGAACCCACACTGTGAAAGTAGCAGACTCCAAATCCGACTTCAGAGGAGTGACAAGTGGTTAATCGACTCTGTTGAGCTATTGAGCAGCTGTGTTGAGCTGCTGTTTGTTTTTTATGTTTGTGGTGTTCGCAATAAATTCCATTTTGGGTCCGACCTCGTTCTTCATTCCTTGGTGTTGAGGTTTTACCCTTATCCTGAAGGAACTTAAACAAACAGCAGCGTCTTTCCCAAATAAAAGCTTAGAATCCAGACGAGCATCCATCCATCAACTTAGCTTTAATATCATCAGGTGGATGTTGAAGCCTAAGCCAAGAATACCTCCTCATCAATGAATCAAAAACAGCAGCCTTAGAAGAGGCATCTGCCGCATCATAAGTACATTTAGTAGAATGATGATTGACTTGAGAGGAAGTCCTTAGCAAGGAAATAACAGAAGTTTTATCCTCAGATTCTGGAAAATCAGAAATAAGTTGACTGTCCTGAGAAAGAAAAGCCAACACATACCTAGACATATGGGTCTGATAATTAATAGCCCTAAAAGCTAGGGTAGCAGATGTGTAAACCTTCTTACCCAACCTTTCCATAGCTCTACTGTCCTTGTCAAAAGGCAATAACTTGGGCAGATGACATATCAGAAGCTATAGACCATTCAGAGTGGTCAGCAGCAGAACATTTATATAAAAAATACCAATCGTCAGGAACCCTATAAAACCTGTCAGGTTTCTTGGGAGCAAGAGGCACAGAGTCAAGCATATGAAAGGCACTGGAAAAAGCAACCAGCAAAGCAGCCAAAACAGGAGAAATAGCCACAGGCTTAGGAGATTCCATCTGCAGCAACTCATAGTACCTCTTATGGATATCAGAAACCTGAGCACAATCCCACTTAAAAAAATCCATCATCCTAGAGAGTGTGTCCTCAAAGGAAATTTCCTCAAAAGGAACATCAGGACTGATATATTCCTCTTCCTCCTCTGACCCATAGCCCAAAGGAGAAGGAATTTGAGTAGAATAAGTCAGGGATTTGTCATCAGAATCTAACTCATCCTCAGAAGCATCCTGTTCTCGAGGCCTTTTAAGGGGAGTAGAAGACCAAGGAGGAGCAGGAATAAAAACCCCTTGCGGAGGTTTTAAGGATATTAAAGCAGTAAATAGCCCCTGAGTGAAGGCCTGCCACTCACTTTGTGGATTTCTAGGATCAGAAGAAACATGTTTAAGTTTTTGTTTCTTTTTTATGGGAATGTCCCCTCCCAAAAGCTGAGAAGGCTCAGACCCAGGATGACAGTTGAGAACCATAGTAGGAACTTCTTCCCCAACTAAAAATGAAGGAACTCCCCTAGGCCTCTTGGAAAAAAATAAACCGTGGTCCCCCCTGAATGTCCAAAACGGATGCCTGCAAAACCTCTTTGGGCATGTTGCCAGCTGGATCCTCACCGGCCTCAAACACAGTCGTGGAAGAGAAATCTGGGCAAGCCTTCCAGTTTGTAATGACCTCTGGAGAAACACCTGGCAGAGGCTGGACAGCAGAAGATTCCAGTCGTACATTTTTCACCTTCATATTCCCTAACAACTAAGCCTCAGGGAAGGAGATTCCTTCCACTGTATCTTTAGTGAGAATCTTAAGACGCTGGTTCTCAAGATACAAGAAAAGAGAAGAAAGTCTACTGTGAAGGGTTTTCAGGATAAATGCCTGACAAATTGAACAAGACATATAGTTATGAGAAGCTCCTATCAAAAAAGACACTTATCGTGGCAGTCTTTATGGGGAATCTGTCTCCCCCACTGCCATTTACCCTTCCTGCATGACATTAACCCCAAGCAGCATAAAACAAGACAAGAGAAAACAAAAACCCAACAGGGCTACTGCAAAGAAGTCAGCAAACAGACATAGGAAGTCACTGGAGAAAGAAAATGCATTCAGCTGGAAGAAAACAGACATAGGTAAACATACTGATGGTAAAAAGATACGTTCAGACTGACGGCAATGTTATGACTGTGGTAGGCCTGGACATCGCCTTTATGCCCTATGCTACGCAAGGAACATTTGGGTGACGTTCAGCATACCCTTAATGCAATAGGAGTCTTTGGTAGGCTGGCTGGAAGTTGGGCTTTCAAGGCAAGGAATCCCATGTGTTAATACTGCAGAAGTGAATGTAAGGACATCAAATTGTCCACATAAAGGAGACATAATTTCTTCAAGCCATAATATCTGCTGAATATGTAAATGTTACCATTGTCAAAAATTTTTTGTAACTACCTGAAAAGTAGATTAAAAATATTATAGTCTTTACCCTCAATGAAAGAACCATAACAGACTATAAAGAAGTGCATTTTTCTAAACATTGTTACAATTTAGGACATCTTGTAACTCTAAGGAGCATGCATATTACTTCTGTCTGCTCATGTTCCTTGAAACAGAAAGAGCATATCACATAGTTGGTATATATCAATCAGGAATTATCAGAATCTTGTAAGGAATTCACAAGTGAAAAAAAAAGTAAACCTTGCCATGTTTGTAAGCAAAACAATGTTAATCACTTTATATCTGCATGCATTTAAATGCATTCCCTTACACATACATAAATACATAGATAAATGGTGTTTTGCCTTCCGCATAGTGTGACATGTGGCATGCAGTGACTGCAAAGATACAGCTTTGTACTTTTGCATTTTTGTGGAGCTGTGGCCATACAGACACCCTGCTGCTAGCATATGTTCCTTTCTATTCCCACATTAAATACTAGGGATCCCTCACACTTATGCTATTGGTGATAAAGAACAGACTCCTGCAAAACCAATCAATTGGCCTTAGAATACTGCCTTGATAAGGGCATTTGCCATGAGAGTAGTCCAGTGGCATATTAAAGAAGGAATAGCATATAATCTCACACTAAACTCTGGGCAGCAGTACATGACACTGGCCACTCACTTCAAGTCCCAGATTTAATGCTAAAGAAACCTCCCACTTCCACCAGTGGTGCCAAGCTAGGGCTCCTCCTACAGATAATCACATGAACTTACAATATCTCCCTGAGAAGGATAATCGCTATGACAGTGGTCCAGTAGTAAGAAAAGTAGAGAAACAGTATATACACTCTAGGGAGTAATATGCAAATTAACACAACAGCCCAGCCTACAACCAGCAGCCTGGTTACAGAAAAATAGGGTTAGTTTTTTTATAAATATTCTTCTTCCAAAAAGAGTTAGTTATGTCTTTGAAAATTATACTGTTTAGCCTTAAATCTAACATTCCTAAACAAAGTCTAAATATAAATAAAAGACTGATGTACATTTTGCAGGGGAACATTTATTTTCTATGCAAATTTACCCTATAGTCAATATTAAAAGTGAAGTCACAATAAAACATACAGTTGGCACTAGCAGCAACACGATGGAGTACTGAGTGTGTGTGTGTGTGTGTGTGTGTGTGTGTGTGTGTGTGTGTGTGTGTGTGTGTGTGTGTGCGCGCGCGAGATTCCTCCACTGTTTTCTTTGTACATGCTGGACATTGCTAGTTAAACAGGCTGAAACAAAAAGAATGAAAGCAGAAAGAAAGAAGACTTGGTTCATGTTTCAAAGCTTTTCTTAATATTATTGAACAGCAGGCCTTTTTTGCCTGCATGAATAACATTACCTCACAAGCAGCTTGAGTGCTTTGAAGCCTGCTACTGCATGTATTGAAAAGCAATTACATGAAGGAGCAATTTTACAGCTCATTGCTCACTTTTAAGCCTCGTGAGAACTTTGCTGTTGAGAAGAATGAGGGATGTGCAGAGAAGGAACTTTACACTTAACATATATTCTGCATCATCTGGACCATACTACACATTTATTAATTCCTATTTTTAAAGGTGGATGACACTCCCTGATGGAATAGATTAGCTGTTTACAATAATTTCTTCCACACCTGGAGAACCTGCAGCTGTTTTAATATAACATCAACATATTTTGTGGTTAATGGATCAGTATATGACACTCGTATTTTTGAGAATACATTTCCATTGCTGATTTCCCTCCACCGCTGCATCCATAAGGAACAATTTACAGTGCTGTTTTATGTAAAAGAAAAGATTATCATGCATTATATATGATATATTGTATAACAGGCAATAGGCGCCCTTTCAGATAAGACTGCCATTTTGTTACATTGTGTCTCATTGATGCCACATTGTTAACAGTCAACAAGAAGTATCAAAAATAACATAGCAACCAGATCTAAGTTTATGTGTACTACACAATGTTGACCTTTGCCACTCAGGGTATGGAGTTTTGCTTTCAGAAAAAAACAAAACTAATGCTTACTTTTCTTGGAAGGCAATCCATTTAACAAGTACATACACTAATGTATTTTCAGTCTGCCGAGGAGATCAGCTGAACCAAACCTAAAGGATCACAACTCGGTCTCTAATCATAAGCAGATCTATGTTGTATGAGAAATTTCATGCATCCATTTCTTGAACAAATTACACATAGTTATGATCTGAGATGTGTTTTAGCTGCCATGACATTCTACCAGTTAGAAAAGTATGTATGTAAGATCAAAATGTCCAACACATGCCCCTTATCCCCTATTCTTTAAAAAAATCATTGCAGAAGTCAGTAAATATCATGGCAGAGGATCAGAAAAAGAAGAGCTTTCTGAGATTTCAGAATAGTTAAGGAGGCATTGTTAGTCTCCCACCTGTATTAGGTGATGTGGATGAGGTTCTTGGTGGTCTTCTTGGCTGTATGCTTAGTAAGAATCCAAGAACCTATAAACTCATAGAAGGTGTCAGATACTACTCACTGTTTATTTATTCATAATGAGTAACTGTTTATGCTTAGTTTAGCATAATAAGAAAGCACTTTATTTCGGATAGTGTTAGTGCTTCTTAAAGCATATTATGTATTTTTCAATAATCCCACTCATAAATTAGTGAGAAAAAAATGTTTAATAGAATCCCATATAGCCATATAACCAGCCATATAACCAGCAATGTACATTTTTTTTTAATTCTTTTACATTTTATAATCAGTTAAAACATGTATGTGCATGTAAAGGTATGAGTGTGCATTCCTCAGTGAAAGTTATATTTTCAAGTTAAAAACATTTTTCATGGAATGCAGCTTCAATTTTATATGGACCTTTGATATTACAAATAATGTCATGAACAAAAGTAAACTAGGAATTATTGTAATTTCTAGAAGTCTGTGCATTTTCACTTCTGAATAATTGCTACAGGAAAGAGCAACTGTGAGTCTGGCTGAGGGGGAGGCAATAATCTGTAAGAATATTAATACTGCAGGTCACTTTACCAACATTATGAATCATTTATGATTGATGTTTCAATATTGCAATAAGGTTTGCAAAGAGAATGGGAATATGAGTAAGGCAAAGATGAAATCAGTTGCTTGCTGTGCCAAAATGCAAAGACGTGCCTTTAGAAATCAATTGTACAGATAAAACTAATGTAGCAGATAGGAAGATGCTATATGAAGTGCAGAGGGCATTGCATGTCAGTACAATAAAGGACACAATTATTTTTTGCATCTTACAACCAGTATATTGTTTAGCATGATTAGTATTGCAATTTACACAACTCGTCATGTACTGTATTTGAAAATTTGATGCAGTGATGCAGCAGATTATGTTGGCAAAATTAATCCTATATTTATGGAAATAAGCCTTGAACACAGAGCCTTGACTGAAAAATAACACAAAAATAATCTGATCAGTAAACCCCATATAATAAATAAGTAGACTCACAGATAACAAGGTTTCTACATGAGTCCCAGAGACATTTCATAACAATAGGCTAGATAAAAAAATGAAGTAAGGCCAATTTGTTCATTAAACACTTTGGAAGGAAAGGTTCTGAAAGATTATTTCATTTATATCTTTTCCAAGTCAGTGAGATTTGAAAAGAAGTATAGATTACAGTGAATCAGTTGCCTTCTCCTCTGATGACTGAATACATGCACATTTGTATTGACTTCAGTTTGATATTTTAATTTATGGTATGAGATGAAATAAATGCTGTGGTTCAATTCAAAGCATTTTACTTGGTATCTACATAATTGTTAATATTAATCTGAGCATCTTTCAAGTATTTATAGACATTTAGTGCATCTATGAACATCTGTTCATTACTAAAACCTTTATTATATAAAATGCAGACCATGTAGCTGTCTAGCTCACCCATGAGATTCGTGCTTCTCCTATTTCCTGTCTACTAATGTCATCAGTGTATATAACACAAATGCAACATATTGCTTATAATTGCCCTTAGTTGCTGCATACATATGTGCTGCAGTGTAGACTAGAAACCTTTAGCTGCAAACAAAGAAAAAAAAATGCCTTTGATGAATTTCTAGAGTTAGTCACTATTTTGTGCAAAAGACAGGAAAACAATTAAACTGAGGTCTTCAGTTAATATTTTTAAATTTGGTTGCCAGGATAAGATAGAGCTATTGCTTATAGAATGTAAACATGTTTTTTTCTTTGATAACTGATGTTTTTGGAAAAATAATATAAATTTTGAATCTTTGTTTCCCTTATTTGCAAATACTGTATATATGCTAAATCAATAAAAAGCATTCTTAAAAAACAAAGAAAGACAATGCATTTTCCCAAGCTTCTGTTTGCTTATTGTACCTCTGTACAGGCATATTCATTTATTGGCTTTGTGTTGTGTTTGTTCTACTGGCAATTTGCCATGCCAAAATCTGCTTGTGAAGTCCTATACCTTTAATATTCTTAACCTAACATTTACTTTTCTGAAACAAGTTTTGTCTGTCATCATGCTTAAGAGAAGTAGAATTTCCCAGGTATCCTGGCCAAATTTCTCTGATTTACATAAATACCAGTTTGAGTCTCCTTTGAAAATAGTTCAAAATCTTAAGCAGGACTACTGACAGCAAACATAAATAAATAAGTAAAGAAATAAACATCACTGATGCTTAGAACAGGCCTTACCTTAGATACCCACTAAAGAAAGCGTGGTTTTAGACCTGTACTTCTCAAATGAAGAAGATCAGAACCTCCATTTGCAAACAGATCAGCATCAAAAAGAATAGTTCACAATCACTATAAATATAGAATTCTGCTAGATTTCATGAGCTCTGACATAACTGAGTGGTGTCAAGGAAAACTTCTGTCAAGCATAAATGAAGCTAATACACACAAGCAATGAGGATATGTAACATCTGTAGTCATTGAGGTAACAAACTTTTGTGTGACACAAACAGGCAGATCAGAAAGAAGAAAATGTAGTTCTTAAATGGGATAACATTAAAAGTTATGAAAATGTCATACTACTTGGGAAATATAAAGAAACACAGAATGAAGAGCAAAGACAATTATGACAATTAAGGCAGAACAAAGAACATAGAAAGAAAAATTCTACACTGCAGAAATAATAGATATATCACCTAAAGAGTACCTACAGTGAAAACTGAAAAAAATGACATGCCATATAATGAGATCAACATTTAATATAACAGACTTACAATAAGAGTAGTACAATGCATACTTTAAGAATATCCATGGCAAGATTCTCAGTTTTTCTTTTGTAAATTAATTTTTTGATTTTTCTTAGATAATATTTTTTACCCAACTTTTTATAGTGCATTTGAATAATAGGTGTGAAAGAGTAACTTAGTGTTCTGTTATGATTCTGAATTGTACTTTCAGGCTATACTTTATAGTTGAGGTGTCAAACTGCTCATCTGTGTCAAAAGACTGACTGTAGTCATTACATATATTTAAAACATTTCTTGACCCTGTCAATACAATCAATGATTAAATACATTGTTTTCTTAAAGTCATACGAATTTGATGTCAAAGCTAACGTACAAAAATACCAGAAGGGAGTAACGAGAGTTTGCAAAAACGCTAAACTAATATCAAACAAACAACTACAAACCTTGATAAATGGATAGAGCTGTCATTTAAGAAAGGGTATAAAACATTTAGAAAAATATTAGGTAGCAGTGGAAGACAGAACGGAAGTTAGTGAAAATTAAGAAAACATCTATATAATGCTTAAAAAAGGTTGGGGGGGTGCTGGCCAAGATGGCAGTGTGACAGCAGCTACCATAAGAAGCTCTAACATTTTAAATTATTTCTGGTCATTTTTTCATTTAAAAGCTATCTAATTAAAAACTGGAGTTAGGAGATAAACCTTGATAAACTAAAAAGGGGAGATAACTTTTTAAATCATAAAGCTCAAAAAGTCTTAAACAGAAACTTCATTTTAAGATATAGAAAACAGAGAGACTGTAAAATGAGTTGCTTGAAGAACAACTAACCACAGCAAGCCAATAAGCAATGAACAAAGTCACAGCACAATTCCACAGAAAATATGTTTATGCACCACAAACAACATGTTAAGCGCTTTCATTCAAGTGTATACTGAACTTCAGAACAATTAAGGCAATCTCAACTTGGTAGTTATATAATTTCAAAAAAAATCACATGACCAGCAAAGACTAAACACTTAAAGGCACAGAGGTTTAAAATTTAAATTCTAACCCAAGTGATCCCCCCCACACACACACATCTAAATGCCATAATACTTCAATTTTAAAATGGGAGCTAATGAACAACACTCAAGACTCTGCTTTACAAAAAGAAATCCAATCTTTGATCTCAGGTATGCAGGAAGTCATAACAAAAGATTGGTAAACTGGATTAAAAACTGATCATTTTAAAGTGAAATGTGAAAAACAAATAGACACTCTATGTAATTTGATAAAACAAGGAATTCAAATAACTAGTATACAGGAATCTTTAAATGAACACCAAGGAAGAATATCAGAAGGTGAGTCACACACAGACTTTCTTCTGAAGCAAAGCAACTGGCTTACAAAAAAATAAATGACATGGAAACAGAGTAAGGAGAAATAATATAAGAATATATTGAATACCAGAAAAAAATGGAAGATGAAAGCATTATACACTTCTTAACAACATAGTTATATAAGAATCTAAACCTATCTGAAGTCTTGTCATTTGGAATAGAAAGAGCTCATAGGACTTTAGCACTTTGCCCAAAGAAAGAAAATGCTCCACCAAGATCAATAATTGTGAAGTTCCTCTGTAGTATGGAAAATGATGAAATACCAAAATTAGCCTGGGAAGGTTCTCCTATGAAAATAGGAGATACTTTAGTTGAATAGTCATTACTGAAACCAGTAATATTAATGAGGTAAAGGAAACCATATTTACTTCTAATTAAAGAATTAAAAAGAACAGAATAAATGTTAACCTGTTGTTTCCTGCAAAACTGAAAATTCATTTACAAGAAGGAATTAAAATATTTGAGTTTTAGAAGATGCAAAGGAACTTATAGAGAAGACAAACATCATTTTGTCACCGAGGAGATGGACCAGGTAGTTGCACCCCTTAAAAAGCAAACTGAAACTAAAACCTGCAAACTCAGCAAATCAGAAAGACTTAAGAACAAATAATGTAATTATTGGTCATAAATATCTTCTCTGTTTTGATATTATTTAATTACTCTACATGTGATATATAAAAAACACCAAATAACTGATTTTCATATGAATATCTGGAGAATACATAAGTAAGTACATCTAGCAGCTCTTTTAATAGATATATTTTTGTTCTCTAAATATGGAACTACTAAGTATATGTATTTTAATAATTACCTAACATGCTATTATTTTTAATGTTTTGAGACTTAAAATCAGTTACATATATATATATACATACATATAATCGACAAGATAACAAATTTATACATTAAAACTTATACGTAAGTCATATATATAATTCTGTGCTAGAAAGCTAAAACAATGTCTTTGAGTTCATACTGGCTTTTAAAACAGTAACATACATTGAAGGGTGTGTCATTTCCTATATTTCAATTATGCTTTGTAAATATTGTCTCAAGTGATGTGTATGAGTAGTGAAATTTTTGGATGAGTTAATGATCTTTTAAATATTCATTGATTCCATGAAAGAAAGTCAAAATGGTGAGGCTGCTCAGCACTAGCACTTCTGTAAAATTGGCACTTCATGCACTGACAGTTCAAACTGTAAAATAAGTACTGTATAAAATGTCTTGAGACTCTAAAGCACATTTAACTTAGAAAGCTTTCACTTCAGATAAATTCACATAAAGTTCCTTTAAAGTAATAATGTTGTGCTGTCATCTCACATAATGCGTTACAGTTAAGGGATTGTTAATTTGGTTTTATAAAGTGGTGATTTGAAATTCAGCATTCAAATTCCATAACCTTACTCTTTAAAAGGTGTCTGCGATTAAATAATTGTTCTGGTCCTATCTTTAAATGAAATTTCCTCTGGTATGTAAAGTTTATACATGTTGTTGTTTTATCATTCAATCTGCTGACATGCTTAAGTGTGAACTGTGTGTCTAATTACAATCTGCTTCTGCTTAACTTCTCTAGTTAGAGTGTATTGGTAATGCCACCTAAGATACAGTTTATGTAACATGCGCATATGTTTGTGCTCACCCTATGGTCTATTTTGTATCTTGCCTCAATTGTGGAGAATGGTGTAGTTTGGAAAATGCTTATTCAAAGGTTTATGTATTGATTAGATATAACATCGCTTAGTAAGCTGGTATTCCCATCTGCACAGTTTTTCTGTGTCCAGCCTCATCTGTAGCATTGGTAATGTGCCTGCTTGGTTATTTTATTGCTTAGGTGTGATTATATAAATCCCTACTTTACATTGTGATCTAATAAGCCGGTAACGGCTAGAAATTATCTCGCACCCAAGCGGTACCATTGGTGTTTTTGGTAGCATGTTAGCTTAGCTCTTTGACCTCTCTAGCAGTAATTTAAACAACTTTCAACTGTGCACTGTTGTTTAGTAAGCCGGTATCGGCTTTACTACTCTCGCACCTAAGCGGTACCTTTTATGAGTGAACCAGCACTCTGTGTTGATCCCCAAGGTTTTATTAGGCTATTCTGTACTACGCCATCCACGTAGTGACAAAACAAAGGCATTAGATCCTGCTGTTATGCCTAACTGAGCATACACCAGAATTGGTGATTGTAACCGGAAGGTGTAGGTACATGGTGTTTTAACAAGCCGGTACCGACTAATAATTGGAACGCCGCTCTTGCAGAACCATCTCTGAGTGAGCCTGCAATAGTACCATTTGTTTTAAACCAGGAAACAGCTTTGGAATGGTGAAACCTTCATGCTTGTCTAGAAGCATAGCCGTTCTCTGTTTTCCTCCCTCAGCTTAATTAGATTTTAGCAGTATTGACTATATATTTTTAAGCCTGAAAGTGGCGTTCCAACCACGCCACCCACGTGGTGACTAGTCCAAGTGTGCTCTAATATCTGACTGAACGCTGAATTAGTTTTTAAGGAGCATTGGCTATTTTATTTATTTTTTTTGTTAAAACTGAAAATGGAGTTTTAACTACACCACCCTTGTGGTGATTTGTCCAAGTGTGCTCTAAGCACTGACTGAACACTGAGATACAGACAGTGTTTTCCCTGCATTTTTCGACACTGTGTACTTTTTTTTTTTATATCGACAGAAGTCCTACCGACCCTCTACTTAGTTCCCTAATATAGCTCTGACTTATAGTAATAGTTTTAAGGTGTTTACTAGGGCTGCTCCCTAGTAGGAGTGAATGTTTATTGCCAATGTTTATATTCCTGCTACTGCTTAGAGGAAAGGACCTCTTGTTTTGTAGATACATTTGATTGTTGCTACCAAGAAAGTGGAAAATGTACATTTGCTAGCTTTGCATGCTGACTGTTTTGTGATACTTGACCACTCTTGCCTTCCTGTGCTATTTGTTTCTCTCCACTACTTTGCCTCTCTTTCTCCCTTAAGTTATCCTGCTCTTCTCGTGCTTCCAGCTCAAGTCTCTAGGAACCTAAGGACCCTCTTCAAATACCAGTGGGTTCGCCTCACAGCCTTAAATTCCCTTCACCCTCCTTCAAGGAAAAAAGAAAAGTATGTTTGCTGTCTAACTCCTGCTAGTTTTAACTCTACCTATGTACCATTGCTATAGGTGCCTAAGCACGCACTGAGCCAGGACAGCCAGCAGCCTCCCCCCCATCTCTATAGTACCCTTTCATTTACTCCCCTATCTTCCTCTAGGAACTCACTGTCACTCTTCCCCAGTCTTTAATACAGCATCTCTTCTGCTTATCTACCTGCAATTCAGACCTGTTCACTAGATGGTACCCTGTTCCTAGTCTCATCTCATGCTTTTCCTCTAGTTTCCTTTACTAATTACCTTATTTTCTGTAGTCCCAGACCTTCGTTCTAGTTCCTCACACTTCACCCTACTGTCTACTACTACTGTCTCTAGGTTCTCTCATCACTGTTCTCACCTACTACTGCCTTATCCAACTTACCATCTGTAGCCAGTACTGCTGATTGTCTCTTCTCCAGCTGCTTCTTACCTGTCTCTACCCACTCTGTTTGCCCTACGGGCTCACTCCACTCCTCTGCCTACCCCCAATTCCCTCCCACCCCCTGCGGTCCTACTCTTATACTTACTAGCCACACCCCTACCCTCTCCCACTACTCTGATTAAGCTTTTCTATTGCCTAATTACTTCCACTCCACTTACCATTCCTACCACACCACTCCCTCCAGCCACACCTATTACATTTCTTACCATCAATAATAAACCTAACATCTTATCTATTCTAATGGATAAATTAAATACCACTACTCAGTTTCAGCAATTTCTCATACTCTTCCTGCTTCCCCCTCTCATTTATGCTTATATACTCTCCTCCTATGTACACCCATTACATCCAGATTTCCACCAGCCTAATAAAATAACCACCTCCACTCCTCTACCCATTCAACCATGCTAACATTACAACAACTCCCAGCTATCTACCAGCAAAATATCATAGAATAGTCCATATCAGATATATTAATCTCAATCGCAGGAGATCTCTACTCTTAAATAGCAGACTACCATATCCAATCTATCTCAAACAACTCCAAACATTAAAAGATGGAGACATTCACCCAAACGCAGGCCCAACAGCAATTCCAGTCTCTCTCTCTCTCCCCAACCCCAACCAATCAACTAACTATCCCATTACTAAACCATCTAATTCACTCTTTATAGCTCATCTTAATATTCGTAGCATTAACAACACAATTACTCAACTCCATGCTCTTTTAGAAGTCTACTCCTTTGACATCCTATGCCTAATGGAAACTTGGCTAAAACCTGTAACAAAAGACAATGAAATCATCCCACTAGGATATAATATCCTCAGACTTGACCGTGCAACCAAAAAGGGTGGGGGAGTGGCAATTCTTTTTAAATCTAGCCTACAATTAACCACTTACAACATTAAACCACCACTTAGTACCAGTGCAGAAATTCTTATATCTAAACTACAACTTAACAATGTCAAAGCCATCTATTATTTGTATCTATATACCCCCAGGTAACAACAATACCACCACAGAAAATATCCTTTGCTGGTTATCTCAACACCTGCCCCAAGAAACCATAATCCTTGGCGATATAAACATTGATTGGAACTGCTGTAGCAACAGCCACCCAACCACCAACATCAACCTATATGGTTTTGATCAAACCATTAAATCCTCCACCAGAATAGATAAACACAACAAGAAAGAAAGCACATTAGACTGGATTCTGTTAAACAACCATCCCCAATTATATGAATCTGGAACCCTTCTTGATGACATAAGTGACCATTCACTTACCTATATCATCAGGCATAAAACCTATACTCCCATTCCCACCACAATCAGGAATATTAGATCCAAAAAGAACTTCAACCCAGATCTCTTCAAAAATGAACTCAGAGCATGCAACTGGTCTCCCCTAAAATACCTCCCTCTGGAAGAAGCTGTTCAATACTTTAATTCTAGTTTCCTAGCCATCCTTGATCATCATGCACCAACCCGTACTATTAGAATTAAGACCAAGTCAGCCCCATGGCTTTCTAAAGACACCAAACATAAAATTCACCTCAGGAATAAATACTGGACCAAATGGAGAATGATCAAAAGTCCTGCAGACCAACAAAATTTCAAACAACTGAGAAATAACACTAAGAAAGCTATACTATCTGATAATTTCAAAAGGCAAACCATAATAACCCACAAAAATTCTGGGCATGCATCAACCAGTTACTACAACCAGGTCAATCCAGTACACCAAGCCTACTAAACACTGACCTACAAAATCCCATGCAGACTGCCAATGCCTTCAATACCTTTTTCACCAATGCAATCCAAACACTAGCCAGCCAACTGTCACCTAATACTTTTACTTTACCTACCTATAACAAAGCCACACCCCCTCCATTCATCTTTCAACCAGTCCCAACAACCCGCATTCTTGCCCTAATCCAAAAACTGAAACCAGGCTCTCCTTCAGCTGACCAACTACCTGCTGAATATCTACAGAAATCTGCCAAGTCAATTGTTACCCCATCTCCATTCTGATCAATAGAAGTATTAGCGAAGGTCACGTCCCTAACATCTGGAAAGTCTCCCATATTATTCCTCTTCACAAAGGTGGAACCTCCACCAATTTCTCCAACTACCGTCCCATAGCCCTTCTTTCTCCTTTGGCCAAGATCTTGGAAAATGCATCCATAGGCAATTGCTAGACCACCTACTCCATAATAACTTGATATCTAACTGTCAACATGGTTTCAGACCCTCCCATAGCACTACCACTGCCCTCCTTTCCTTTACAGATTGTATTAACAAAAACCGTAACTGTAATATGCTTTCGTCAGCACTATTTATTGATCTGTCAAAAGCATTTGGCATGGTCAATCATCAAATTCTCACAGATATCCTCAAATCCCTGGCCTTAGATGCACTCTCTATCAAATGGTTCCAATCCTACTTAGATCAAAGACAACAGGTTGTACTCTGGCAAAACACTCTATCTAACCACCTACCAGTTAACCTCAGTGTACCTCAGGGATCCATATTAGGACCTCTCCTTTTCTCCATATTCATCAACAACCTTAATCTAGCAATTCCCTATGCTACTTGCATTCAATATGCAGATGACTCCACACTTGTATGCTCAGCCACAACCTCCTCTGAACTTCACTCCCTTACCCAAAATGTATTTAACACTGTTGAACAATGGTTCACTCACCGCTGTCTTCTATTAAACCCCCCAAAAACTAAACTCCTCCTTTTCAATCCTAATCATAAGTCCTCTCCCATAGATTTTGCTGTTACATCCACTAATGGTACCATTATATCACCTGACCTAACTACCAAGCTACTTGGTATTACCATTGACAACAACCTTACCTTTGACATACATATCAATAACACTATTAAAATCTGTCAACAAAAAACTTGGCTCTCTCTACAGAATTAAACCCTTCCTGTCACCTACAGCTAGAACTACTATTGCACACACTCATCTAATCTCTAGACTCCTCTATGCCTCAAATATTTTCACAAATCTATCTAAAAATAACCTCAGTAAATTGGAAATCTCATACAATAACATAGCCAGATTTGCTACTGGTAACCCATTCAGAACACACCACTGCCTTAATTTAAAGGAGCTCCAGTGGTTGGAACTACAGAATCTGCTCAAATACCACCAACTAATCACTGCCCACAAGACTCTTTACCAACCTTCCAATGCTCCTACTCTATCCACCATCATCACCCCCTATCACAATCTGAAGTCCTTACGTTCATCTCAGAAACTTCTAATTAACACATCTAAATCTAACAACAGGGCTGGGGATTCTCTCTTCTCTAATACTGTGGGAAAATTTTGGAATCTCCTACCAAGCGAACTTTTCTCAGTTTCCTCTATATCACTCTTCAAAAACAGACTGAAACTTTTCCTCAAAACACACTGGTTATGCCCCTGTACTAAACCTGACTAATTCTCCACTTGAGCCTTATACTGTCAGCATACTCTATACCTTACCTTTCTCACTCTGTATTTCATTATTTCCATCCCTCTGAATACTCACCTGTAAGAGAGGAAAAAAAGATTTTTTGTCTTTTTTTACTACACATTTTTTTTTTCAATCTGACTTTTATTGTACCGTACTTGTATATGGAATTAGATTGTATAACTCCCCTAACTCCCCTTTTTCTATATTAAGTAATGTACTTACTTGCTATTTTGAATTATACACTGTATTGAATGCATTTAATATGGCATTAACTTATGTCATCTCTGTATTATCTCTGTATTATCCAATCTTTGTACTTGTACACATATCTGAAGTCATTTTATATTGTCCTGCAACTTTATTATCATGTCGGTCATGGAGCTTTTCTCCCCAGGCCTCTACTGAAAATGGACATATATCCAGTTAGACTAGCCCGGTCAACAAATGTAAAATAAAAAATAAAATAAAATAAAATTGTGACTTTATGTGGTCAAGAACTCTTGGAACAGTTTGGTGGCTAATTTCATATAAGACTGTTGCTGTGAGGAGAGAGAAATAGTAGTTGGAACCTAGGTGCTGAAGACATGCACCAGATCAGGGGAGGGCATTGAGCATTGCATGAGTGGTTTCTGACTCTTGCTGTGTTTTTCATATCTCCTTGTGTGCCTGCTGGGTATGATTTGAAAGAGACACAAGTAAATGGTTTGCTTTTGATTTGCAGTGGTTTAATTGTGCTTTGTTGGGAGAGATTGGAGGATGCAATGGGAAGGGGATGGGAACATGAAGAAGCAATTATGATAGTAACACTATGTGCTGATTGGTGTTGTTATTGGATTAATGTTGTTGGAGTCTTTGGTGTGCAATTGTTTTTTAATCTTGATCTCATTTCATTAAGTGTTGTCACAGGTACAATCACCCACCATGTAATATGATGTGCAGCTTGATTTAGTTGAGGTCTTTGAGTAATGTGTACAATGAGGTATAGCTTCTGTTTTTTTTTTCTCTCTCTCTGATTTCAAAGATGTTAATATTCATATTGACATACTTAAAATATATCCTGTAGCTAAAGTGAAGATGCTGCTACTTTAGTTTATTATTTGGCAACTTTTGGTAGCTAAGTTAGAGCTTCAGACATAAAATTCATCCTACTGACCTTATATATTAAGTGTGCTGGGGAACTGGTTATTTTTATCAGTTTTATGTACACTACTGTGAATCACCAGTATGGTCTACAACTGATTACATGTACTGATATTCCAAAGGCACAAATTATTATAGAAGTGATTATAGATAGTCTGGAAAATGATTATAATAGAAAAAATACCATCAATGTCATTTTAAAAGTAGTAACAACTGACAGCACACAGACACTCTGAAGTGGTAAGAGGAAAGTAGAAACTAAATTTGTGGGACAGATTCTTTAAGGGTGAGAGCAAAGAATTAGTATTACTGACTTAAAAATTAAAATGTTTGGCTGTTGAAAAATGTATGCATTTGTTATAATTTTCTTTAAAGGGTATTGAGTGGGTGAGCATAGAATCACTTTTCTCTGCTGAAATGATATTGAGCTATTGGAGCTTTTCAGCCATGCAAACCATATATATAAAATAAATAAAATAAAATTAAATAAACAAAACATGGAGATACAGGGGTGCATGAACATGTGTGTTTATGTATGTGTGCCTGTGTATATAGACACACATATGTGCTTGTAAACTCATGAAGTTATTATGTAACTTCACATTTGGATAATTAACAGAAAAATGGCTATAATGTGGCATAAAATACAACAGAAGAGTTCACTTTTAAGCTTCCTTTTATTTGATTGATAAAATTAGATAACATGCATTGGAGGTATGATTTGAAGATTTTCTCAAAATGATGTAAACTGGAAATTTAAAAATAGTTAGAAAATTTAGATGACTGGGGATTTAATATACTTGTAGACCTCTTTAAAGTATATGATGAGTAACATGTACTCTCACAGAAGGGTCACAGGTATAGAAGTCGGACATCTGACTGACAAACAACCTGATACCTCAAGTATTTTTTGGTTAGATTCGTGTGTGTGTGTGTGTGTGTGTGTGTGTGTATATATACATACATATAGGGATATGCATGTGTGTTAGCATGCCTTTGTGTTGGTTTGTACCTATGGATATGTATATGCATATATATGTGTTAGGCTGTATATATTAATGTATAAATATGTATATGTATGTATAGAATAGAAATGAAAAGATGCTATGAAATGATTAAAAGACTGATCCGTTCACAATAAGAATGTAAAATATATATGTCCAAGAGAAGATGTAATGGAAGAAAAGACATAAACCTATGTTGAATGTGTAGACATTTGGTTACACAGGTTGGAAAAAAATGATTACAGCTATCTTCATATGAAACACAAATGTAAAAAAAGCTGCATAGTGAAAAACAAAGCAAGAAAATTAAAGAACTTTTGAAAATGGTATAAGTGATAAATTACTTTATTGTAATAAGTAAATTCTCAATGATATATAAAGCTGAACTCAGAACTGGTATAACCTATTTATGTATATGCCTGACATACTTTGATATGTGAACAAAACATGTAGTTAGAAATATAGTATCTCAGTGGAATAGAGATGAATAATGTAGTTAAAAGGAAAGTGGTGGAAAAAAGAGGGAAGTAGGAAAAGGGGAAATAAAAAGGGAGTTGGTAAAATTTCTATATAATAAGTAAATTATATTCTGTTTTCCATCAAACTAGGGATATTAAATTTGTTTATGTACAAATAAATTAATATTAAGCTAAGCTGATAATAAAAATTGCAAATAATAATAAAATTGTCCGGCTAAATTATTTTGATTATTTGCAGTCATCATAATTAATTAATAGTTTGTCAAGATATTAAATACTAGTTGCAATTGCTTAAGATAAAATTTGAATTGATAGAGAAGTTGAAGTTTAAATTATCTATCTATATTTTAAGATTGGTTAGGAACTTAGTATCTATAGATTATACGGTTGTAAATATGTTTTGGTTACTTTCTGGAATGGTAATATTAATAATTTGTAAATGTATGTTTCAGAGTTTGGAAAGAAAGATTCAACATGCACAATAATAAATAGAGACATTTATTTATTAATTAGTGTTACACAATTTTAATTATGTGTAGATACTTTTACTAACATCTTTCCATTTGCTCAAGGCATCAAAATCTTGAAATTAAATGATGAATAAGTTAAAATTATTAACTAGTAATCTAAATGGATTAAACTGTGACAATAAAAGAAGGGTACTATCAAAATATCTGAAATTAATAAAGCTGATATTATATATCTACAGGAAACGTATATAATAGTGAATGATGCACATCTGCTGAATAGTTCAGTTTACAAAATTCTTGTTTTGGCTATTTTATGGAAAAAACACAAATTATGCCAAAGATATTGGATACCTTTAAAAACTACAAAGACATGTTTTCATCTGTAATTATTCAGTATAATAATAGAGGATGTACATTGGCTAACTTTTATTAGATACCAGGATTGGGTGCAAATGCAACCTGACATTATGTAGAAATTTTACAAAGTAAATTGAAGGATAGTATTATTATGGGTGGATACTTTAATTGTATCACAGAGAAAATATTACAATTTCAGCTTCAGCTAAGATGTTAAATAAGTGAATAGTCAATAAAAATATAATAGAGTTAGCTACATCTACAGAAAACAATTGCCCTTTTTATACTCATTATTCACATGCACATGGAACACAAACTCATATTGATAGTTATATACATATATATGTGTGTGCATATATATATATATATATATATATATATATATATATATATATATATATATATATATAGTTGGATCTTAGTAATAATCTAGATGGTTTTGAAACTATACCTTGTCCACTATCAGATCATAATGATATACTGATTTAAAAATGGAACCTAGAAAATAACTTTCAATTGATAAATACGATTCCTGCATATATGACAAAATTAAAATAATTTAAAAACACCTTTTAGAGCAAAGTGATGATTTTCTCTCATTTAATGATAACAAATAAGCTATTCTATGGGAAACATATATTACAGAAAAAATAGGAAAATTGTCTTATAATAAAAGTAAAGAATGGGGCAAACTACTAGTTGATATACAAAAAGTACTTCATAAAGCTAAACTTGAACAGCAAAATAAAGACAAACATAATAAAGAAGTGATAATATTAACTACACAATATCAACATATTCTATATCATAAAGTTGAAATGGCTTTAGAAAAAGTCAAGATACACAACTATGCAAAGTCAACAAAACTACATATGTTAGCCAATCGAAGCAAGTTAATGAATAAAAAATGAAATAAAAAGAATAATAAATCCATAACAAAAACTGCAACTGATATAGGAGAAACATTTAATTTTTAAAGAATTTTATGAAAAAAATACTGGTAATACTCATAAATGATATTATACTAAATGAATATTTAAAGAAGAATGTTACCATGAAGTTAGAAAAAGAACAGATAGAGGCAACACTGAAAATATATCTTTAAAAGAGATTAAAGATGTAATAAAAATGAGTAAGACTGGAAAAGCTCCAGGTTTGGATGGATTATCTGCAGAAATCTATAAGTTATTACCAAATAAAATAATTTCATTGCTAGGGGATGTTTTCAAAGTAATACAAAACCATAAAATAAGCCCTCTGTTATGGAAACATAACCCAATTTCTTCAATTATTAAGCAATGCAAAGATAGATAGTTATGTCTGATAGGCTCATTTCATTATTAAATGCTGACTATGAAGTTTTAAAACAATATTATCTTACAGATTGAGAGAAATTCTACATATGCTTACAAGTAATAATCAGACTGGCTTTATTACATACAGACTAGCATTTAATAATATTAGAAGAGTAATCACAGTAATTGATCTAGCTTACAACTGGAAAAAGGTTAGTTTAAATATTGAAAAAGTAATTTATTCAGTTGATTAGTAATTTCTATACAAATATCAATAGAATATAGCTTTCCAGAACATTTTGTAGATTTAATTACAAGTCTTTATGTAGGCTTTAGAGCATTTGTAAAATAAGTTTATTTCACAAAAAAATAAATGCCTTAAAGGTAAAAGGCAAGGATGTCTGTTGTCTCCAGTACTATTTGTCTTAATAACAGAAATGTTTTCTAACAGTATTAAATATAAGAAAAATATAGTTGGTTTTGAACTTAACAAACATTTTCAATCTAAAATACAATTACTTGTTGATGACATCTTATTATCAGTAGGCGATATCAAGGAGTCAATCTCTAAAATGAATAAAGAATTAGATTAGATTAAATAAATGTCTTCAATGCAAATTAATTATAATAAAGATGAAGTTATTTTAATGAATCAAACTGTAGATGCAAATATTAAACATAAATATAATGTTGATTGGGATAAATATACTAAATAATTAAGAAAATATATTTACTCAGACACTGATCTAATTATAAATTTTAACTTCATCAGCATTTTTGATTAAATAAAATATTTAATGCAATAATGGAATACATATTTCTTTACATTTGAAAAAAGACTGACATTGATAAATATGGTTGCTTTATCAAAAGTATCATATATATTACAATCAACTGCTATGTTTTCAGATAGGCAGCTGATTAAAAAAAATAGAAAAAAAATTAATTTCATTTTTCTGGTACCCAATAAAACCAAGAGTTGCATATTAAAATCATGTAAGGATATGAGAACATGGAGGGATGAATTTTCCAGATTTAGAATCCTACTTCTTCGCCACAATTCTAAATATGATTACATTTTGGTTAAGGGCACATTATACAAGTAAATGGAAGAGTTTACATGAACAAATAAATAATCATATACATATAATGATTTATGCAAAGATGAAATCATAATTGGTGTGGTTATTAAAAATGATATAGATTGTAATATAAAGATAAAACTCAATTCAAGTTATATGATGAATATACTGAACATTTAGTATAACACTTTGATATGATTGTTTAGATAAAGGTTGATTGTTAACATTTGAGCAAGTGATTTGAAAATATAGTATGATAATACACATATATTAACATTACCCAGTATATTGAAAAATGTAAAGCCCACTTATGCTATATGAATGATAATGAAAAACACAATGTTCCTAAAATTTTTGAATACTTGATATATATTATTCAAAGGGAATGTTATACTTAAAGGAATCTCTATAAATCCTATAAAATCATAATTAACAATAAAAATAACCTTGATGATATATTTTGGTATTTGATCAAACCAATACAGGCAAAAGACCTATCCAATGTAAAAAAACAATTTTTATATTAAATTCTATAGGTTTATCATCCTCAAGCTTATACTGGAGAATTTTCGCATGGAAATATATTAATAGAAGTTTTAGTACACCATTACAAATATCAGAATTTAGTAAGTCAGAAATTGCTAAATGCTGGAGATGTGGGAAAATAACTAAAGCAGATTGGATACATATATTTGTGGATTGTGGAAAGTTGATAAGTATTGGAAGGATATAAATAATTTCTTTAAGACAATATGGACAGATAGCTGTGACCTTACAAAAGCAACAATTTTGGAAAATGTTTCAATACCTCCTGTTATAAGTAGTAATCAATAATGTATGTTCTGGGTGCTCCTACCAATTGCTAGAAAAGTAATTACAAGAAAATGGAAATCTGATTCATTTCCATTATTCAATGATTTTCATAGAATTAGCCACTATTTTATGCAATAATAAAAAAGAAGTAAAGAAGTTAAAATCTGAGAAATAGTATTATAAAACATTCTTGTTAGGACAGATTAGAGATGTTAATAGTTAAATATAATGAAAACCATACGTTTGGTTTTTGATGATGTGAAAAATGTCTGTAATGTCATTTTTTTCCAAATCTTCCTTCCTCCTTTAAATGTACATATTGTAAATATGTTAAAATTATTAAAATTATGTGAAAAATAATCATCACAGACAGTCTCATAAACAGACTTGACAGAATCATCCTGTCTATGAACCACAGGGTACATCCCAAACCATCAACACACTGTATGGGACTTAACCCAAATGATAACACATTATCATTAAAATTATAATTAAAAATGAATTGTGACAACATGCCTCACTTGTATGCGAGTATAGTGTAAAAAAATCTCATGTTCTACTGACATAGCCATGGGAATCTTAATAGTCACTGTGACTTACTAGTCATATCAGGGCAGCCACAGTGGTGATAGGGGCCATTATATTAGTGCTAAGATTTGCAGTCCAGTGAGTAAATTCCATGCATAAGCCAGTTGTTATATAAACAGTGATGTGACCAAAATGTTTAGCAATTATGGTTATGAAGGAGACAGCTACACAGGAAAGAAGGAAATATGTAATCTGATGAAGATAGAGTCAACTTTAACACTGTTAGTTCAGAATTATGCCTTTTACCAATGATTGTGACAAACATCCTAGTACAAGCATTATGTGACTGCAGAAGACCAGACAGCTCTTACCAGAGTATTATATGACATCAGTACAATTACTGAAACTACTGTTATGTGAAAGGTGACAATGTATTCTGCATTAAAGCTTAGACATCATATTGTACAGTTATTCATCTCATTATGCTGTGGCATCTCATGCCCTGAAAACTGGCCAAAAGGGGAGTGCTGACATACCCACACATATTAACTGACCACACAGTAAAACACAAGAAAACAGAACTAACATGTGACCATACTAGATGTCAACAACTCACATAGTGCCATGTTTGTGGTAATGTTATACCCAATATAGAGAGTCATGATAGGGGATGGTGTGTACCATCTTACACTGTAAGTACAACTTATCTTACTTAACTTGACTTACAACTTATCTCTGTCCTCAATAACCTATCCTTCTCACAATCGGTCACCAACTGGTTTCAGAGTTACCTGTCTGACCGCCAACAATCCATTGTATGGCAGAATGACATATCTCCCCAACTACCTGTCTCCATAGGGGTTCCCCAAGGATCCATTCTTGGACCCCTACTCTTCTCTGTTTTCACCAATAATCTAACCTCTGCCACCAAACATGGCACACTCATACAATATGCAGATGACCCAACCATCATCTGCTCAGCACAGTCCCTACCCAAACTGCAAAAAGTCACACAGGAAGCCTTTTCCACTGTTGAAACTTGGTTAAACGATGCCCAATTAATACTCAACCCAAACAAAACTAAACTACTCATCTTCCAACCCACCAAACATACTCAAAGCAACTCTCACTTTAACATCACAGCAAAAGACAACACCACTATATACCCAACTGAATACACCAAATTGCTAGGAGTGGAAATAGACAATAAACTAAAATTTGACATTCACATATCCTTGACCATAAAAAAGTCCACAATAAACTAGGAGCGCTATACAGAAATAAGCAACTTCTCACCAAAGCAGCAAAGATTTCAATAGCAAATTCCCACCTTATCTCCACCCTACTTTATGCCTGTCCAATATATACCAACCTAAGGCAATGCGATTTAAACAAGCTAGAGACCTGCTACAACAAAATCGCCAAATTCGCCACAGGGGCATCCTGCCGTAGTCACCACTGTCTCTCACTTGCTGAACTGGGCTGGCTTGAACTCCCTCACCTCCTTCAATGGTATCAACTCTCACTTGCCCACAAACTAGTAAATCATCCACTAAATGTCCCATCCCTCCAGAATCTACTCCAACCCTATCGTACCACCAGATCACTAAGATCCAGCAACAAAAATCACTTGCAGATCACTAAAGTAAATAACTCTGCTGGTGAAGCACTATTCTCTTGCACCATAGCCAAATTATGGAACTCCCTCCCACCCACAATTATCTCCATACCATCATGCACCCACTTCAAAACT
>NC_056748.1:965367849-965560349 GCF_019279795.1 Protopterus annectens
ACTCATGGTTAGGATGGCAGGATAGTGAAGCAGTGTGATTGTCTGCTATTATGTAACTGTGTTCATATGAATGGATATTGTGCACCTCATCAATCAATGCCAGTATAAGACACATGCAGAGAAAACATATGGAATACAGTTCTGAAGAAGGAAAACAGGAGATGTTGTCATTTGAAGACCATATGCAGTTTATCGATATGCCAGATAGCCACACAGCACCTGGTGGTGCTGGAAACATGTATGATTGTACACATAGTCAAAGGCAGAAACAGATACTGTTAGTAAATATGTATTTATTTGTCTGTGACAAAATGGTTAAGGACAAATATTACTGGAGATGTAGATTGACGGGAATAGGGAAATGCTGAGGAATGGCAGTTGTTATCAATACAGCAATAGGACAACAACTGCAGTAATCAATGTTTCACCATTATGGCCCTGATGCAGAGAGACACTGACATATCATTTGTTAGCTACTCTACATTCACAAGCTGTGCAAAGTAGAGATGCACCACACAAGATGCTGCAGGATCTTTGTGATTCCTGGGATGTAGGATGCTCACAAGCCTTATCACAAAGAGTTTTTGCTCGACGCATTCATAAGTTAAGTAGAACACATGATAGTGACCCTAGCAAATATGACTACATGAAAGACTTTGCCACAGTGGCCAGTCAAGTTGAGACATGTTAATAGCAGGTTTCATGCAGAAGAGCAAGGGCCAGTGGAGCTACTGTTGCTGACAAGCACACCAAACCATTGTGACCCAAGTGCTGTATGGCAGTGGTTTACAGATGGTATATTTATAACCAAGGAATGGATCTTATGGCAGAATTAGAGTATTTGTGCTATCACTAGCTCACAGGGTGCAGCCCTGTATATGTGTGTGTGTATATGCGTGTTAGCATTAGAATAATAAATAATTAAGTTTTGGGATACAGAATTAACCCTGTTGGCATGGGTATGTGGGTGCTTCTGCCCCCCCCCCAAGAAAAATATTGTGTGTGTGTGTGTGTGTGTGTGTGTGTGTGTGTGTGTGTGTGTGTGTGTGTGTGTGTGTGTGTGTGTGTGTGTCTGTGCATGCACCAGGCAAATGGTGCAAAACAAGCTATATATAAATGGGATTCATATATTACCAGATGGATAACTCTAACAATTAATGAGTATTTATATCTCCAATATGCTATTTATTTTAATTCAGTTCTACCTGTGGACTACTGTTGAAAAACTATATAGGAATGTGCTCCTTTAATAAAGCATTCAGTTTGGTACCTGGCAAGAAGATATTAGGTAAGGCCCAAGGGCAAAAAGTCAAGACTAGAATGTCAAGATGGGTGAAAGAGTGGTTAGCTGGTAGGACATAAAGGATGCCAAGGGAGATGACCCTTCAGAGAAAGGATAGCAAGGATAGTGTGCTGCAGCGGTCAGTATTGCTACTCATGCTCTCGACATCCCTGACAAATCATTGAAAACTAAATCTGGGGATAACATCAAAGTAAGGGCCATAGTAGAAGACAGATTAGAGAATCTAATTTGTTAATAATTAGTTTGTTGTGGTTGCATTCGGTGATAAATAAATCAGTGTTTTGACTGTCACCATCGGGTCGATGAGTAACCAAATAACAGAGAAATAAAGACACATGCATTAAGGAAGAATATTGTACACAAAAGAAAATTTCAAAGAGGTGAGTGACACAAGCAAGAAAAAAACTAAAGGAGGAGGAGGTAGAACAACAAAAATCTGGAATAAGTACTCCAAATATCAACAGTGTAAGGTAGCTGGTATTTGAAAGAACATGCAGAGATGACTACTGAAATATCAGTTGTCAAAATTAAAAAAAATGCTAATTACAAACCACCTTCTGCTATCACTGGGGGTACCACTGATGCACATCATACCCCAGAATACCCTTCCACAAGCATCCTCATCTTTCAGTGCAAATCATCTCATGGTCATCTACAGGTAAAATCATGAGAAGTGTGCCAGTTCATCGGGGTCAATAGGGGAATAATGACATGGGTTACTTCAACATATCAGCTGAAAAGATTTGTTCCTGAGTTTTAAATGTGCAGAGCACATATATAAGTTAATGGCATACACTATATAATTATGTATGTGCACATATATAAGTAAAACATCAATCCAGACTTTGCTGCTCTGACTCACAAGTCTCTACTAGATGGTGATCTGGTATCATGTGTCAACCTCCCCCTGAGTAATGAAGAGGGGTCCACTATATGCTAATCTCTGAGCTCCAAAATATTTTGCTGAACCCAAGACAGAAGAATCACATTCAAGAGTCAGCCTCTAGTAACCTGACTACAATTTTAAGTGGATGAGTTTACCACACTAAGGAATTATTTGATTTGGATATAGCATGACAGGATGCTATTATAAATGGCTGAAGGAACCAAAGTGCAGCTGGCAGAATATGAGGCAAGGATCTTGCCTGTGACATTTCTGGAGCTGAAAACAGGAAATAAAATTGATTCATTTCCATGAACTTGGCATTTCCAGAATAATATTTAGAAATGAAAATAATTTTCATCATAATATGAACATTGCACTGCAGACCCTAGAAAATATATCTATATACCTATCTCCAGCAGAAACATTTTTTTTAATTCTTATAAGCTACAAGACTGTCATAGGTTCATAGGTTCATAGGATGATACTAGGCTATTGGCCCAGAGGCCCTTATAAGCCTAGCCAATAATTTTGCCCATGTTCCCTCAAAGTCAGCACCTGTTTCTCCTGTCCAGCAGAGACACAGGTGGGATCCCAGGGGTATATTTTCTGTTTACCATCCAGTCGTCCAGGTTCCTCTTAAAGAGGGCTAGAGAGGTACTCTGCTTGATATGGAGAAGGAGTCTATTCCACAAATGGGGGAGTCTTTGGGACACAAATCTATCCTGCCAGCAAGTTCTATTAATGTCATAAACCAGTTTAAGGCCTTGTGTGTGGGTTGCTTGAGTGGAGTTTGTCTTATGGATATGCAGCAACTCCATCAAGGTTGGGTCTGGGATGGCCTTGTTTGCCAGACACAGGTCACTTCTGAGCAGTCTGTATGAGACTGAGTAGAGGGACAGGGCTCTAAGCCTATCTGTATAGGATAGGTGTTTGAGACCCTGGATTTTCCTGGTCAGGAACCTCTGTGGTCTCTCCAACTGCTGCATGTGCTTGGCAAGGTACATGGTGAAGGGGGCATTGTACTCTACAATGGGACTAATAAGGGAGGATTACAGGGATGTTATGACCTCCTTGTTCCTGGATGAAATACCTGTATTTATGAGGTCACAGTATAAGACAACTCACTGATTTTTTTTTGGTTACACATGATGCTTTGTAGTTGATAAAACTACTATAAATTGCATTCTTTAACTTTCCTGTGTGCTGTGAGTTTGCATTCTTACTTTTATTATCTCACACATTTTGTCCTCCTTGCAATCAACTTGCTACAATTTAATAATACAGTAAAATGACCACAGGCTTATTGAATGCATGCAACATCACAAATAAACCCGTATTCAAAAAGTAATATCATCACATATTTATGTTCGGTTTTTGGGTGAAACTATACTTGCAACTTAATACAATGTGACCAAATTTAGGAGTGTATGATTTACTGTTTGCTAAACCATCCAATTTCAATGGTAATAGGGACACACAAGTCTGAGCTGTGCCATTCAGAACCATGAAATAACAGGCATGAGAAGAAAGACACAATGGTTGGCACAGTAAATGGACTTTGTCACTCAGAGAAATTTCAGACTGCATGCTGTCCTTCACAGATGATACTGCCTGATGCAGTCCTGAAATGGCACTAGTACAGACTGAAAGCAACTGCATTATTCACTGGCACAAGATATTTTTGTACTTAATGTGGTTGTAATTCTGTTCAGAATCAATGTTAGCAAAGGCAATCATTTTAATTATTCCCTCCTACAGTCCTCAAAGATCAATGTACTATGACAGAATTATATGTGGATTTACTCTATTACACTTTATTTCCTCTGAGCAGAATCCAAACATATACAAGTATTTACATATACATGGAGTGAAAGATATATATCTTGGAAATTAAGTTATATATACTTAAGGTTAATACTTTTTATATTAGCCATTTAACAACTAGCAAAATAATGTTTTCTACAAAACAAGTATCTTGATGTAGAATGTATGTTGATTTTTCTGGACTTGTCACATTGTAATTTGTTTCCTATAATATACATTCCAACCCCCTCCTTCTGTTTTCTGAAATCCCACCTTTGTGCTCAGCCTGTGACATCACATCATGTTTAAGCCAATGACATTGCAGCATTGTTCCATAGCAAAGAATGTTTCATAGCAAAAATAAAAAAGAGCAAATACCACTGTACTCACCTGGAAACCTTTCTGTAGACCTCTCGTGACAAAAATCCCACAGAGAACTAGACACTGTCTGTTTTTTGCAGATTGCAAAGCTGATGCGCAAAATATTTTTCTTCTACAAATCTAAAATATCTTCCAGATATAGACTTATGGAATGTTTGTTTCGCCTTCTTTTCCAGAAATGATGAACTGAGCTCCTGTTTATATTTCCTCGGTGCTGAAACCACTACTAAACATTTCAGTGTTGAATATATATATATATATATATATATATATATATATATATATATATATATATATTTTTTTTTTTCCCTTGACACTGTTTGCTTTTATTCACATTCAGTACTTACAATACTGTATTTTGAAATGCCTTCTTTAAAATCTGCAGTAAATGAAACCTCATCTACTTCTCTGAATAGATTCAGAGTTACTAACAGCAGAAGTAAAACTTCAACTTTCTGAGGAAGTAAATTTCTGGCCTGATGTAGCAGCTTCAGACAGGGAGTTTGGCTTTGTCTTCGGGAGGATGTGGCAGTGATGTCAGAGAGCTGAAAATAATAAGTTCTGCCAAGACTTGCTTGGGAAATTGTGCACACATATCCCTTAGTGAAGGGCTGAGCTAAATACTTGAACATATGCTCTTCGCTCCATGTGACAATGCTGTGATTACTTGGATATGCCAGAAACAGATCTACCATTTGTTTCTGCATGCACTGTTTCACTCATTTGTCTCCCTCCCCCAACACAGTGAAAATTTACAGAGCTACAATGAAAATCTTGTTAACTGTACACAGCAGGAAAAGCTTCAGTGTGAAAGAAACAGGTGTTAAATCAGAATGAGCTTATACAGCATGGCTTGCAAAATGAGAAAAAGAGATATGATTCAATAGCAAGACATGCTTCAGAAAAGGGGTCAGCTGGTATGCATTCTCTTCAGAAAGACTGATCTGGAAATCGATTCCACTTGTTAATATAATTATTATTAGATTAATATAATCACAATGAACAAAACATGCTGGAGGGATAGGTTCCTGACCCAGAGACTACCCATACTCTGGAATAGACTGCCCATACATATCAAGCAGAGTTCTTTGCCCTCTTCAAAAGGAACCTTGATGATTGGATGGGAGATAGGAAATTCACCCCGGGGATCATGTCAGTCGCCCTGCTAGACAGGGGCCTGGAGAAGTAAATATCGTGGGAATAAATATCCAGGGAATTGTTATGGCTAGGCTTGCATAGGCCCTAGGGCCGATAGGCTAGTACCAACCTATGAACCTATAATTATTTGGCTGTGTTTTGCATCCAGTCCACTGTATTATAGCACATTAGAAGCAGATAGTATAATGCAATCTTGATTGCACCATGCTCCCTGCTCCTGTGTGCTACTGTGCATTTCTGTTTTGAGGCATGTTATAATTGACTAGTTTATCGCACCTTTTTGTTAGCAGAGAAAGCAAAAGAAAATCATGTATGTGTTGCATGTATTGTGTTATAATTCAGAGCAATCATTATTTGTGATTAGGTTTAACATGTATCTAGCATTTACTTAGCCATTAAATTATACACACACACACACACACACACACACACACACACACACACACACACACATATATATTTTTTCACTAATGTGATCTTCCTTGTCAGCTTTGACTGTGGGCATCAGGCATTGCTGACTTAATCCTAATACTTCCTATTGCTCTGTTTTCTCCAAGACCACCACAATCCTGTCTTTCTAGAGAGGAAAGCTTTATGGCCACTGGGGTCTGCACTGACCATCACTTGAGAAAAGGACCATAAGAATAAGAATCATCATAGGATATGTGGATATGTGGATCTGTTTTACTTAGAAGGTGATATAAGACAAACATATCTTTCAAGTGTCCCAATTTTTTATAGTTTTGGCCTGCTACTCATACAATTTGTGGTTTTCTGACAAATCATTGAGGATTGAAGTCACTAAATAATGACCTATATTTGAGTTTCAGACTTCATATCCTTATGAAATATGCACCTTAACACAAATCCTGTTATTATAACAATTTTTTTTAAGTTTATAAACGCAATATTTAAAATCTGCCCATATTTTTTGGACCTTTGTCCCCTCCTTTGTTTTAGGCTTTGTCCAGATTTCATATGCTATGGTATTGAAAAGTATTACTGAGGCACTGGTTATGTTTATAGTTTTGAAATAAAGGGTATTTTGTCCCAGTTTCTAACTTCCAGTCTGCATAATAATTAGGTCTTTGCTCTTAATTGTACAGCTGTGTGGTAAAAAGTGTTTGTGTAATTTATATCTGAATTTAGGTTAGTTGGTTGCCTGACACCAGCATTATTCACTGGTAAAATACATTCATGTAGTTACTGTCATTGTAATGCTTTTCAAAATCAGTGCTAGCAAAAGTAATGCTTTTTTAGTATTACTTTGTACACTACTGTAATATCAATGCACTATGACAGATATGTATCTAGGTTTACTTTATTGCAGTTTTTCTTCTGAACAGGTCAACGTGTGGTTGTTTCTACTGGTCATTCTTTCATTTATAACAAATAATTTACAAATTGTACTGCACAAACACTGACTGTGTGTGTGTCCAGCATCTCTTTAATAGAAGTCTTACTCCTTTATGTAAGATTGAAGTGTCTTCACATTATTCTATCAGTGATGTCATAGATAGTTATGACATCATGTGACAAGAGAAAAAACAAAGACTCAGAATCAAAATCACCTTTAATGAGCACTTTTGTTCCCTATTCAGCATGAAATTTCATCAGATAACATAAAACTTGATGACATCATATTTAAATATCAGTGCCAGATGAAAATGAACCAGGAAATAACCAAACAATAATGTTTAAAAATGTGCAAACAACAGTGTTAGAACCATCAATTCAGCTTATCTTATAAAATCCTAATAAAAAGGTTTATATTAACAAAACTTTGTTTTTGTTTACGTTGAATGAGTGGATTGGTGTTCATGTGACAGGAGGTGTGGCACTGACAGAGGGCACAAGATATTGTTCTGGCACCATCTGGCTGATGATAGGCTAGCACAGTAGTCTGTCAGCTATCAGCTGATCTGCTCTCCGATATCATGCAACACTCTGACACTTGTATTACCTACAAAGAAGAAGCAGAACATATGGCTGAAAATGTCCTGATTCTCGATCGTAATATGTAGTGTTCATACCTACCTACAGATGGTTGTTGGAATGATTTTTGATGAATATATGTGCAAGAGTGAAGGCTCTGCAATATACAGTGCCCTATATTTTAAATCAAAGTTGCTAACTGAATTTACATTCACTGAATGAATTTTGACAAATTTAAATTCTAATTGTGATTTCATTTTGCAGCTTTTCTTACAATTGACCCCATACAGTTCAGTTTCTATTCTGTTCAACTGCAATGTCACTATTCAGGAGCAAGACTTTTCTCTGAAAGCAGTAGTGTTCCTTAATGGCAGCATGTAGTTTACTGTTGAAGTCAAGGATAAGGGGGCCTTGTCACACCATCTGTCTGACAACAGGGTCTCTGCTGTCTGATGCTACCATGTAGTGCATCAACACCTTTCTGATGCATAGCAGTGGTGCATATGGGGTACACCATCTGCCAATCAATGGGGGGTCTGCTGCCTGATGCTACCATGTAGTGCATTTACACCATTCTGATCTATGGAAGTCACTTATGGGGCAGGCCGTCTGTCTGATAACTGTCCACATACTCGTTCACAGCAACCAGCCATGAGTAGACCATTTCATCATGGCTGAATGAAGTTATTTTAAAGTTGTAGCATCCTCTTCCCCAGGATAGAGTGACATGAGAAATGATTTAGTTTGCTGGATACTTCCACTGCATGGGGACTATAGAGGACTAATTCATTCACAACAAAATAATAAATGAAACTGTCCTCAGATAGTACACCACACTGAAATGATCTTCTCATGATTGCTCTTTGAAAGTCCAACCTACATATGTAGTACTATGAATTAATTCCTACCTTCCTCTATACAGGAGCTAAGAAAAATTGGAGCTCAGTAAAAGCTGTGCTAAACCCTGATTGTAGGACATACTGTTGTTTTCTCATTTAGCGCAATGATGATGCCACTGATGAGGGAAGGAGAATCTGTTCAGCACACAAGTGACTCCCTGTGAAAAGCATGCAGTCATTTGTCACAAGTCTGGCCTATATCAATGCTACCGCTGCTATGTGACCACAGCATTAGTCTAACATCCATGCCAGTCCAATCTTATGAAATGTAGACTCTGGAACCATTCCAGCCTTCAGCCACATTATTTATGGAAAACATGTAATAACATTTTGATATCTGTACTACTCCGTGTTAGTAGATGATGACAAAATCTTAGATGCATAGATCATTACTAGAACTGAATTTTTATCTTTTCTGCATGAGTTCTGTAATAATTCCATTCTAAAAGGGAACAGGTAAGAAAACTGGAGTGCATCACCAGATATTTTTTCAAGAATTCTATTTTATTAAAGTTATATAAACCAATATAACAAATTATTCACAACTGGCATAGTTTATAATGACATATAAGTATCACATTTTTATTTTAATTATTGGATTTGAGCTGGGATTGCTTAACTGTTACAAGCATACCATATGAAGTTCCAACCTCCAGGATTTACGTCTCACTTATTTTCAAACATCTAGCATGTTTTTTTTTTACTGGGAGATAAATAAGAATGTTGGAACTACATACACTTCAGTATCAATAATTTGATTACCCATTTAGCCAGAAAAAGGATAGATAAACCAGTCCTGTTACCCCTTTCCCCTATAGTGCTATCCCTCAAAGTCTCCCTGCACAAAAAAGAACTATATAATTTGGAGTATGCATGCCACAGGTTATTAAGAATGCTACTTGGCTTCACAGGTCAGCACACCATGGCATACCCTTGCAGTGCTAATCTGGTACACCCTAATCTGCAAACATCATTAAATGCAACTATGTGTGATCCAAAAACTTCTTCATCAGTCCTAATGCCAAGATATGATCCATTTAATGGTCAAATGCACATCACCATGAGATTTCCACTCATCCAACAGGGTAGTCTTTGAGGTTCAAAAAATCAATATTGCTGTTTGGGAAAAAGCATTTATTGTACTGCCCCAAACTCTCTGAAGTATCTAGAGACTAAGTTCTTGATTTGCTGACATGAGTTAAAACAAAATGAAACAGCCATCTCATGCTGAAGCAAATATGCTACTATTATGTGTTTACCAGCTGAAAATCCTTCTGCAGAACAATATTAATATCCTTTTTGCCATAAGCCATATGCCCCTTTCTGTCAACAAAACTCATAACAGTAGTATTCCTCTTGGTGTCTTTAACTTGTCTGTTCCTCAGCCTACAATCACACTCTTTCACTGCCCTTTCCCATGTTTCCTCACAATCTCCTGCCCCAAAATCTCCCCAACACACCTTCCTGTTGTGAAACTTCTTTCACTGTTTCCCACTTTCTCTTTCTGATATGGACTGCAATTGTCTCATTTAATAGCCATTACTCTTACTTTATTATTTAATATTTATGTATTATTATTTATTATTATTATTATTTATTTATTATTTATTATTTATTCATTGAAGGTTGGGCATCGAGCTGGCACCTCGGCACCGTAAACATCTACTGCCAATCTTTAGCAGGCCGGAGTTCCGCTGTGGTGACCCCCTAACTGGGAAAAGCCGAAAGAAAAACTCTTACTTTATTTGTTTACCGCAGTAGTGCACTGATCAATATTGACCAATTTCAGGCTCAGTCCTTAACTTAAGCTGCCCTCCATTGTTGCCTCATATTAACAATCTGTTTCATTGCCACCACCAAGATGAATTTCCCTGCTCTTTCATGCTTACCATCCAGTGTATTCCACCTCACCTGTCCCTTTATCCATGGGTCCCACTTTATTCCATTCTCTCCCTTTTATTCTTTTTATTGCTACTTGTACAACTTCATATTCCAGGGTTAATCTGCAGTATAAATGTGGGTTTTCCAAAACCACAAATGCCACTCTAGCATTGTTCTCAGAGTTCTCTTTGCGCAGAAGTGTGTGAAACGGTTTCTGCTTCCTTACTTAGCATATTGATCTGTAATGATCACTGTTCATGCTGTACATTTAATTATCTCTAAAATGAAGCAGATGAAACCTTACAATGATCGGCATGCTCCTTTTCATATGTCCAAAGTCTGCAATCCTAGGAAGTAAATCCCACTCACTGCTAAAAGAAAAATCGCAAGAACCTGCTTAACACCGCTCTTAGTAATTAAAAAAATATACTTATATTTCATGACAAATGTGTACTTTGGCTGTGAATAAAAAATGTTTACTGTTTTAGATGTAAACACATACTTGAAATTAAGTTATATTGTCATTATACCTTAAAACTTATGCTAGCATTCCTCAGAATCATAGTTAATTCACTGCTCATGGTATAGCTGCACATAATGACAATAACCTTTGCCTCTGCTCAGCTTGTTTTTTCTGGTATGCTTGAGATAGTGATTCAAAACTGATCATGCTGCATCTGTGCTCTGTTTACTGCAGTGTGATGCGGTCACTCAGAGGGTGTTTTGCTTATTCTGCAGTCTGAGATTGCAACATCTTAAAGAAAGAGTGAGGTATTGTTTTAGTTTTAGCTTAATGATCAGCTTTTGTTTAAACTGAAGCACCTTATTGAGAGAATATGTAAGTAAGGAGGTTCATTGGGCTTTCCCCTGGCAGAACATGCTTGTAATTTTATTTAGTTTGCTTTATTGCTTGTTTGAAACTCAGTAATATTGGAGTATATGTGTTAAGTCTATTTGTCCCTTCAAAATAGAGGTTTTAAAACAAGAAGTGTCAAGGAAAACTGATTAGAGCTGTTAGATGTTGATGAGACATAGGAGACCCCAGAAAAACTATTATAATTTGCATCTGTTATTTCTCTGTTTCTGTCACAATCCATATCTCTAGAGAAGAAGGTGACAATGATGGAAAGAAGGTGAAGACTAAGCAGAACTATGTTTAGCATTACTTGGAAATTCAGGATGAAACTGTAAAATGTTGCTTTACTGGAATGAACATAATTTCAAAAGTGCAGTAGATTACACAGTTAATGTGATCTTTACCATTGTAATTGCAAGGCGGAGAATATACATGACATTGTATTACAAGTATGAATGGACAAAAAAAAGAAGTAGAGAAGGAACTCAGACTCTTCAGTGGGAGAAGACACAAAATCTGAATGAATAGCCTTGAGATGTTTCTGAAGTGCTGACATGTTTTGCAGAAACCGTCTTCAAACCAGATCCAAATTACTAGTCCTTCCAGAATGAGCGACTATCCTTGTCCTCCCAAAAAGGATTGATGTCACTTTTAGCAAATAATTTTGCCTATAAAGCAAATGTTCCCAGCAATCTTAGAACCACTGACAGATAAGAACTCACTGACTGCATCATTTGAAATATTGAAATTACTAGTTATCCAGAATGAGTGAGCATCCCTGTCCTCCCAAAAAGGATTGGCTTCCAGCTTCAGCAGCCAATTTTGCCTAAGAGGCAAATATTTCTGACAGTCTTGTATATTTCAAATGATGCAGTCATCGAGTTCTTATCTGTCATTGGTTATGTTATGTCAAGTTAAAAAGTGCATTAGCAGCAATAACCAACCAAGTTTTATTTAAATATAGATGCATTTCTAGTAAGGCCAGTCCTTCCATAATCCCTCTCAGTATACACACAGTACCAGCATGTGGACTACTTAAAACAAAGCAGTGACTCATATTGCTTAGCTACATCTAAGTCAAATTACAGGCTAGCATTCATATTTCAGATATACCCTCCCAGATAATTTTATTGTAAAACTGCCTCTTGACTTCTCATAGTTTAATATTTACTTTCATTTTATGTTGCTACAGTTTGAGTTTTCCTGCTCGTGCCAAAAACAAGACTCAAACACTACCACTATTATCATTTACCTTTAATTGTTAAGCTAAATACTCATGTGTCCCAGGTGTAACAACTACTTCACAGAGAGAAAGTATAAACTGCTTATGTTCTTGCCATTGGTGTATTATACAAACAAGCTCTTATATTAACTTACTTCTTCCAATTACATTTTATTTACACTTTCTTGTGGCAATCAAGTAGCCATCTATCCAGTCACTCATAGTTTTTAATAGAGCCTCCTCTGTGACCACGTGCAACCTGCTCTGTGCACCTACCCTACTCCCAATTCCCACCCCCTTTCTACTACATTTATACTTTCTGCTTCTCTCCACATTTCACCTATCTCCAATCACTGCACATATCAAATTACTCCACATTAACTTTTCCAATAGTATCACCTATTTTCTCAATTAATCCATATATCCTTCACCCTCACCTTTCACTTGAATCAAGCTATTCATGTATTCTGCTGATGCGTATCATCTAAACTATTTAGTAGCCCTCTATTCTCTCTCTTACCCCATCTCCGCCATTTCTTAACTTTTCAAAGTATAAGCAGACCAACTCATTATTCTTTCTCTCTCTCTCTCTCTCTGCTAGGATTCCTAGTATATTTAACATATCCCTGTATCTAACCCATATCTACATACACACAGTCACTTGCACTATCAATACCTCTAACTCTTTTTTAGTATTATTGGGAAATTCAGGATGAAACTGTAAAATGCTACTTTACTGGAATGAAGGGAAGACCAGAAGTGCTGTACATTAGACATTTAGTCAGTGTGATCTTTACCATTGTATTTCCAAATGTGAATATATATATATATATATATATATATATATATATATATATATATATATATATATATATATATATGGCATGGTATTAAAATTTTGCATGGATTCGGATGACCAAATAAAACTTTGATAGCTTTCTGTGTCTTTTTTTTCAAAGACTCCTCAGTGACATATGACACAAAATCTAGATAAATAGCCTTGAGACATTTTAGGAGTGCTAGCATGTGACATGAGACATCAGTGAACCACTGATAGACCTGCATACATTTGGATCTGGGAAGGATCCAGATAATTACAAGCCTTATAATCTCATTTACATTCCACATTGCATCATGGAGAAATATCCATTGTGGCAGGCCTGCAAATTTACTGAAGGCAATTTGACTGGTTGATCTTCAATATTATAACTTCACCAGACAGCTGCCTTTCTTGGTCAGCTTGTTTTATTTCTGTGAGCAGGTAAAACGTTTTAGTGAATAATCTGTACTTCAGCAAAATCTATGACACTGAGCTATTATCAGTCTATGAATACTATCTGTGTGCAGTGTCATGGGATTCTGGTTCACAAAACAATGTTCTGACTTACCAAACACTGCAGGTAAACAATGAAATTATTTAGAACTCAGGATTGTTGAGGGACAATTACTCTACCAATATTATAGCCCGGCAGCTATTTTGGATTTTGTACCAAAACCACTTCCCCTCCCCATCAGGACTTAAATAGAACAAATAGCCAAAGACACAAGGTGACTTAAAGAATTCATTTGCTTGACTCCTATATTTGTACATTTGCTTTTATTTTCTCCCAGTCCCCTTTCCTCAAGCTTCTATCCCTCAGCCAGTTGTTGTTGCATTCACCAGTTTAGTGTTGTTGCATTGACCAGTTTTGTTTCCCCTTGGTCCAAGGGCCCTATGACCCATTAATTCCCTGCAGTGAGAGAATCAAACCAGGGGTTGTGCCGTTATTAGCAGAGGGGTCAGACTTTATTTCATTTGTGACCCTACATGTTCCCTTAAGCTGTCCAGCTGGAATTCTTAATGTTAAGTATGCAATAAACATTGTGAAGGACAATCGTTCACTTTTGTGCATGACATAAGCCCCCAAATAACCCTGTCCTCTTTGAAACATGTGCCATATAAGCTCTCTGGTCTCCACTAAAGAACTGGACTACAGCATGTATTCCAGGGCATGTCATATCCCCAGTCACCCTGGGGGAGGCAAGTGGGCATAACACCTCTGTTCCTCTTCTACTTCCAGCTGGGTCTTCCAGCACTGGAATTAGTAATCATTTCCAGCTTTTCTAGATCACAGTCAGAGCTCTATCACTTAATGCCACAGAGTCAAGTAGAATTATTGTTTCTTATTTAATTCTCAGGGATATTACTTGCCTCTTGTAGACTGTAATCCTTTTTTTTCTAACAGTGGATGCAGGAGAATTGTGTTGTACTATTGGTAGGGTATTAGTGAAACATCCGTCAGCTTTCTCTGACACTTGAATCTATGCAGCTGTCATGAAGTACTGTGAGAAAAGTCAAAAGACATCCCCTGTGCCCTATTACCAAAATATTTTAGAAACCTTTATACAAGCAACTACTTGAGCATGTTAACAGCTACAGCCTAATACAAGATGCAAAGCCTGGCTTTTACAAAGCATTCCAGTATGTTAACTACCCTGGTAATAGCCACTGATACTGTTTATTACAATCTGAATGAGGGGCTTAGTACTGCAGGTCTCTTTGTTGACAAGATAAGGGTTTTTGAAAGAATCAACCATACTCTTCTTCTCAACAAACTCAGAGGACTCATCTTCGGAAATAAAACTATTTGCTGGTTTTGCAACAATGTTTCATCTTTTACTTTGGGTAAACTTAAAGCAGGTGTACCACAAGGGTCTGTGCTAGGCCCTCTTCTGTTCTTTCTCTCTTTGATAATGATTTCCCCCTAGAATGACCAACTCTTAAATTAATAATGTATCCAGATGATATGCTTCTCCTGCAATCCAGTGCTAGGCACTCTGACCTGTAAACCATATTATAGGACAATTTTACTCAGTTTACTTCACTGATAAAAAACTACTAATTAAGCCAATAAATTACCCAATATCCCTCCTATTCTCTTAACTGATCTTAATGAGAATAGAATGCCTAATGCCAGTGAGCAGAGGTCCCTAAGCCTAATGCTCAAAACCATACCATTTCCTTTTCCACACACACACGCATTTTGTAACTAATAAAGTCCTTGCTCAATTAAACTATGTTACAAAATCAATAAATGCGGTGGTGGTGCTGCGGTAGCGTTGTCGCCTCACAGTAAGACGCTGTCCGGTTCGATTCTCACCTAGAGCGTCTTCTGCTTGGAGACATGCGTGAATGGGTGTACCTTCATTGAAGGTTGTGCGTCAGGGTTGGCAACTCGGCACGTAAAAATCTACTGCCAATCATTAGCGGACTGGAGTTCCGCTGTGGCAACCCTTAATCGGGAAAAGCCAAAAGACACAACAAAATCAATCACCTCCTTTCATCCACTGCTTCTAGGTCCATTGCTAGAAATATTTTAATATCCAAATTGGAGTATGGACTTCCTTTTCTTGTTATGCATTCAGCCCACAATAGTCATAGAATACAGACTGTTGACAATACAATTTGCAGGTTCTTTCTATTAAGCAGATCCCCAGATGCACCATTGTAATTTTCTAAAAATTCCATTTGGCTCTCAGTTCCTCATCGGGCCCCTTTTCTTCTAAGTTCCCTAATTTACAAGTTATATAACAAGGCCACTCTCCCCTTAAGAGTGAAACCACCTTTATCAGAAAACACTTCTGCACTCAGAAGTACACAGGATGACAAATTGTCTGAAGTATGCCCTCCATTTTAAGATGCTGTAGGTTAGTGAGCCTTCCCTAGATGGACCTGCTAACTGGAACCACCTGCCTACTGACATCAAAAATCTAGAAAGTATTAAAAGCTTCAAAAATATACTTAAAGATCTCTTTACTGAATCTCTCTGCAACTGCTACTATGGCAATGGTTAGGCAATTTAGTACCCTGTATCATGAACAATAGAACTCATTTAAGAAACTTTTTTCAGCCTCTTACTTTGTCATCCTATACTCATATATTTCACATGTATATAGGAGTATCTATAATTGCAACATATTTTATGCATTTCTTAGCTTGCTTTTTTTAATATATTTTGTCTTTTTCTCTCAAAGCACTCTGACCAGATCTTTTACTCTTACACTATCTGCATTTACTCTTACCATTACATGCTAAATATTACTATGTACTCATTCTGTATATAATTTTGATTAGAAAGACCATGATGTATTTTCTGCTTTTTGGGCTCGGGTCATGACTGAAAAGGGTCAATAGACCAGTCCACTTACCTGGTTAACAAATGGTAAATAAATGTTTGTCTGCTGTAATACAATTCTTTATAACTGCAAGCAGAAATTCTGTAAATAAACTGTCAGACCATATTTTCTTATCAGGGTACTTGTTGTTTGACTAAATTGTAACCTGCACAGTTGGTAAACTGTATAAATATTTATTTTTGTGTTTTAGCTGACCTCAAAAGTTTATGGATCTACTGCTGTCACATCTTCATATGTTCATAAGTTTCTATGGCACCTTACTCTTGAACCTAGCTGAAAGCTTAATGTCTGGTTTACCAGTAAAAATGCCCATAGACCGTTTAATAGACCTATAGAAAGTGAAAAGAACACTACACATTACACTGTCAAAAAATGAATCTGTTAAGTCAGCAATGCAGTATGCTGCTCTTTACTAGAAATAATAAGGAAAACGTTCTGCAGGGAAGTAAGCCCCAGAGACGGATTCAGCACTAGGATGGCTGGGGGGACCCAAAACAAAATAGTTTATAAATGAACAATTTGAGCTCCGAAGACATCTGTTTGTAAATCCAAAAGACATCTGTAAAATTGGAGGGTTTTAGGAACTTGCAGGAGATGTCCATGAGCAAAGAACAGCAAATCCCAGTAACCTCTAAGACAGCATTGAGCCATGAAACATCCTAACATAGGACATTGTCAAATCTCCCACTCTGAAACTAGTATGCAAACCAAAGGTCATGTGTGAGATTTGATGATCATCCAACAGCAGGACTGACTGAGACCGGAGAGAGTGATCCCATCAAAACAGTGAGCGCAACACCACTAATAGGCATGCCCACGTGAACAGTAGTGAGGTTAATGGTGAACACTGATACACATCCACTTGCACTGTGAACTTCCTGTGAGTCCTAACAGCAATCCTCCTTTTGTCACTATGTCCCCATACATAGCCTGCACTAATTCTAGCAATGTTTTGGGGACTTTGAACCATTGCAGGACTGCTTAAAGCAGCTTTCTTATGACCTTCTTCTTTTCTTCCTCCAAGTTTTCTAATTCCCTGTTTGTCTATTTCTTTCACCAATTTCTCTGTCACTGCAAAAATGAGGTTGATTGCATGCCATCCTGATCTGAATATGAACTGCTCATGTACTATCTTACTTTCTGCTAACTTGGATATTCCTTTACTCAACCTATCCAGTGCTGCACACAGTGTGACAGGAGTTTGATACCTCTGCTGCATACAGCAGTGGATGTACCCTTTCCTCTTGTATGCCTGATGACTGGACGATAAGCATTCGATACAACATTCTGTCCACAGTGTTGCCCTCAGGAGCTATTTATACCTGAGCTCACACAACAGCTCGATCCTTCCACGATGAGTACAGCTGACACAACAGCTCGATCCTTCCACGATGAGTACATATGAATCGACTCTTGGTTTTCCACTTCATTTCCTTTACTGCTGCTCTTGGTTTTTTAGGGTGACTTCTTCTTTCACTTTAGTCTGGCTGTAGGTTAGTACATCTTCTGTAGGTTTTTATTAATTCAGCACCTACTAGAAGTACTCCTTCCATCTACCAGACAGAATTCTAGAATTGCCTCTTTTTGTTTACTCCTTTTCTTCCATGTATCTCAAGCCAGTCAGTCCTCCTGTCCTGTTCTGTCTGTCTCTATGGAAAAACTCCGGTCCCCCATTATCAGCATTGACTCTGCTGTCCTATTTTATCTAGTAGGTCCCAAATTTGCTGCCTGTGTGTATTTTTTACCACACAGTCGTAATCCAGTTGTGGGACATAGGCCGGGATTATATAGATACTAACCTATCTTTACATGGGAGGGTCTGATTGCCAAGACTATCACTAATTGTCACTCAGGTCACTGTCATCACTGGTGATGTTCATTGTCATGTATGTTCTGTCAGTCATGTCACTGTTATCGATGGTGCAGGTTCTGCTGATCAGATAGATCCAACTTCATCCCTACACGACAAAATGAATAACTAGTGTGTAATTTCAAACCATTCTACATGAATGTTTAATAAGCAACACAAAAAGAGAATGTATGCTTTATTCCTTAATGCCAGCAGTAGATAAGCAGGCTCATGGAGCTGCCTTTCTTTACATTTAGGGCAAAGGTATTCATAAGAGAGATTCTTTGGAAAAGAGCTATGTCAGCAGCCAGTCCTATTTGCGCTATGATATTAGTTATATTACTATTTCCATGTCATGCTACAAGTGTCTCTGTGTCAATACAGCCCGGCTTGTGGCTGAGAGGAATGCTTGTAGCAAGCACTTCACCATTGCCAGTGCTTGAGTACAAATCTTTAGACATATTTTGGAAATGTCTTGTGCAGGTTAGGATTATCTAACCACCACAGAAACTTGGTGATCAATGGATAGTGAGTTATCGCTATAGATACCCAAGTTCCTGATGACAGTATCAAATGCTGAATTTACTGAAAGGAAACAATGGTGGATTTTTTGGTGTTAGGGGTAAGCCCATGAATAATGCATCATGTATTTGTTTGGTCCAGCCTTTGCTGGCGAGTTACAGTGTTCCCTGTCTTAAATCAGTTATTCACTCCAGCTTAATTACAGTACGGTACAGTCTTGAACAGTTATGAAGTGTTAAAGACATGATGAGCAAGCTAAAAACTGCAACAAAGTAGGAAAGGGGAAGAAGGAAGTAATCTGTGTGGATATTGTGAAGTCAGGATTAGGGGAAGGACACTAGGGAAGTGCAAGGGCCACTAGCACCACTGACCCTTGACCTCTTTGGTACAATATGTATGTCAACAACTGGGTGCACACAAGTTAAGTGGGTAAACTAATTATGTCATGACCTAAAATAGGAAAACCATTGCATATGGAAGGGATGTAGTGACTTTCACGCTGTAGTTTGGCAGTAATACACTAACAATATAAATCTGTGCATTGCAGTTATTTATGTACGTGTTCATTCATTTGACGGCAATCAAAAATCCGAGGTGCACATTCCTGAAAGCAGCTGTAACAGATGGTCAGATGTGTGTGTATATGTGTGTGTGTGTGTGTGTGTGGGGGGGGTGAATGCATTCAATTGTCCCTGATTTCACATATATTCTCTTAGTTTTGGCCTTCATGTTTTGAGCTCTGCCTCATAAAATTTGTTGATCTTTTAGGGGAAATCATTGAGGAATTTAGTCACTAAATAATGCTGAAAGACATTTTATTTTCAAGCTTAATTGCCTTCGAAAAAGTTATGCTAATGCAAAATCTGTTCTAGCAAGTTACCTGTATCACCTATTGGTCCTTCTCCTTCCATTATTTTTAGCTATCACATTGATTCTTGATAAAAGAGGTGGAGAAGTGGTGGGGAGGGGGTGAAGTTCATTGCATACTGTATTCTGACATCAGTGAGCTGAAAGACTAATTTCCTAACCATTAGTTATTTATTCATTCTTTCTTTTGATGCAGCTAAACATATCAGGTATTTAACAAAAATCATACAAATGCCTATTACTGGTAATGTTTGTGTGTGTGTGTGTGTGTGTGTGTGTGTGTGTGTGTGTGTGTGTGTGTGTGTGTGTGTGTGTGTGTGTGTGTTGATGGGTTCAAAGGTAGGCACTAGGCTATTGACCCTAGGGCCTATATAAGCCTAGCCAAAAAGGTACCCTGGCTTTCGCCACCCAAGAAAATTATTTTGCTGTGCCCCTGTCGAGCAGAGACACAGATGTGATCCCCGGGGTGAATTTCCTGTTTCCCATCCAATCAACAAGATTTTTCTTGAAGAGTGCTAATGAGGAGCTTTGTTTGATATAGATAGGTAGTTTGTTCCAGAGTATGGGAAGTCTTTGGGACAGGAATCTATCTCTCCAGCATGTTCTGTTTATTGTGGTGACAAAGTTTAGGTCCCTAGAGTGTGTAGCTTGAAGGGATTGGGATTTCTTTAAGTGGAGCATGTCCAACAGCTCTGTGTTTGACATAGCTTTGTATGTTAGGCAGAGATCACCTCTGAGTAGATGATATGTAATGGAGTAAAGCTAGAGTTTGTTGAGATGGTCTGTGTAGGGCATCTGTCTGAGGCTGGTAATCCTCTTTGTGAGGTATTTCTGCAGCCTTTCCAGTTGTTGCAGATGTCTTGTGAGGTACATACCAAAAGGGGCATTGTACTCTATAATGGGTCTAATGAATGACGAGTAGAGGGGAACAATGACCTCTTTTTTCCTGGATGAGAAACCTTTTGTGATAAGGTGTGTCACACAGAAGGATTTCCTGACTACTGTGTCGATGTGATTATCAAAAGAGAGACTACTGTCCACTTGTGTTCCAAGGTCTCTTATCACATTCTCGGTGTTAAGTAGACTACCACCTATGTGGTAGCTCATGGGTATAAAGTTTTTACCAAAGGGGATGACAATGCACTTTTTGGCATTGAGCTTGAGGCCATGGCTTTGACACCAGGCATCTGTCTCAGTGAAGCCCTTTTGTAGGATGTCCACATCATTAGGAGTTTTGATTATGGCTCCTAGTCTGCAGTTATCTGTGAACTTCATTAGCCAAAGACCTTCTGTGTTAGCCTGTACTTCAGAAAAGTAGATACCAAACAGGAGAGGACCCAGGACTGAACCCTGTGATACTCCACTTCTCACTGGTCTGAAGTCAGATTTGGAGTCTGCTACTTTCACAGTGTGGGGTCTTTTAGTGAGCCAGTTGGCAACCCATCTTGTGACATAGGGATATATACCTAGTTTAGTGAGTTTATCTATAATTCCAGAGTGGGGGATGGTGTTGAAAGCCTTGACGAGATCTGGGTAGGCTGTGTGAACCACCTTACCCTCATCTACGGCTTTGGTGACTGCTTCAAAGAAGTATATCAGGTTTAGGAGACATGATCTGCCTTTTACAAACCCAAGCTGGGTGGGGTCCAGAGTTTGGAAATTACCAATGTCTTTGTTTATAAGTTCCATGATGATACGTTCCATGGCCTTGCAGTCCAGGCTCATTAGGCTAATGGGGCGGTAGTTCCCAGGGTCCATGGTGGCTCCCCCTTTGTGGACTGGGATAACTGTCGCTGTGCACCATTCAGTGGGCACAAAGCCTGAGGTGAGGCTATGATTGAACATGGCGCTTAGGTGGGGTGCCAGTTCATTCTGTAGTTCATGTAGAACGCAGCCTGGGATGTTGTCAGGTCCCATGGATGCTGTGTTCTTGGCTTTGGAGAGTGTGTTTTTTACCTGTACAGCCATGATTACAGGAACTTTGCATTCTTCTGGTATAGACATGGCCCCTTTAGGGGGTGGATGGGGTAAAGTTAGCACTGATCCTATCCACCAAGATGTTAGCAATGTCAGTTGGTTCTGTATATTTAGTGCAATTGTGCTGTAACTCAGAGCAGATCTGAGCATTGCCAGTGCAATTCTTGACATAGCTATAGAATGCTCTGTGGTTGTCTTTAGAATCAATGGCAATTTTGTTTTCGTAACTAGCTTTGGAGGATTTTATGAGGGATCTCAGCTTCTTACTGAGGGTGACCAAGGAGTTCCTCCAATCATGGGATTTTACTCTTTTTTGCAACAGTTTATTTCTTCTGTTGTAGAGTTTGTTTATGGCAGAGGACCACCAGATTGGCTTCCTTTTTTGGAGGATAGCATCTTGGTTCTGTTAAGGATAGCATGATCCATGCACTCGTGTAAGTGCTTATAAAGTGCATTTGTGTAGGATTCAACAGTCGTACCTCTACTGTCCATCTGCATGGGTATCGTGATGTTTGCCACTTCTGTCTTAAGAAGCGTGAAGTTGGCTTTGGAGAAATTTGTTACGGTGGTTTCTCTAATGGGGGTGGGGGTGGGATGTGGATGTCTAGGGTGATTAGCTTGTGTTCGGATCTAACCAAAGAGGAATTGACCTCTGGTATGGAACACCGGTTGCCCATGTTGGTAATGACCAGGTCTGGGATATTGCTGCCCCTGATGGGGGTTTGGATAAGTTGATCCTAGGCGTTGCAATTTATGAATTTCAGAAAACGTTGAGCAAAAGAGTTGGTACATGAGTAGTTTTCCCAGTTAATGGTGGGGTAGTTGAAATTGCCCATTATTAGGGTGTTGGCTTGTACCTTAATAGTTTCCAGTGTATCAAGAAATGAGGAGTGTGAATCCTGGGGCATGGTGGGGGATCTGTAGCAAGTTACAATTTGGATTAGGTTCATAGGTTCATACTAGGCTATCTGCCCTGGGGCAATTATAAGCCTAGCCCGATTCTGTATGGCTTACGCCACCCCTTGATTTGAGTATACTGTGCCCTTTTTAAGGTTTAGTTTGCTGTGCCTCTGTCTAATAGTGACACGGGAGTAATCCCTGGGACAAACCTACGATCCCCCATCCACTTATCGAGATTCTTCTTGAAGAGATTCAGTGAGGTGCTCTGCCTCACATGAACTGGAATTCTATTCCAGAGCGAAGGGAGCCTCTGGGTTATGAACCTGTCCCTCCAGCAAGTTCTATTTATTTCTGTGCTGAGGTTCAAGTCCCTCGTGTGGCTCTAAGGGATTTAGATTTACTGAGGTGGAGCATGTCCATTAATTCTGGATTTGACATAGCTTTGTATGTCAGGCATAGATCGCCTCGAAGTAGGCGGTATGCAACTGAGTAGAGCTGGAGTTTTTTTAACCGAGCAGCATATGGCATCTGTTTGAGACCCTTGATCCTCTTGGTGAGATACTTTTGAGGTCTTTCTAATTGCTGCAGGTGTCGGGTAAGGTACATCCCAAAAGGGGCATTGTATTCTATGATGGGCCTGATGAGGGATGAATAAAGGGGCACGATCACCTCTCTTGATCTAGATGTGAAACCCTTCGTCATGACGTGGGCTATGTAAAAGGTCTTTCTAACCACTTTGGCAATGTGGTTTTCAAAGGAGAGATTGCTATCAACTTGGGTCCCCAGGTCCCTAATAACTTTCTCTGTACTTAATGGGTTTCCACCTATGTGGTAATTTGTGGGCACATTGTTTTTGCCAAAGGGTATGACTATACATTTTTTGGCATTTAGCTTTAAACCATGGCACTGACACCAGTTATCTGTCTCTGTGAGACCTTTTTGAAGGATGTTTGTGTCAGCTGGAGAGTTGATTATGGCGCCCAGTTTGCAGTCATCTGCGAACTTGGTGAGCCATAGTCCTCCCACTTTTGCCTGTACCTCGGAAAAGTATATACCGAACAAGAGTGGTCCCAGGACAGAACCCTGTGGGACACCTCTTGTGACCAGTTTTGAGTCTGACATGGCTCCAGCAACTCTCACTCTGTGGGTTCTATCTTTGAGCCAGTTTGCGACCCATCTTGTGACATAGGGGTTTATATTTAAGCTGGATAGCTTATCTATGATGCCCAAGTGGGGTATTATGTCAAATGCCTTTGCAAGGTCCAGATAGGCTGTGTGGACTACCTTCCCTTCATCTATGGCTTTGGTGACTGTTTCAAAGAAGTCAACCAGGTTCAAAAGGTAGGATCTGCCCTTGACAAAGCCAAACTGAGTAGGATCTAGTGTCTGTAGGTCCCCAATGTCTTTGTTTATGAGCTCCATGATGATCCTCTCCATAGCCTTGCAGACTAAGCTAGTCAGGCTTATGGGGCGATAGTTTCCAGGGTCCGTAGAGGCTCCACCTTTGTGGAGTGGGACCACTGTTTCTGTACGCCATTCTGTGGGCACATATCCTGTAGTGAGGCTGAGATTGTATAGCTGTTTTATTTGAGGGATTAGTTCCTCTTGTAGTCCATGTAGGATGCAACCTGGGATGCCATCTGGTCCCATGGAAGCAGTGTTTTTTGCTTTGGAGAGGGCAGCCTTCACCTGAGCATCTGAGATGTTTGGGAGGCAGCCCTCTGCCGGGATATATACTTGCTCTTTTGGGGGGCGGGGTTTGCACTGAACCTGTCTGCCAGGATATTGGCGATGTCTGTGGGTTCAGTGTATTTTTTGTCGTTTAGAATCAACTCAGAACAAGTCTGGGAGTTGCATCCCAGGTTTCTAACATAACTGAAAAAAGCCTTATGATTGTCCTTGGTGTCCTGTGCAATTTTTCTCTCGAAGCTGGCCTTGGAGGATTTTATGAGGGATCGTAATTTTTTGCTAGTACTGATCAGATATGCCTTCCCTATTAGGGATTTTGCTCTATCATGTAGTAGCTTCCTCCTTCTGTTGTACAGTTTATTTATGGCAGGGGTCCACCAGACTGGACGCCTGCCTTTGGATGATTGGGTCTTGGTTTTGTTTGGGATAGCATGATCCATGCATTCCTGGAGATGTCCGTAGAATGCATTTATATAGGATTCTGCAGTTTGGGCTGTAGTTTCCACTGGCCCTGGGGCCTTGAAGGATTCCACTTCGGTTTTGAGAAGTGAGAAGTTCGCTTTTGAGAAGTTTTTCACTGTGGTTTTCTGGTCTGGTGGGGTCAGGATGTGGACATCCAGTGAAATTAATTTATGGTCTGATCTTACCAATGAGGGATATACTTCTGGTGTGGAGCATAGAGTCCCCATGTTGGTAATGATCAGGTCTAGTATGTTGTCCCCTCTTGTGTGAGTGGTGACTAGTTGTTCCATAGCATTTGAGTTTATAATTTTCAGGAATCTTTGGGCTAAGGTGCTGGGGCTTGAGTAGTGCTTCCAGTCAATGTTTGGGTAGTTGAAGTCACCCAATATAATGGTGTTCGGAGAGATCTTCATGTTCTCCAATGTTTTCAGGAAAGCTGAATGGGATTCCTGACTTTGAGAGGGTGGTCTGTAGGATGCTATAAACTGAAAAGCAGTCTTGCCCACTGTTAGTTGCACATGGATGGTCTCCGATACTTCGTGCAATGCCACTAACCTGGAGGTGTGGATATCCTTGATAAATATGGAAACTCCCCCTCCTTTTGTGGTTCGGTCTGGGTTTTGGGGCTGAAAAGCATGATATGAGGTATAGCCTGGTAGTGCTGGGGTGCTCTCTGGAGCCTTGAACCAGGTTTATGTCACTGCGCAGATATCGATGTTCTCTATACTGAGGAGAGCTTTGAGTGCGTGCATCTTGAGGTTAAGACTTCTGGCGTTTAGCAGCATTACCCTTAGTTTCTTGTTCCTTGTGCTGTCTATGGGGGTGGGTTTGACTTTTGAGCCTTGCCTAAAAAAGGCACTATGGGGGTGGCAAGAGCCTTTGCCAATATCCGAAAGCCCAGTGGTGACAGGTGCAAGCCATCCCTAGCGAAGCAACGTGGCTTGTCGAGCATGTCATCCCAGGCTGACAGACACTGGATCCCCTTTGAATGACACCAGAATTTTAGCCAATTGTTAAAATCGATCATTTTGTCTTTGTACTGTGGCATCATTCTAGGTGAGGGTAAGATGCTGCTCAAGGTCAGGGTCATACCAGCCTGGGCTACATAATCAGAGAGCTCCTCTATGTCTCTTTTCATGTAGTCCAGGGTGGTACGTCTCAGGTCATTCACACCAGCATGTACAATGACTGAGTCATATTTGTATTTGCTTTGGAGTGACCTGAGTGCTTGCGTTATGTGTCGGATCCTAGCACCCGACAGGCAGCTCACTGTGACTTTCTCTTTATTCAGCCTAGTGAGCAGGACGTCAGTGTGTCTGACAATAGAGTCACCTATAACAAGAGTATCAGGTGTGTTATTCAGCCTTAAGGGCTGTGGCTGCTTGGCACACTGACTTTGTGGGTTATGTGTTGTGTGTGATTTGTTTTGAGGTAGCATTTGCTTGGATGTCTGCTTTGGAGGTCTCTGTTGCTTAGGTAGATTTTTATTTAGAGCCTCCGAGTATGTTTTTGTGCATTTATGTGTTTGGTTCGCTGATGTGGTGGGACTATGTGATACTGGAATTGTGTTGTGTGAGGTTACCTTCTCCTCTTGACTGGTTACACCAGTTTTGAGATGAGAGAGCTCAGCCTCCAGTTTGGCTAAATAGTTGCATCTCTCACATATATATTGGAACCTGTTTGGAGGAGGAGAGGGTTGTCCGTCTACATGAGACAGTTGTAACATTGCCTCAAAATTCCCAGATTCACCAGCTGGACTGGAGAGGAAACCATTGACTGACCTTTGGACATGCCTAGAGTTATAGGGAAACTGAATTTAAGATGGACCAATAGAGGACAGGGTAATCATAAAGAGTATAAGAGTAAGTAGTGCTTATGGTTTAATAGTGCTAACTTGTAGGATTACTTAATTGGACCAGTGAAGGGTCTTAGAATGAGAATATGGTGTTTAAATTGAGAGATAGAGCAGTTCTAAGGGAAAAAGTGAAGAGCAGACTTTGTGGAGCCAGGAATAGTTTAAACCCAATTAGGCGGCACTGCCCGCTGTTGCGCTATGCTCAAAAATGCGCAAAACCACGCAAAAGAGGGTTTTAAGAGAGGAAGAAGTAGGAGTTTTGGAATTGACCCAAAATGGCCAATAAAACTACAGTTTCAAGTCAGTAACCACTCCCACAGGGACAGCCAGGCTGCTCAATGTTTTTTCACTGCCACTGATCAACAGAGAGACTTTCCTTTAGCCCAAGCAAAAAATGGCCTCACAGAAACTTACAAACAGTTCAAGAACAGCAAGCCTGTAACTGAACTTTTTTAAATCTCAGAAAAGTGGGAAAAAAGCAAGATTTTTTTTGTTTTTTCAGAGATAGCAGAGGTTAACAAGTATCAGCAAGTTATAACAGTGCAGTAAATGACCCCACACAAGAGTGCTAGGCCAAAGACAGATAAAATGCAAGTTTTGAGAAAAAAACGATTTTAAAAATAAGTGCAAACAGGAAATTCAGTAAACAGCTCTAGGTTGTGCTCTAAATACAGTTACTAATGCAGAAATCAAATTTAACAAGCCAGAAAATGCTCAAAATAGGTGGCTATGCAGAAAAACTTAGCAAATAAACAGAGGAAAAATACTTAAAGTCTCAAAAGGGCTCCTTTCTTCTCTCAGCATTTTCTCCTCTTGGTGGGTGCTTCACCAACAGCCAACAAGCCTGAAAAGATGCCAAAACCATGAGGCAACCAGGTTTTAAGAGAGGAAGATGAAGGAGTTTTGGAATTGACCCAGAATGGCCAATAAAACTACAGTTTCAAGTCAGTAACCACTCCCACAGGGGCAGGCAGGCTGTTCAATGTTTTTCACTGCCACTGATCAACAGAGAGACTTTCCTTTAGCCCAAGCAAAAAATGGCCTCACAGAAACGTACAAACAGTTCAAGAACAGCAAGCCTGTAACTGAACTTTTTTAAATCTCAGAAAAGTGGGAAAAAGCAAGATTTTTGTTGTTGTTTTGTTTTTTCAGAGATAGCAGTGGTTAACAAGTATCAGCAAGTTATAACAGTGCAGTAAATGACCCCACACAACAGTGCTAGGCCAAAGACAGATAAAATGCAAGTTTTGAGAAAAAAAACGATTTTAAAAATAAGTGCAAACAGGAAATTCAGTAAACAGCTCTAGGATGTGCTCTAAATACAGTTACTAATGCAGAAATCAAATTTAACAAGCCAGAAAATGCTCAAAATAGGAGGCTATGCAGAAAAACTTAGCAAATAAACAGAGGAAAAATACTTAAAATCTCAAAAGTGGCTCCTTTCTTCTCTCAGCGTTTTCTCCTCTTGGTGGGTGCTTTACCAACAGCCAACAAGCCTGTAAAGATGCCAAAACCATGAGGCAACCAGGTTTTAAGAGAGGAAGATGAAGGAGTTTTGGAATTGACCCAAAATGGCCAATAAAACTACAGTTTCAAGTCAGTAACCACTCCCACAGGGGCAGGCAGGCTGCTCAATGTTTTTCACTGCCACTGATCAACAGAGAGACTTTCCTTTAGCCCAAGCAAAAAATGGCCTCACAGAAACTTACAAACAGTTCAAGAACAGCAAGCCTGTAACTGAACTTTTTTAAATCTCAGAAAAGTGGGAAAAAGCAAGATTTTTGTTGTTGTTTTGTTTTTTCAGAGATAGCAGTGGTTAACAAGTATCAGCAAGTTATAACAGTGCAGTAAATGACCCCACACAACAGTGCTAGGCCAAAGACAGATAAAATGCAAGTTTTCAGAAAAAAATGATTTTAAAAATAAGTGCAAACAGGAAATTCAGTAAACAGCTCTAGGTTGTGCTCTAAATACAGTTACTAATGCAGAAATCAAATTTAACAAGCCAGAAAATGCTCAAAAATAGGCGGCTATGCAGAAAAACTTAGCAAATAAACAGAGGAAAAATACTTAAAGTCTCAAAAGTGGCTCCTTTCTTCTCTCAGCGTTTTCTCCTCTTGGTGGGTGCTTCACCAACAGCCAACAAGCCTGTAAAGATGCCAAAACCATGAGGCAACCAGGTTTTAAGAGAGGAAGATGAAGGAGTTTTGGAATTGACCCAAAATGGCCAATAAAACTACAGTTTCAAGTCAGTAACCACTCCCACAGGGGCAGGCAGGCTGCTCAATGTTTTTCACTGTCACTGATCAACAGAGAGACTTTCCTTTAGCCCAAGCAAAAAATGGCCTCACAGAAACGTACAAACAGTTCAAGAACAGCAAGCCTGTAACTGAACTTTTTTAAATCTCAGAAAAGTGGGACAAAAGCAAGATTTTTTTTTTTTTTTTTTTTCAGAGATAGCAGAGGTTAACAAGTATCAGCAAGTTATAACAGTGCAGTAAATGACCCCACACAAGAGTGCTAGGCCAAAGACAGATAAAATGCAAGTTTTGAGAAAAAAACGATTTTAAAAATAAGTGCAAACAGGAAATTCAGTAAACAGCTCTAGGTTGTGCTCTAAATACAGTTACTAATGCAGAAATCAAATTTAACAAGCCAGAAAATGCTCAAAATAGGTGGCTATGCAGAAAAACTTAGCAAATAAACAGAGGAAAAATACTTAAAGTCTCAAAAGTGGCTCCTTTCTTCTCTCAGCGTTTTCTCCTCTTGGTGGGTGCTTCACCAACAGCCAACAAGCCTGAAAACAGGCCGTCTTGCCCAGAGTTAGTTGCACTTGGATAATCTCGGATGCATTATGCTGAGTAAATCTCCTAGAGGTGTGAATATCCTTAATGAATATGGACACGCCTTTGCCTTTAGTGTTTAAGTCTATGTTAGGTGGACGAAAGGTATGGTATGAATTATAGCCTAGTACTGCAGGAGTGTTCTCTCGAGCCTTGAACCAGGTCTCTGTCACTGCACAGATGTCAATGTTCTCCATTTTAAGGAGTGCCTCGAGTGAATGCATTTTGAGGTTTAGACTTCTAGCATTGAGTAGCATTACCGTCAGATTTTGCTTGTTTGTACCTGTCATGGTGGTGAATTTGTCATTTGAACCTTGCCTTAAAAAGGCACTATATGGGTGGTAAGAACCTTAGCTAGTATCTGGAATCCCAAAGGAGACAGGTGCAGGCCATCTCTGGCAAAGCACTGTGGTCTGTCGATCATGTCATCCCAGGCAGACAGATACTGAATCCCCTTAGAATGACACCAGAAGCTTAGTCAATTGTTGAAGTCAATCAGTTTGTCCTTGTGCTGTGGTATCATTCTGGGTGATGGCAGGATGCTACTCAGGGCTAGGGTCATACCTGCCTGGGCTACAAGATCGGAGAACTCCTCCATGTCTCTTTTCATGTAGTCCAGGGAGGTACATCTCAGGTCATTCACACCGACATAGACAATGACAGTCATATTTGTACTTGTTGTGGAGTGGCCTGAGTGTGTGCGTTATGTGGTAGATCCTGGCAAACAAAAGGCAGCTGACAGTAACTTTCTCCTTGTTTAGCCTGGTGAGTGGAATGTCAGTGTGCCTGACTATAGAGTCACCTATGACTAGAGTGTTGGGTAAGTTGTTATGCCTTATGGGCTGTGGTTGAGTGGCACACTGAGTCTGTGGGCTATGTATAATTTGGGTTGTGTTGGGGGGTGGAGGTTGCTTGCATTTCTACTTTGGAGGTCTCTGTTGCTTGAGCAGATTTTTATTGAGAGCCTCTGCGAATGTAGGTGTGTGTTTTGGTGGTGCAAGTTTTGAGGGACTATGTGATGAGTGTGGTGTGGTGCAAGTGTTTACCTTCTCCTCTTGACTGTCTAGTCCAGTCTTGGGTGAAGAGAGCTTTGCTTCCAGTTTGGCTATATAAGTGCATCTCTCAAAGGTTGTAGTTTTGAGTGGTAGGAGGAGAGGGTTATCTGTGTACATGAGGCAATTGCTGCATTGCCTCAAGATGCCCAGATTCATCAGGTAAACAGGAGAAAACACCAGGAGCTGACCCTTAGACATGCCTGGATAGGTGGTTATTTATTAAGTACTGAAAACTGTTTTCCTCTAGACAAGTGAGGAAAGTTGAGTGCTGTAGTAACTTGTAGCTTATTTAGTGCTTAAACGAGTTCTGAACAAGTGCTGAGCTCAAAGGAACAGATATGAGTGCTAAAATTAAAACACTGGCTAGTTCTAAGGGAAAATTTGAAGAGCAGACTTTATGGCACTGGGAATAGTTTAACCCTAGCTAAGCGGTAATGTATAAAGTGTATTTTTTTGCTATAACAGTAGCAAATGAGCAAACTGATTTAAACCAATTAACCAATAAAAAGCTAAAAACTGAGCCCCATTCCAGCAGTCTTCGATCAGACAAGTTCTAACTGCACACTCCTGCCACTAGGGTTCAGGAGAACCTTCTCCAAAAAAGATGGTCTGGATTAGTGCTCATGTTATACAAACAAAGCTAGATTTGGCAGGTCTGAATTTAGCCTATGCTACAGCAAACAAGGCATACCAATTTCAGAAAGAAACAGTTCAAAATTAGCAGGCACAATAAGCCTTTAACCAGAAATTCCCAGCTCAGAAGGGCAGAATCTACCCTCTCATCCCACAAGAGTGCAGACCACACCTTCTTCATGTAAAATAACTGTCCCGAATCCCAAGTACTTAAACCCAAACTAATACACTTTTAGAATAACAGACACTAAGCCTTCAATCAACAACTCCCAACTTAGAAGGATGTAAGCTACCTGTCCTGCCACTACAGTGCAAACCACAAACCTTTTTAATTAAAACAACTGGTCTGAAGTCCAAGTGCTTCAACCAAAGGATTAGAATAACAGTTGCAATTTAATCAGGCTGTGTGTGTGTGTCTTTTCATATATGTATGCATGTATACGTGAAGGCTTAGATCCTCTGAGCTGTCCCTGATATTGCAGATTGTTTTTTTTATTATTTTTTTTTAAGATGTCATTTTAGATCTGGTCCTCTAATAGTTTGTATATGTAGCTGGAAATTCAGTAAGTACTTCAGTCACTAAACAATGCCAAATGTCAGACTTCAAAAAAGCATGGTGATGCAATGCCTGCATATCAAGCCTGTTATTCTAGAAAGTTTCTAATTATATAGAGGCAATATCTGTTGCTAATTTTGGTTGTTTACTTGTCATTAATTGTCAGCTTTCTCCATGAGTGATAAAAAGTCGCAACATATGTTGTTCATAGGTCCATAAATGTTTACTAGGCTAACGACCACAAGGCCCTTTTTAAGCCTAGCCATCCTTCCCAAATCTCTGTAAGAGAGTTTCCAGTGGGTTGCACTGTATTCTCTTAGCAGTGAACCGAGAAGCTGATAAATTCCTTTGTGGCAGTTATTTATGTATGTTTGTATGTATGTATGTATGTATGTATGTATGCATTCATTCCAAAATGAGTAATGCCGGTATCACCATGTACAACAAAAGTACTGAGGTATTAGTGTTTATATGTAATGGGGAGAAACATCCTTTCTCATAAATTCTGTTCATAGCAAGTATGTGAAGTAATGCAGTCAGTTTATAATAAAATACGTCTGGAAAATTTTGTATATTGCCCCCCCCCCCAAAATAGACTTGAATGATGATATTATCCAAAATGGTTAAAGAGATGCATTACCAGCATTCCTTCCTAACATGGGTAAGTGGCCACTAACTGGGGTTCTGTTAATCTTTTGTTAACCTGTTAATATATGAACATTTTTCTGTTGTGCATTAACACTGCCATTACCACCTTCATGTCTAGTCAGATACTGTTCCAGGAACATGGGTACTTTGTGAATTTGATGGCATAACCATTGAATAGCTGGTGGGGCAGGATGCCAGAGCACTTTGTGTTTGCATAAAGCATCACGTGTTTCCAGTGCAGTTGATTTGTTTTTTTTTTAAAGGGACAGCAGATGTAAGAGAACATTTTCATACTGCTGAGTATGGAAAAAAAGCCACAATTGCTTTGCTGTAAAGACACACTGGATTTTGTACTATACATATATCTGTGTCATGTGTGCTATCTTTGATTGCTTGCTGCTGGTATTGTGACGACAGTAGAGCCTGCACCATTGATAGTTGTTAGGGACATGTTACTGCTGCAGTTGGGAATTATAGAATAATAAACTCCTCTTGCTCTGGTCTGAATGAGTTGAAGGCATGTAGCCCTGCACTGCTGGGGTTCCCTCTGTGGCTTTAAACCATGATTCAGTAGCTGAATGAGTTGAAGGCATGTAGCCCTGCACTGCTGGGGTTCCCTCTGTGGCTTTAAACCATGATTCAGTAGCTGAATGAGTTGAAGGCATGTAACCCTGCACTGCTGGGGTTTTCTCTGTGGCTTTAAACCATGGCTCAGTAGCTGCACAAATGTCTGCTTCCTCCACTCTGAGTAAAGGCTGTTGAGAGTGGAGATTCTTAGATGAATTATTTCAGCTGCTCTTCATAGACTTTTATGTACTATATCATATTCCTCTTCCTTTCTTTTTTTTCTGTTTTTTATTTTGTTTTGCTCTGGCCCTCTCTTACCATCGTCAAGCCTTCTTTCCAGATGCTATAATGACCCTTTTGTCCCTTCAATGCATGAATCCTATGGCTCATTCTGTCTGCTAGGTCCCTATGGGTGATGGAAGAACACACGGGGACCATCATCAACCTGTGGGGACAGAAAGTTTCTCTTAACCGTACCATTTCCCTGCACAAGCCCAGTAATATCTCTGGGGTTGGATATACAACCTGCGTCTGTGACTGCCACTCACTTCCACTTCTGAGGTCAATAAAGTCAGATTGTAGATTTAATTAATTTAATTTAATTAATTTAATTTAATTGTAGATTGTAAGGTTGGAGTGGTTGGAGGAGTAGAGGATTATCTCATCTGAGTAGAGGAGGAGAGAGGGAGGTATGAAAGATCAAGTGAAAGTTCATTGATGTATATAAAGAGCAGAAGGGGTGAAGAAGTACACATTTGAGTCACGGTGAGGAAGAAGATGCACAGGAGTTATATACTTCATTGACAAATTGTGGTTAGTCTGATAACTTTAGAACCAAGGGATGGTACCTGGGCTAATTTTGAAAGGTGGATTGTAAATGGGGTGATTGACTAAATCTAAGGCTCTGGTAAGGTCTATAAAACTGTACCAGAGGACATGTTTTTTTCTATTGACATGAGAATTTCATCAATCAAATGACAGATGTTGTGGCTGTGAGCCTCTCTGAACAGAAGCCACTTATTTTATAATAGAAGGTACTATTTAGTAATATGTTCTGTTAGTTGAGGGGAGAACTTTCTGAAAGATTTTGAAAAGCATTGAGAGGGTAGAAATGGGGTATAATGTGGGTGTGTAGGTTGAGTTTGAGCAGTGGTTTTATTGTGGCAGATTTCATATATTAGGCATGATGTTGGCAGTAAGGCAGATATTAAAGATGTGTTATAGGGTGCAACAATGAAGTCACAACAGTGGTAGTATGAATTATGGTTGTGTAGGTTGTCTGTACTTGGGGACTTTCCAGCTTTATTTCTTCCATTTAAAGGGGTAATGTCTTCAGATGAGATCTATTAATAAAAGGAAGGAACATATTCTAGATTGGGTGAGAGAGCATTTTTGGGAGTGTTTGCATCACATATGAGGAGCTTGCTAAAGTATCTGTTGAAATCATTTGCAGACATGCTGAAGGAAGTAATGGTATAAGAATGAGGCAAGTTGTGTCCTACAGGTTGTTGACTTCTTTCCAGAATTACCAGCAGGGCGAAGGGAAACACACCTTTATTCACATAATACCAGGTTGAGCGCTTTCATCAAAAAGGTTTGACTTCATCAGAACAATAGGTACATGCAGCCAAAATTTTAAATAGACATCAACTTAACCAATTAAGTCAGGACACACCAATCATTTCAAACATTGCTAATAAATTAGTTAATTAATAATTAATACTACCTTTGCTAAGAACCATTCTATTTAAAGAAAAAATCATGTAAAAACTTTCTTTAAAAAATGCTTACTTAAAAATGATTTTTATATGTAATTTTTACATGTTATTAAAATTCAACTTAAAGAACATCAAAAATATAAAATTTGATCCACTTTATACCCAATATTATGCTGTTCATATCTTTCCAGCCTTTTCTTTCAAGGCTGGTACAATAGATATAAAATCATTCAACCCTGGGGGAAAATTAACAGCAAGCCTTAGTTGCCACATAAGCTCTTTTTTATTTAAAATGTTCTTCCAGTCCCCTCCCCTAGGGTTTGCTTGAATGACATCTAAAATGCCAAATTTAAAACCTGAGAAACCAGTGCACTTTCTACTGTGCCTATACAGAGCATTAGTTGCCTTTTCATTTTTTATATCGTAAAGATGTTCATAAATCCTGGACTTAAAGGCTGTCTCCGTCTTCCCAATATAAAATCCTGTGCATGTATTACACTTAGCCAAATATACTAACTGCTTAGTAAAGCAGTTACCTTTCTTGAAAAATACTGTGTTTTTAGTCCTGTTATTTAAAACCAAACTTTCAACCTGCAAGATGTAATTACATTGTGCACAATGCCCACAGGCTGTAGTAAATTCATGCCTCCTACCATTCCCTCTTGTTACACTACCCTCCAAAGTTCCCTTCAAATTACAACCAACTTTAGTAGAACAAAAGGGTTGAGCACCAACTGCCCGAAAAATATCTTGGTCAACTTTAAAAATATTCCAATTCTTGTAAAGAATATTTTTTATTTCACTATACAAAGGACTGTATTGTATATATGCCTGGGTAAAATTACCTTTAACTTCACCTTTCTTATTCCCAGCATTCTGAATTTGGGTAAAATCAATGCCTAAAATATGCTTGAATTTCAAACCCCATTGCTCAAGAACCTCTGCCAAAATGCTTTCCATAGATATATTAGGATACCCCCTCTCCACAAACATATTGGCTAAATTTTTAAATTCCTGAACAACATCCTCCTTCTGAGAAGTCATTCATGCTATTCTAATGGCTTGCCCCTTGACAATACTCTTTTTCTGAAAAGGGGGTGGTGACTGGTAAAATGAAGATATGAATTACAAAGTTTTTTTTTCCTATATACTTTAGATTTGAAACTTTGTTCATCTTTTATTACAGTGGTGTCCAAATAATGAATTTCCTTTTCATACGGATCAAAGGTAAATTTCAAAAAAACTTGTGGTGCTATTCAAATAATCAATAAAACCTGGAATTAGGTCTTTATTTCCTTTCCATAAAATAAAAATATCGTCCAGGAATCTACTGTAATATAATATATCAGCAGAATAATTGCTCTGAAAAATGTATTCCATCTCCCACCCTAACAATACAATGTTAGCATAAACGGGGGCATAAGCTGCCCCCATCGCAACTCCCTTAATTTGCTGATAATATTGGCCTTCGAAAAATATATAGTTATTATCCAAAATTAAGCCTATCATTTCACAAACAAGCTTAACATTTTCAGGGGTCAAATTGGAGCAGACAAATAAAGTTTCTTTGAAGTATTCAAATCCTTCTCTCCTGGGAATACAGGAAAACAACTCCTGAACATCAATAGTCAGAAAAATAACATCTGAGGATCAAAGGTCAGATTTAATTTGACTTAAAAATTCCCAAGAATCTTGTATAATATGGGCTGCTCCCTCCACAACATGTTTGACCATTTTATCCACAAATACTGCCAAATTGTGTGTCTTCGACCCTCCTGCCACTACTATAGGCCTAAAAGGGGGCACCAAAAGATATTTGTGGACTTTGGGTATGCCAAAAAATTCAGGTATTTTAGGAAAAGAATTCTAAAGAAAATTATATGTCTCTTGATTAATCCTCTGTTCCAAAATATGCTCTTCCATAAAACTGTCAATACTTTAATAGGAAATATTAATCTGATTTTTGGATACCTGTAAATAATTTTCCTCATTAAATAAAATAGCTTGCATGATATTATTATATTCTTCTGTATTGAAAATAACTATACCACCCCCCTTGTGTGGGGTCATTATACGGATATCCCTATCTTGCCTTAATTCATGAAGCAAATCCCTCTCTTTTTGATTCAGGTTGTAATAAAACTTCTTATTGTCAGTCCATAATTTATAAATGTCTTCTTTAACCACATTTTCAAACGTAGCTATTAAAGAATGGAGGGGTGGATTGTAAACACTACTTTTCTTAAAAATAGATTGGTTATTGTTGTTAACACTACTACTTGTACGTTGTGCACAATGTAGTTACATCTTGCAGGTAGAAAGTTTGGTTTTTAATAACTGAACTAAAAACACAATATTTTTCAAGAAAGGTAACTGATTTACTAAGCAGTTAGTATATTTGGCTAAGTGTAATACATGCACAGGATTTTATATTGGAAAGACGGAGACAGCCTTTAAGTCCAGGATTTATGAACATCTTTACGATATAAAAAATGAAAAGGCAACTAATGCTCTGTATAGGCACAGTAGAAAGTGCACTGGTTTCTCAGGTTTTAAATTTGGCATTTTAGATGTCATTCAGGCAAACCCTAGGGGAGGGGACTGGAAGAACATTTTAAATAAAAAAGAGCGTATGTGGCAACTAAGGCTTGCTGCTAATTTTCCTCCAGGGTTGAATGATTTTATATCTATTGTACCAGCCTTGAAAGAAAAGGCTGGAAAGATATGAACAGCATAATATTGCATATAAATTGGATCAATTTTTATATTTTTGCTGTTCTTTAAGTTGAATTTTAATAACATGTAAAAAATTACATATGAAAATTACATATAAAAATCATTTTTAAGTAAGCATTTTTTAAAGAAAGTTTTTACATTACTTTTTTCTTTAAAGAGAATGGTTCTTAGCAAAAGTAGTATTAATTATTAATTAACTAATTTATTAGCAAGGTTTGAAATGATTGGTCTGTCCTGACATAATTGGTTAAGTTGATGCCTATTTAAGATTTTGGCTGCATGTACCTATACTGATGAAGTCAAACTTTTTTTGATGAAAGTGCTCAACCTGGTATTATGTGAATAAAGGTGTGTTTCCATTCACCCTGCTGGTGATTCTTTTTTTTAGTTTATGACTTCGCATCAGTGTTTGCCATTCATTTGGTTTTTTCCAGAATTCCATAGGGCTGTATTAAAGAGGATTTTGGAAGTGCATCATGGAATGAATTTAGTACCTTCTAACATTTGGTTTTTTTTTTTTTTGGGGGGGGGGGGTTGGCACGTTCCTGAGATTTGAATGGAGCTCTGTTTTTTCTTACAGGAACTAGAGTTCCAGAAGTGCCAGGTTCATAGGTTCATAGGTTCATAGGTTGGTACTAGGCTATCAGCCCTAGGGCCTATACAAGCCTAGCCATAACAATTCCCTGGCTATTTCTTCCCACATTATTTACTTTCCTGGACCCCTGTCTAGCAGGGTGACTGACGTGATCCCTGGGGTGAATTTCCTTTCTCCCATCCAATCGTCAAGGTTCCTCTTGAAGAGGTCCAAAGAGGCACTCTGCTTGACATGTATGGGCAATCTATTCCAGAGTCTGGGGAGTCTCTGGGTCAGGAACCTATCCCTCCAGCATGTTTTGTTTATTGTGATGACAAGGTTTAGATCCCTGGAGCATGTAGCTCTGAGGTATTGGGATTTAAGTGTAGCATGTCCAACAGCTCTGGGTTTGACATGGCCTTGTATGTTAAGCAGAGATCACCTCTGAGTAGACGATATGCGACAGAGTATAGCTGGAGTTTTTTAAGGCGGTCAGCGTAGGGCATCTGCTTTAGGCCTGTGATTCATTTAGTGAGGTATTTCTGAGGCCTTTCCAGTTGTTGCAGATGTCTTGAGAGGTACATACCAAATGGGGCGTTGTATTCTATAATGGGTCTAATGAGGGATGAGTACAGTGGGACAATGACCTCCTTTTTTCTGGATGAAAATCCCTTCGTGATGAGGTGTGCCACATAGAAGGATTTCCTGACTGTTGTGGCGATGTGGTTATCGAAGGTGAGACCACTGTCCACCTGTGTCCCTAAGTCTCTTATCACACTTTCTGTGTTTAGTGTACTTCCACCTATATGGTAATTCATGGATACATGTTTTTTCCCAAAGGGGATAACAATACATTTCTTGGCATTGAGCTTGAGCCCATGGCTCTGGCACCAAGCATCTGTTTCTGTAAGGCCCTTTTGTAGAGTATCCACATCATTTGGGGATTCAATAATGGCTCCCAGTTTGCAGCCATCTGCAAATTTTGTTAGCCAGAGTCCCTTAGTGTTGACCTGTACTTCAGAGAAGTAGATGCCAAACAAGAGCGGCCCCAGGACTGAACCCTGAGGTACTCCACTTGTCACTTGTCTGGAGCTGGATTTGGAGTCGGCTACTTTTACAGTGTGGGTTCTATCAGTAAGCCATTTAGCAACCCATTGGGTGACATAGGGATTAATGCCCAACTTAGTAAGTTTATCTATGATTCCAGAGTGGGGGATGGTGTCAAAGGCCTTGGCAAGGTCTAGATAGGCTGTGTGGACCACCTTACCCTTGTCCATGGCTCTGGAGACTGATTCAAAGAAGTCAATCAGGTTCAGGAGACAAGATCGGCCCTTCACAAACCCAAACTGGGTGGGGTCCAGTGTTTGAAGGTTGCCAAAGTCTTTGTTTATAAGTTCCATGATAATACGCTCCATGGCCTTGCAGACAAGGCTTGTCAGACTGATGGGACGGTAGTTTCCGGGATCCAAGGTGGATCCCCCCTTGTGGATTGGGATAACTGTAGCTCTGCGCCACTCAGTGGGCGCGAAACCTGAGGTGAGGCTATGATTAAACATGACACTTAGGTGAGGTGCCAGTTCATATTCTAGTTCATGTAGTACACAGCCCGGGATGTCATCTGGTCCCATGGATGCTGTATTCTTGGCTTTAGAGAGTGCGTTTTGTACCTGTGCAGCCGTTATTACTGGAAATGGCAATCTTCCGGTATTGAGATGGGCCATTTAGGGGGTGAGAGGAGGGTGAAGTTGGCACTGAATCGATCTGCCAGGATATTGGCAATATCTTTCGGATCAGTATATTTAATGCCATTCTGTTTTAGCTCAGAGCAGATCTGAGCATTGCCATTTAGATTCTTGACATAGTTATAGAATGCTTTGTGGTTGTCTTTGGAATCTTTGGCAATTTTATTTTCGTAACTAGCTTTGGAGGATTTTATGAGGCATCTCAGTTTGTTACTGAGGCTAGTAAGGGAGTTTTTTGCATCCTGAGATTTTCCTCTTTTCTGCAAAAGTTTCTTCCTTTTGTTGTAAAGTTTATTTATGGCAGGGGAATACCAGATTGGCTTCCTTTTTTTTGGATGAGAGCATTTTGGTTCTATTTGGGATGGCACAATTCATGTATGAGTGGATGTGCTCATACAGTGCCTTAGTGTAGGATTCAGCAGTTGAACTTTCAGTTCCCGTCTGCATGGGTGTCATGAAGTTTGTCACTTCTGACTTGAGTAGCATGAAGTTGGCTTTGGAGAAGTTTTTTATGGTGGTTTCTTTACTGGGGGGTAGGGGTGGGATGTGGATGTTAAGGGTGATTAGCTTATGGTCAGACCTGACTAACGAGGGGGTGACCATAGGTATGGAGCATTGATTTCCCATGCTGGTAATGACCAGGTCTAGGATATTGGAGCCCCTGGTGGGACTATGGATTAGTTGATCCAGGGCATTGGAATTTATGAATTGCAAGAACCATTGCGGAAAGGTGTTGGGACATGAGTAGTTTTCCCAGTTAATGGCAGGGTAGTTAAAATCACCCAGTATTAGGGTGTTTGGTTCTATCTTAATATTTTCCAGTATGTTTAGAAAGGTGTAGTGAGAATCTTGGGGTATGGTGGGGGATCTGTAGCAAGCTACAATTTGGATTGCAGTCTTACCTAGTGTTAGTTGCACTTGGAGAATTTCAAACACATTGTGTTGGCCAACTAGCCTGGTGATGTGAATATCCTTGGTGAATATTGACACTCCTCCACCTTTAGTGTTTTGGTCCTGGTTTGGTGGCCGAAAAGTGTGGTAAGAGTTGTAGCCTGGTATTGCAGGGGTGCTCTCTGGAGCCTTGAACCAGGTCTCAGTTACTGCACAGATATCGATGTTCTCCATTTTTAGGAGTGCCTCGAGAGAGTGCATTTTGAGGTTTAGACTTCTAGCATTGAGTAGCATTACCTTCAGATTTTGCATGCTTGTACCTGTTACGGTGGTGGTTTTGTCCTTTGAAGTTTGCCTAAAAAAGGCACTATAGGGGTGGCAAGAGCCTTAGCCAGTAACCTGAATCCCAGGGGTGACAGGTGCAGACCATCTCTGGTAAAGCATCATGGTCTGTCAATCATGTCATCCCAGGCAGACAGATACTGGATCCCCTTTGAATGACACCATAAGCTTAGCCAATTGTTGAAGTCAATCATTTTATCCTTATATTGTGGTATCATTCTGGGCGAAGGCAGGATGCTACTCAGGGCTAGGGTCATACCTGCCTGAGCCACATGATCCAAGAGCTCTTCCATGTCTCTTTTCATGTAGTCCAGGGAGGTACGTCTCAAGTCATTCACTCCAACATGGACAATGACAGAGTCATATTTGTACTTGTTGTGGAGTGACTTGAGTGCATGCGTTATGTGGTGGATCCTGGCACCCGACAGGCAGCTGACTGTAATTTTCTCCTTATTCAACCTGGTGAGAAGGACATCAGTGTGCCAGACTATAGAGTCACCTATGACTAAAGTGTTAGGTACATTGTCTTGCCTTAGGGTCTGTTGCTGGGTGGCACACTGGTGTTGTGAACTATGTGACACATTGGTTGTGATCGGTGTTTGTTTGCGTTTCAGCTTCAGAGGTCTTTGTTGCTTGGGCAGGTTACAGTTAAGGGCCTCTGCATATGTGGATTTAGTGTTCCTATATGTGGGTGTTGGTGGTGCGGGTTTAGAAGGGCTATGTGTTGCTTGAGGTGTAGTGTGGGTGTTAACCTTCTCCTCTTGACTGTTTAGCACAATCTTGGGTGGAGAGAGCTTTGCTTCCATTTTGACTATGTAAGTGCATCTCTCACAGGTTGTAGTATTGGGTGGTAGGAGGAGAGGGTTGTCTGTGTACATGAGGCAATTGCTGCATTGCCCCAGTATGCCCAGATTCACCAGGTGGACAGGAGAAATCACCGGAAGCTGACCCATGGACATGCCTGGTTTGGGGCTTTTTTTTTTCTTTGCAAAGTATAGGAGCTGTTTCCTTAGCAAGGTACTTTGCAATTATAGGCTGTTTAGTGCCTACTATTAATTTCTCCTTGTTAACAAGGAGAGTTCAGTGTTTGTATGAGTTTAAGGTTTCCTAGTGCTTTCCAGCAGGTATTAGAGAAAGTGCTAGTCACAGGGATGCTTAAAGGTAAGATTGAAAAGAATGCACTCTACAGTGTGCACTAGAGAAGTTAGATGTGAAAGTAGGTAATTTGAGTTTTACCTGTTTAAAAAGTTAAGGTTTAGTGAAGAGTTACTATTTTTAAAACAGCAAGATGGATTGAAAGGGGTGGTCACTTTTGTATTTTGGTACTATGAAATACTGTAGGATGGCCAATAAATTTAAATAATTGAAGGGGTGGGATTTCAAAAATGATTTTGTGATTACTCACATAAGCCAGTGAAAGTAGAGAGAAATGAGATATATGGTCAGATTAACATAAGAGGCGGGCAACTAGAAAGACAGTGGTATTTAACAAGACAACTTAAATGTGTGGGAGGGCGGGAAAAAATTCTGCCTGACTCAGAACAGAGAGAGCTGTGGTCTCTTTTGAAGTTTTAATATGCTGTTAAAACAGAATGCAAGCAAAACACAAGGTAAAGAAAACAAACTACAGTATTCAAAATATAGAAAGGCAATACAGTAATACAAAAAATAAAAGCAAACTAACCTTTCCTTCACAGCAAAGTGTAGCAGAGTCTTGATGAGCCTTTCTGGTAAAGGATTCATCATGCAAGATAAAAGAGAGGGGATGAGTATGGCATAATGGTTAAGGTCTTCACCTCTTAGGCATAAGGTAGACGATTTGATTCTGACCTTGAGTAGTTGGCTAGGCTTAAAATGGCAATTCAGGGTAGTTAGCCTCATATTCATCCATGAATGTTATAATAGTTTTGCTGTTCTGTTTGCATTTACTTTCATGAAAAACAACAAACCTGGACTCACAAAGCCAGGAGAAAATAACTGTAATAGCACTTCAAAAAATTCTGCAAATCTTTCAGATGTAATCCTTCCTCTGCACTATAAAACTAGCTAACCCCAACACTCTTTTTAAGTACACAAGAAGACACAGCAAACCTAATAAAATGCTTAATTATTTATATAATTCTGTCTTTAAAGCAATACATTCTCAATGCATGCTTAAGAATTGTATTACTTCACAAAAAAACATTTAAAATCTAGTTAAAACTTTAAAATAAAATACTTACAAATCTGTTTTGTTTTTAATATAGGTTTGAGGCTAATAACTGCATCCAGTCCTGGAATTTGTTTACATTTAGTTTTAAAATCAATTTATGCTCAGCAACTTCAAACTTATTGTTAGTGCCTCCCCATCTCATATTAGTATTCAGTACCTACAGCACCTTAAATTTATACTTATGATTCATACCTCTTTCTATAGAATGCTTACACAAAGCATTAGTTAAGACATTCCTCCTTATATCAGACGTGTTCAGTAATTCTATCTTTCAATTTTCTCACACATTTTCCTATATAAAATACTGAACACTCTGAGTAGGTAGCAAGGTACAGTATATTATATTTTCTGTAACACAGGTGGTAAACCATCATATTTCATATCTTTTATTGGTAACTGGAAGTTGAAAACGTGTTTCTTTGCTTATATACTTACAATTCACACAACTGAAACACGGGAAGGAACCTACCTTGAAACCTTTAGTCACTTTATTTATAGGTCCGTAATTAACCTCTTTGTTTCAAAATGTTCAGTGTTTTATATGCAAAATGTGGTGTATTTCCTATAATATTACTTAATTCAAGATGAGCATTTAGGATTGTCCACTTATTATGAATTATTTCTTGGACACCCTTTGTCTTGGTATTGTAACTAGTAATATATCTGATAACACTACTGCCCGTGCATTACTCACTCACCATATTAGTCTCATTACTATTTCTAAAATATGGTTTAGCTAGACTAATTCTCTTATTATCTGCATAAGTTTTATTGTCATTCAAAAGGTTATATTCATATCATCTTGTCCGAAATTCTTGATGCAGTTCTAAGATTTGTTTATTATATGTTTGGTCATTTGTATTAAGCCTACTCATTCTAAAATGTTGGCTTTGTACAATCCCCTTAAACACATGTTGGGGATGCATACTATCCCTATGCAAAAAGCTATTCACATGTACTTCTTTCTTGTGCATGTCTCTATATTCAAATCATCTTTTATTTATAATGCTAATATCCAGAAAGTTATTTTTATTCCTTGCAAATTTTATTTCAGACTTAATTAGTACTGTTGCCAAAGTAAAAAATTCATGTAGGTTCTCTTCACTACTTGTCCAAATTAAAAACATATCATCTACAAAGTGCTTATAAAAAGTTACAAACTGAGTTAAATAGTGTGAGCCATTCTTCAGTATGTCCCTGCTTACTTTGTGCTGTACTGTTTCTGTAATGTGTTGCTTTAATGACAACATGCAGGTTACATTCTGCAAATTGACCCACAACTAGGTCTGATCTAGGTTTGGAGGCTGCAGAAGTAAATGCCAGGAAGCTAACACTACTGAGCTGTATGGACTTAAGGTGGTTGTTGGCAGTCATAGCCAGTCTGCATAGCTGTGTACAATATTTATTTACTTATGTTTTATAGAAAATGGCCACTAGCAGATGTTTTCCTCATTGTTATGGCTTTGAGATTTGTGGAGCAAATGAGTTATATGTCCATTCTGTTTCATCACAATTATATGATTGAATTATACTCAGAAGTGGTTATAACTGCTGAGTGAGAGTTGGAGTTGTCTGGATGAAAATAGCTGACCCTCTTGTCATTTATTGAGTTTAAACTGTCAGTATTTGGCCTTGCTGGACTAGTGTCCATTTCTGTGAAGTAAGATGGACTAAGTACACTTGACCACATAAGCACAGTATAGCTGGTGTAAATACTGAAGGTTTCTTTGGAGGAAAATGACCAAAGGTCGGCTTTATTTTCTCATTTTTTGTTTTTTCTGGACTAATGTGATTTGTGTGAAGTGACATGGAATCCTACACTGTCTGGCAGCTGTTTGTGTGTAGCAAAGGTGAAATGCACTATGTAAGTCCTCTTTCATCACAATCAGATGTTTGATTTGTACAGAAGTGGCTAGAACTGCTTAGTGAGGGTTGAGTGGATGTAAGTAACTTACCTTTTTTGTTTTTGCTCAATTTAAATAGTCATCTATCAAAAAGTTAGGCATAAAATGGATCCAAAATGTCCAGTTCTTCAGAGCTTATGGAACTCATGTGCCCGCACATCCCAAGGCTTTTTAAGAGGATGTTGACATAACCTTGATCGCAGCCATTGCCCTAAACCACTCCAAGTGTAAAGCCAGCCCTGTGCAGTGGAAAGCAGAAGGAGTGGTGTGAACACTGTCATTATTTCTTTAACTTTTCATACAAAATTCATGCACCTTAGAGCATGTGGAATGCCTATGACTTCTTGGAGCTAGGGGACCCCAGATCCTTGGCTTAATGCTGTTATTGCTTCTACAGTTGTTAAAGTGCCTTTCTTTCCACTGCAGTTATTAGAGTGATATTTCTGGTCAGTTAAGGCAATGGCAAGAGTATTAAGTGCTACCAGAATACTTCACAAGTTCATAGGTTCATAGGTTCATAGGTTCTAGGTAGGTACTAGGCTATCTGCCTGAAGGCATTTATAAGCCTAGCCAGAATGTGTTGGCTTTCGCCACCCCCTTAGATTAGTTCCCTGTGCCTCTGTCCAGCAGAGCCATGGAAGTGATCCCCAGGGTAAACATTCTGTTTCCCATCCACTCGTCAAGGTTTCTCTTGAAGAGTGTTAGCAAGGGGCTCTGCCTAATGTAGATTGGAATCTTGTTCCAAAGCATGGGAAGTCTCTGGGACAGGAATCTATCCCTCCAGCATGTCCTATTTATTGTTGTGGTGAGGTTTAGATCCCTAGAGCATGTGGCTCGAAGGGATATGGTTTTCTTTAGTTGGAGCATGTCCATCAATTCTGGGTTGGACATGGCCTTGTAGGTCAAGCAGAGATCACCTCTGAGTAGGTGGTATACAACCAAGTATAGCTAGAGTTTCTTCAGTCGAGCTGCATAGGTCATCCGTTTGAGGCCAGTGATCCTCTTGGTGAGGTACTTCTGTGGTCTTTCCAGCTGTTACAGGTGTCTTGTAAGGTACATCTCAAATGGGGCGCTGTACTCTATGATGGGTCTGATGAGTGATGAGTAGAGGGGCACAATGACCTTTTTTGATCATGACGCAAACCCTTTTGTGATTAGGTGTGCCACACAGAAGGATTTTCTAACCACTTTGGCAATGTGATTATCAAAGGAGAGATTACTATCTACTTGGGTCCACAGATCCCTTCTTACATCTTCCGTATTTAGGGGAGTACCACCTATGTAGTAGTTTGTGGGTACTTTGTTTTTTCCAAAGGGGATAACTATGCACTTTTTGGCATTTAGCTTGAGGCCATGATTTTGACACCAGATAGCCATCTCAGTGAGACCCTTTTGGAGGATGTCTGTGTCAGCTGGACAGTTAGTTATAGCCCCTAGTTTGCAGTTGTCTGCGAACTTTGTCAGCCATAGCCCTCCTGTGCTTGCCTGTACCTCTGAGAAGTATATGCCAAACAGGAGGGGTCCTAGGGCTGAGTCCTGGGAAATGCCACTTGTAACCAGTTTAGAGTCAGACCTAGCTCCTGCAACTCTTACCATGTGGGTTTTGTCCGTGAGCCAGTTGGCAACCCATCTTGTGGCATAGAGGTTTATGTTCAGGCTGGTGAGCTTGTCTATAATACCAGAATGGGGAATGGTGTTGAAGGCCTTTGCGAGGTCTAAGTGGGCTGTGTATACCACCTTTCCCTTATCTATAGCCTTGGTAACTGTCTCAAAGAAGTCCACAAGGTTTAGAAGGCATGATCAGCCCTTAACAAAGCCGAACTGGGTAGGGTCCAGTGCTTGGAGGTTCCTAGTGTTTCTGTTAATGAGTTCCATGACGATGCGCTCCATAACCTTGCAGGGCAAGCTAGTCAGGCTTATAGGGCAATAGTTCCCAGAGTCTGTTGTGACTCCACCTTTGTGGAATGGAATAACCATTGCTGTGCACCACTGTATGGGTACGTAGCCTGTGGAGAGGCTGAGTTTGAACAGTGTGTTTAGGTGAGGGGTTAGTTCGTCTTTGGGCTTGTGTAGGATGCAGCCTGGGACACCGTCCGGTCTCATCAATGCTGTGTTTTTGGCTTTGCAGAGGGCTGTTTTAACCTGAGTGTCTGTGATTTCAGGGGCTCTACATTCTTCTGGTATTGTTATGGGCCTTTTTGGGGGTGATAGGGGAGTGAATTTTGCACTGAACATATCTGCCAGGATGTTGGCGATATCGGTCGGTTCAGTGTATTTTGTGCCATTCTGCACTAACTCCGGGCAGATCTGAGCATCGCCACTTAGATTCTTAACATAGCTAAAGAATGCCTTGTGGTTAACTTTGGATTCCTTGGCAATTTTTCTTTCGAAGCTCGCCTTGGATGATTTTATGAGGGATCGTAGTTTCTTGCTGGTACTGATCAAGGATGTCTTCCCTTCTTGGGATTTTACTCTTTTCTGTACTAGTTTCCTCCTTCTATTGTATAGCTTGTTTATAGCAGAGGTCCACCAGACTGGTTTCCTTTTCTTGGAGGAGTGAGTCTTGGTTTTGCTTGGGATAGCACGATCTATGCATTCTTGTAGGTGCCCATAGAATGCATTAGTGTCTCTAATTGTGCACATTTTCTCCTAAAGTTAGAATTTTTTTTTTATTAGGAAAGGTGGATTAGTCATGACATACTAAATAATTGCATTTGGAGTTCTTTTGCTTCAGTTCATACATGTAAATTCACATCTTTTTTGTTTACATTGCTTGCAAAACTATAAATTTGCTTAAATTTGCCCTTTAATTAGAAAAAGATTCAGCACTAAGGTTAAGGACAAATTTAAGTTGAAATCTGACTTCACATTAACAGAAAAAAGCCCAGCCATAACAAATTTTCTTTACTATTGTACCCCCACCCTGGACTGGGTGTTTTAGGGTATTTTGTGCATGGTTAGTAGGTGACATAGGGCACCTGTTACTTAAACAATGCACAAGGAAGAGTCTTGTGAAATAGCTACCCCTAATACTGCAGCATAATGCTAGTGTATAACTGGCTTTGTTTGAAGTACTTGCCTGCATCAGATTGTATCCTTTTGATCAGAAACCCACCGGATTCTAAAAGAATAAGGCTGTTTTCTACATTTATTGTGCTGCTGCTGATTTAAAATACAATGCTGTATTTTTATGATGTGGTGGATTTCTGCATTTGGAACTGTTAGCAATTGATTATTGATTGTCTCCTCAGTGTGATATATGATGTTACAGCACCCAAGCAGAATTATTTTTATTAAGATTTTGTGGCAGATGAGCCACATCTGTAGTAGCTGAGTCATACACCCATTAATGCACTTTTTTGAAGAGTTGTCGATGTGGCACCTGAGCCAAACTGGTTATCGTTGTTTAAACAATGCCTTAGTTGTGCTACCCTTTGCATTTAATTGTGGATGCTATACATAAGTCATTATAAATATGCTTGTTTCAGTCATTGTTCTTGTATACAGACCCTCTGATTAGTACTCATTACTGCCTATTTAATAATTTGCGGTACATATCATGAAGCTGCAGTACACCTCTTCATCTATTGCCAGTAGAATCATACTAGGTACCTTGAAGACATCCAAGAAGCATCTCAAGATAACAACTATTTCTTCTGAAAGACAATATTATATGAATAAGTGCAAGTATTAAGCTTGGAGGCCATTCTATCCTCTACAATTGCAGTGTAACCAGCACTTTGTCAGTTCCAACTTAATGACTCTATAGTCGGTCATAAACATGTAACGCTCATCAGTCTGACCACAAAATGGTGACTTAGCTACCTCCATGAGCCAGAACACAAAATCACAATAGGAATAAATTCCATTTACCCTCAGGACACATGTGACATGGCTGTTGTGTCGTCGTGGGAGTGGGACTCGTGACAGAGCCCTGAGAATACGCTATTTAAATGTGTGAAGTTGCTATTGAGCAGTACCCTACTATGACCAAGACAAGCCTCTCAAATCTAGGATCATCCACTATGTTTATTAGACTCCACCCATTCCCAACCTGTCATTCTATGAATCTTCATCTTCATTTTTGGCACCATATTGTTTCTAGACAAATGGGTTTGAAAAGTAGTTCACAAGAGGTACACTTGGCAATGCTATACCCTCCTTCCCTCCTTTTCAGGGGAGTCCTACTAGAACAATATTCTGAATCAAATGTTTGTACAAGTAGTAATAGGACCACCACCTGCAGAATGGGCAAATGGGTTTTATTCAATGATGCTTCTGGTGCCAAAGAGAAGAAACTTAAAGAGCCCTATGCTTCACCTGCCCTTTCTAAATGTATTTGTCAAAGTCCCAAAGTTCAAAATGTTGTTCAGTACCTGTTAACTCTGCATGGTAATGATGGATGTAAAACATATATGTCATCTCATTGCCTTTGGGAAACAGCCAGATACATAAAACCACAAATGTCTCAACTAACAGTATCATCTCTGTCTTACTGCTTGGTCTGTTCAACTCCAGGGGTTTTCACAAAGTGTCTGCCTCCAGTAATTACTTATTGTAGACTTCAAGGCAATCACATCTTTCAATATTGGGATGAGTCTTTACAATATTCAAAATCAACTACTCATTTTGGGCTTTAAATCAACTTACTAAACATTCTTTCATCCTTTCTCATTTTTTTTTGGATGTATGATTCTGTCCTGGGGAGATCTTTTTCTTCCTCCAGACAAAGTAGAGATGTTACAAAGATTCTTCCTGAAATTTTCCAGTCAAAGGCAGATTTATCTGCCAGAGAAGTTACCAGGATTTTAGGGTGCATGGCATCTTTGATTCTTATGTGTCCCCTGACCAGACTGCACATGCAATATATGCAATGCAACCTTTGGTCACACCGAGCTTGGCATGTCTACACTTTGTCTTTTCAGATGCCTCTTTGTTTAGGTTGGTCAGGAGGAAGGTAATATGGTGGGTAGACTAGATTTCTCATTATCCATGTCTCAGAGTGTCCATTCTTCCTCTGTTTGAGGCCCAAGACATGCTTCAGATCTGGCACGGGGAGAACATTACTGTGATCTATTAGAACATCTACTGTTACATTAAATGTACTTACACAGCTAGTTATCTTACAATAGAAGTGATGAGGTAAACAGTAGGACACCATTACTTTGTAAGACTGCAGATGAACTTCAGTTCTGTGTCATATGACTGTCAAACCTTACCTCTTAACCAATAATTTCACCTATTCATCTGCTGTGAATCAGATATCCTTTATCAGGTACTCAGCTGATATTTTGTTTTAATTTGAGTAATCGATGTGCTTATGCCTTTTAGCTGCATGTTGCCATTTAGTTTTGTATTACTTAGCTGGACACCTACTTCTCTTGTGAAGATACATTATGATAAATGTTCTTAAGTAGTGCCCATTTTCCCCATAGTCTCCTTACTGTGCTCATAGCCTACTAAAGGGAGTAAAATGCAAGACAGGCATATCAGTTTAAGCTGACATATCGTCCAGGCCAAGACTAAAATTACAGTAAGAGACCAGCAGAGTGGGACTGCAAGCCATCAATCCTGATGTCCATAGTCTGTTATAAAGTGGTGCTCATGCACCAGCTGTGTAAAGATGGCTACTGCACGTAAGTTTCCTATATAAGTACTAGGCTAGCAGTCCTTGTAGGCAATTTTAAGCCAAGCCAGTTTCCCCTTTAAAGGTGAGAGTCAAACCCTGTACCTGTGTCTGTGAGGTAAATACCTTAACCATTATACCAGCTTCCAACTACTGTTGTGTTTCATCACTACATGCAAATGAGAAATTGAGAGAATTCGACCCACCTTTCGATGACAGCACCTGCATATCCTGCAGATGATGCTGAGACAGCAGTATATGCTGCATGGAAGATTTTGACACACACAGTGGACAAACAAGTACAACTTTTTCTTGGTCAGTGTGTTTCTGAACACTATCTGTGTATGTTGTGGGGGCAGGCTGAGTATGTCTGGGGGGTTGGGAGGGTGGACAGACCCTGACCTACGTTTTTGCTTGCTTTATTTTTATGAGATGCACGTCTGCATATAGTTACATATTTGTACAGCCATTGTGAAAATAACTTACACAATCAATTGCATGCTGAAGTTGAGTAACATAAGTTGACTGTAGTACAAAGTGACACACTGATCAGCGCAATATGCACCAACAATGATTGTTTCTCAAAATGATAAACTGAGCAACAAACATATTTTAATATCTAGTATAAAATGACAGAGCAGAGACAACTAGTCTGCAAAAATATGATTTTTATTAAACATGAAAAAAATATCTGCTTGCACTTTTTTACATGTAAATTGTTTACCAGGAAAGTCTGACTTGGAACAAAGCCAATTTTCAGCAGAGGCCTGGGGAGAAACACTCCAGATACATGTCTTTGTAATGTGGGAGGAAACCCACACAAATACAGGAGAACATGCAGACTCTGCAAAGAAGGCACCCCAGCCAAGAATCAAACTAGAACCTCTAGCTGTAAGATGACAACACAACCACTGCACCACTGGACCATGGTAAATTAACCAAAAATGCTGATGTGTCTCATATTAGTACTGATATACTCCAAAAGTGATTTTAAAAAGTTGCCTTCTGCCTGCTGACTTACTAGAAAATGTACATGCTAATTCAAGTTCTTCAATCCTGCATGTTATGTGTTGTTCTGTCTATAGAGAAAAATAAAACATTTCCCATGAATGCAATGCTAATTATTGGGATAAAAGCAGGAATTGTAACATAATCTTTGTTTGGGACTTGCAGTCAGCACTATATATTGTACCATAGCAACTTTTAATCAGATAACATGCAAACTAGGTAAATCGTGTGCAGTGCTGTTAACAAAGAAGAAAAACACACTGTAAGGTTAAATTATTCGCAAAATCACAGAATGAAAAAATGACACCTAACTTGCATTCCAGAGTAAAGGTGCTAAGTAGAAAAATTTACTGCCAGTTACTCTTTTGTTAATATATACACATTTTGTATGTGTATTCACAGCCCGTTTGTTAGTTAGTTAGTTAGTTAGTTAGTTAGTTAGTTAGTTAGTTAGTTAGTAGTTAGGTAGTTATAATTGTTTACTGGGAAAGTCCAACTGCGTTCAGAGGTACCCATTTTCAGTGGAGGCCTGGAGAGAAAAGCTCCAGCAAAACAAATTATTCTGCAAAATAAATTATGATTGGATTAGCATTGCAGTTCCATATGTGAAGATAACAGATACATAAATTATTAAGAAACATAGACAGTGACAGATACACCTGACATTTACCTAATAATACTTCATTAAATTTACTGCAAGGATGAAGACAGAGAGAGTAGGGTTAAGCTGAACAGGCAGTTTCCTATCATCTCTCTGGCCAGCCTGATAGACATGGTCATCCTGAGGCAATGTAGCAATTGTCTCGTGTATACTGACAACCACTTACTCCTGAAACAAACAAATACTTTATGTGAGAGAGGTAGTTACACAATGAAATTGGAGGCAAGACTCTCAGATAAGGACAGACTGAATCCCAAATTGATTATCACCAAACACATGCACACACATTTCCCACACTACATAAGGATACATAACCCACATATACGTAGGTACTCACTAGTAACTTACTAAAAGATCAGAGGCCTCCCAAACAGAAACCTCTTGCACACATAACAATGCAAAAAACAACCACAACACATTATAACACACATACACCGCTGTCTCAACAAATAAGCCCATAAGGCATAACACCACAAAACTCCATTGTGAGACAAACAGATGCTAATCTCATCAATCTGGATAAGGAGTGGGTTATGGTTAGCTACCTATCAGGTGCCAGGATCCATCAAGTTTCTCAAACATTCAAGTCACACAACCACAAGTACTGGTATGACTCTGTCATAGTCCATGTGGGGGTGAATGACTTGAGGCGTAATATGAAGAAAGACATGACTGAGCTCTCAGATTATGTGTCACAGGCAGGTATAAGCCTATTCTTAAGCAGCATTCTACCTTCTCCAAGGATGATGCCACAATACAAATAAAAAATAATTGACTTTAACAATTGGCTTAGCTTCTGGTGTCAGACCAAGGGGATCCAATATCTGTCAGCCAAGGAAGACATGGTCGACAGGCAATGCTGCTTTGCCAGAGATGGTCTGCACCTGTCTCCTCTAGGGTTTTGGATACTGACAAAGGCATTAGTGATCCCTATTGTTAGTTTATAGGCAGTGTCAAAATAACCAACCTCACAACATAGCAAAATCCTGTCTAGATACACTCAAAGTACTGTTGCTTAATGCTAGGAGTCTAAACAAGAAACTGCACTCCCTGGAATCACTCCTCACTTTGGAAGATGTTGATGTCTGTGCAGTCACCATGACATGGTTCAGAGGCATGGAAAGCACCCCAGTCATGCAGGACTACAATGCCTTTCATATTTTCAGACCACAAACCGAGCATGCAAGAACCAAAGGAGGAGGTGTATCCATTTTCATTAAAGATAAGTACACTTCCAGACTGGTTGAGCAGTATAACTCTCTTGAACTACTCCATGTCCAATTAACTATAGGCAAAGCCCCTTACTGCATCATAGCTAACTATTGGTCCCCCACCATGAAACAGGAAAAGCACACCACATACCTGGACTTACTGGAGTCACCTGCCATATAGCCCACACCTACTTATTGGTGATTTTAATTATCTTACCATCGATTGGGAAACATGCACAACCACAAACATGCTGGCTGAGAGGTTGTTGGACTTTGGCAATGCAAATGCTCTGAAACAGATAGTCAGCACACCCACAAGAGGCTCAAATGTCCTGGACATAGTACTCACTAACATGGGAAAGAATTGCACACACCCCCCATGTGATGACCTCCCTGGTAAAACTGGACTATAAATCAGTCTTGTTCGATGTAATTATATGACCGATACCCTATCAAACTCAAAAATGCTTAAACATGTTTCAAAGACAAACTACCTCCTATTAAGTGATGATATAAAAAGTTTCATAGTCCCCTCAAGCACAAATAACATGGACTCATATGCAGAGGTGTATGCCAATGCCCCGTATAACCACTTAAGCAGTTGTATAGCTGTACCTGACTGGATTAAAACCAGATCTTGCCAAAAAACAAGCCACCCTGGTGGACCCCTAGTATAAACAGGCTATACAACAAGAGAAATAAACTAGTGTCAAAGAACAAGAGGGAACTGGTTCAGCAGAAGAAATCCCTCTCTAGCTTAAGCAAACAAATTAGAGATCTTGTCAAGTCCTCCAAAGCTAAGCAAAAATAGCCTCCCTAGCTAAGGATAATCACGAGGCATTCTTTAACTATGTCCAAAATCTAAAAGGGAATACACAGCTATGCCCTGAACTGGTTGTGGATGGCACCACCCATAATCAACTGGAGGTAATAGCCAACCTGCTAGTTGACAGATTTGGAGCAACCCCGCCACCCCATCCAGTCATCCCCCAATGTATACCTGCCACCATTCCTCACCCTATTATCTCAAGAAAGTAGGTCATTCGGCACTCCCCAAGGCCAAAAACATGGCATCAATAGGACCAGACAGCATCCCAAGTTGCCTTTTAAACTACTTAAAACATGACCTAGCAGACTCACTTGGATCCCTGTTTAACCACAGCCTGCAAACTGGCTATGCTATTTTGGAATGGAGGACAGGAACAGTAATCCCTATGCACAAAGGGAAACCATTAACTGATCTTGGGAATTATAGGCCCATAAGCTTGATTAGCCTCATATCCAAGGCCATGGAAATAATCATTATTGACCTAATGGAGAGATGAATGGGGTCCAAATGGAGAGATGAAAAGTCAGCAAGCAAAGGAGAGTAGTAGTGCTGAAAGTGAATTCATCCTCAAGTCTTGGTGAGTACCTTCGCGAGGTGGACCCTGTTTTTCTCAAAATCTCACCAAGGCGACACTGATATATAGACTGGATTTACATAGCATATATCATGGACAGAAGTAAATTAAAAACAAAAAAAGATAACTGGATGCACAAGAACCAGGATACAAAAGTGCCCAATCCTGGTAGGCATATTGGTGCCAGTAGTAAAAAAAAATGACAGTGTAGAATCCTCAAAATATGGAAACATTCCTACAATGGGGCCAGGCCAAGCCCGGGGGGTGGGGGTGGCCTCCCTTGTGTAGAAGGAAGTAGCAGTCCACAAAAATCACAAAAATTGATTGGCCAAAGAAAAGCCATAAAGATGATAGACTGGACTATTGAGGATAAGAAATAAATGATGTATTGTTACTATTATGTAAAAAGCCCAGAATTTCCAGACACAAGATATACAAAATGATTAAGAGAGAAATTAAAAGAAAGAAAAATACTTTTGCAGGAAAAACTGTCAGAAGCTTCAAATAAAAATTTGGGTTCATTAATACAACAGTATAAAGATCAAGAAATTTTGATCTGTTTGGAAAAAGAAGCATCTGAGGAAGTGCAAAAATATAAACAACATAACCTAGAGATATTTGAAATATATAAAAAAGAAATATGGGCATGGGAAAGAGTGAGAGATTTGATATGGTGCAATATTTATGCAAAGGAGAAAGCCAAGTTAATGAATATAGAGAAGGCAGTCTCAAAGATATTCAAAGAGAAATACAGGCAAAGGCATCCAGATATGGAAAATTTCACAATAAAAAAATTAATATCACAAAGATGGAATGTGGAAAAGAAGACTAATAAAGCAGAAGTTAAAGAAATAGAAGTTGAAGTTATGGAGTGCCTATGAAGTGAAGGATTTAATGCAGAAGGTCTAACACAGGGGTCTATATTACATCATCAAACTCACAGGAGTTCGAACGCTGTAATATCAAACCGTGAAGTTTGAAACCCAAAAATTACGAAAACAAAGAACAGCGATTTTTTTCCCAGGGAAAAAAAATCACTGTTCCGTTACAAAAAAAAAAAAAAACACTTACACTTTAAACTTAAACTAATGTGGGGGGCTTTGCCCCCCCACATCTCCCCCTACTTAAATATACCAACTCCGAGATTGCACCACAGTGGAGGAAATAGCAAATCCCCGAAAATGGCCCACTGATTTTTTTTTTCCCTTGGAAAAAAATTGGTGTGCGTGGCTTCGCTATTTTGTATTTCAAACATTTGGATTTGATATTATAACGTTTGGACTCCTGTTAGTTCGACATTGTAATATAGACCCTTAACACAGACTACATCACAGCATGAAGGAGTGAGTCCCCAGAATAAGGAAAAGCAAGTAGATCAAGAGACATGTGAAGAAGAAATAAAGACATGGGGAAGGAAAAGAGACTTAATATGGTGTAATATTTATGCAAAGGAGAAAGCAAAACTAACACCTACAAAAAGACCAGCACCAAAGATATTTGAAGAGAAATACAGGCAAAGGAATCCAGAGATGGAAAACTTTGCATTACAAAAAATAAGAAGACTAAGAGGAAAAGTAGAGAAAGAGATTAGTAATGGAGAAGTCAAAGAAATAGAAATTGAGGTTATGGAGCAGCTGCAAAGAGAAGGATTCGGTGTAGAAAATTGAATGCGGAAAGCACCACAACAGGAGAGAGCAATGGATATCCAAATTAAGGGAAACCAGTGGAACAGGTAACAACTGGTCAAGTGCCATATCAAGATATTTTGGAGCTTTCCACAGGAAACCAGTATAAAAGTTCACTTGAAGCTAGACAGCAAAGGAAGGAACAGGAAACTGTGGAAACTCTGATGCAGTCAATGTTGAGTGATAGGCCAGTGAGTTCCCATATGACAGAGCAACAGATGACACAGGATGAAAATGAAGAGAATGTGCCACAGGAAGATGCTATAGAACTTTCTATAGAATGCCCGCAGCAAACAGAAAACAAGGGATGTGCCCTCAGTTTGGAAGGAAATGAGCTAAGAGAAAAGTTGCTTGATTTAATGGACAAAGATAGATATATCAAGATCAATGAGAGAAATAGACTGCAAAGGGTCGATAAAACCCAAAAAGTCAGAAGTCTGATAAAACAAATGAATGCAGTTATTAGGACTGTCTATAGAGATCCATGCAATATAACAGAAGTAAACAGGATGTACTACTGTGCTGCTAAATTAATAACTGATAAAGTTCTACCACAAGATCACAGGGTAGTGAGGGAAAGGAAGGGGAAAAAAGAAAATACCATCATAGAAGCATCGAATAGAGAAAATTATAAAGCAATTAAGACAAGAAGTGTCACTGTTAGAAGATTATAGAACAGGGAATAGATAAGCAAAAATACTAAGAAAGATAGATGTGATTAAAACAATGCACAATATTAGAACAGACCAGGATCTATCATGCACTATTGCAAATAACAAACTAAAAATGTCAGCACAGGCAGAAAAGTTTAGAAGATACACAGATAAATATAAGGGAAAAGTAGAAAATAAGCAGTTTACTGATGACCCAAAAAAGTTTTACAGTGAATTGGGAAATAAGGTAAAAGGAATTGAAAGACCGCCAAAAAAAGAGGAAGTAGATACATTTTGGAGAAGTATCTATGAAGATTCTGTAGAACATAACAACGATGCTAAATGGATAGAAGAAGTAAAAGAAAGAATAAGAAGTTTAAAGGTATAGGATATGAAATGGGATGAAATAACAGCCAGAGAGACTGAAACAAAGTTACAAAAAGCCTCTAACTGGAAAACCCCAGGCCCAGATGCAGTATCTAACTTTTGGTTAAAAGTATTACCATCTTTGCACGAGGATTTAGCCATGAGTAAGAATTATTTATATGTGTACCCCAATCAGACACCACACTGGCTAGCAACAGGCAAAACAATGCTCTTACTTAAGGGGGAACCTGCAAGCTACCCTAAAAATTATAGACCAATAACTTGCCTCTCGATGACGTATAAACTATACATGGGAATTGACGCCGAGAGAGTTTATAGTCATTTAGAAGAAAACTTAATTATGGGAGTAGAACAAGAGGGCAATAAAAGAAAGTCATATGGAACAAAGGATCATTTGTTGTTAAATAAAGTTATAGTGGAAAACTATAAAAAGGGGAATAATCTAAGTATGGCATGGATTGACTACAAAAAAGCATTTGATAGTATCCCACATTCATGGATAAAAGAGTGCTTAAAAATGTATAAGATACACTCTACATTGATTGACTACATTACAGTAACCATGAAACAATGGCAGACCACTTTGCAATTAAGCCACGATAAAGGACAGATTATTATTCCAGGGATAAAAATTCAAAGGGGGATATTGCAGGGTGACTCTCTGTCACTGTTGCTATTCTGCCTTGCGATTAATCCATTAAGCTGTTTACTTAGCTTAGTCCATGGCTACAATTTGGCTCCAAGAAAACAACAACAGAGTCTAATGACTTATCATCTCTTTGTCGATGATTTAAAACTGTATAACTCATCAGATTAGGAATTGAAAGCACAGCTGCAGGTTATCAAAACTTTTTCAGATGATATTAGAATGTCATTTGGTCTTGATAAATCTGCATAAGCAACCTTTAAAGCAGGAAAACTGCAGCACCAGGAAAACATCAGTTTGGGACAAGAATGTGACATAAAAGAACTTGAACAAGAGGGAGTGTATAAATACTTGGGAACTGATGAAGGATCAGCAATAAAACACGAACAAATGCAAATAAAACTCAGTAAGGAATACTTTAGAAGACTTAAATTAATCCTTAGAACAGCATTGACATCTAGAAACAAGATCCAAGCTATAAATCAATTTGCTCTTCCTGTCCTAACGTACAGTTTTGGAGTGATTGACTGGCCCCAAAAACTGCTGGATAGATTAGATATTAAAACAAGAAGGATGCTTCATGCTCACCAAATGATTTATAAAAATCAGTGTATACCAAGATTATATATTCCCCATTCCAAAGGAGGGATGGGCCTCCTTGAAACTGATTACATGTATTGTAGGACTCCACACATATCTACTGACCTCACAGGATCCAAATGTAGTGAACGTTTTGAAACATGAGGAGAATAAATCTAAGATGATTTCTCTGCTTAATTTTGCAGAAGCATATTGATGTCAAGCAGGAATGGAAATTAAACCAGAAGTAGATAAAAAATCAGGCAGCAACTGAATGTGCCAAAAAACAAAAGAATGTAAGGTGAAGGACCAGATGAGAAGGCAAGAAATGTAGAAAAAACATAAATATAGTTGCAAGTATAGAAAACATCTGGAAGAGCCTCATGTTGATCAAGAACGAATGCAGGAATGGTTAAGGAGAGGCAAATTCAATCCAAGAAATGAAAGGTTAATATTAGCAGCCCAAGATAGTGGGCTAAGTAAGTAAATGCTGGTTTACAAAGTTCATTGAACATGTGGGAGAAACCGACAAATATAGGTTCTGTAAAACCGAATTGGAAACAGTCACACACCTTGTTGCTGGTTGCGACACACTAATGGCAGAAGGACTGTATACTGAAAGGCATAATAATGTGGCGAGACTGTTGCACTGGGGATTGTTCAAACATTATGGTATCAAAGTGGCTGAAAAACACTGGAAACATGAGCCACAAAGCATCATAGAAAATGATCTTTATATCACATGGGATCACCCATTACCAGCAGTTCAAAAGACAGATGCTAGAAAACCAGATATAGTGATCCAAGAAAAGAAGACAAAAGTAGCATTGATCATTGAAATCACCACACCTAGTGACTATAGTGTCTTGCATACAGAGAGACACAAAGTCATAAAATACAAGGATCTGCCGGCAGAAATGAGAGCAATGAAGAAGAAAGATACCCAGACAGTTCCAATAGTAGAAGGAGCAATGGGTCTTATAAAAAAGAATTTACAATCATATTTATGTATGTTACCAATCCATGTAACCCTGTACATATTGCAGAAGGAGTCATTTCTGCACACATTGCGGGTGCTGCGAAGAGCACTTGTCTCCTACAGGTTACTAAGGGGTGACCTGTGCCTGGGTTACAATGTAGTCTCTGACCCGGCCCTGATGAAAATACTACACATTTGTAAATCAAACTGCACGAGGGTCACTCACTCTAGTGATCTTAACCCAGCCTCTGACATGAACAGGTCATGCTGTAGGGATAGATACATCTCCCAGACATTGCCACTTGTCTGGAACAAACTTCAAATTCATGTGAAATACAGCCCCTCCCTTGACCCTCTTCAAATGCAACCTAGATCAATGGATGGGTGACTGCAAATTCACTCCTAGACTGGCACCTATGTCCCTCCTAGACAAAGGAAGTCATTATTGACTACCATAGAACCTTACCTTTGCAAACTTCACTTAGCTAACCACTGACAATTGGGGCAACTTGGGATAAATATGGCTAAGCTTGTAAAGCCTCTAGGATACTAGCCTAGTAATCTTCTAAGAACCTATGAACTAATAAACTTTAGAGTTTAAATAGCAGTATGATGATGACTGTGGTAGGCTACATTTGTAGCAAATATTGCTATTTTGTTATAACATGATTTAAGTTTTGAGATCTGGGAGATGTTGAGATTTGTAAGAATAGTAGCACCATATTGGAGTGAGGGTAGAAGGTAGGTGTTTTGTGGCTGTGTTTAGAAAGAGTTTATGTCTATAGAGCAGACCTAGTTTCTGATATTTTTTAAATACTGTTCTGCATGTGTAGGTCAAATTTAAGAATGTCATCAATTGTTACTCCTAAGAGTTTAGTATGGGGAACAGTTTCAATTATGGTATGAGTCTGATAATTAATCTTAAAGTCAATTTTTTAGTATTGAGGCTTTGGGGTAAAGAGGAGAAGTTCATTTTTTTTTAGGGTTGAGTATGAGCTGTGAATTGCTAAGCTATAGCTCAGCAGAGGAGAAAGCTTCTTGGGTTATTTGTTTTAGATGGATGATGCTGTTTAAGGAGCAGATAATGGCTGAATTATCAGCATCTTGTATAAATGAGGATGGATGACAGGAAGTGTGGAGATCTTTGATAAAGACATTGAACTGGAAGGGACCTAGAATAGAATCTTGTGGAACTCCAGTAATACTAGTTAGACATGGTGAGTTGGAGCCTTGCCATTTTACAGACTGCTGCCTATTGGATAGATAGTGGTAAACCACTGGACTGATGTGGGAAACAGACCTAGGTTAGAGAGATACACTGTGGAAGTTTTGTATGAGAAAATGTATGAAGAGCCTTTGAAAGTTCCAAGAATAGTGATGAGACAAATTTTGCAGAGTCTGTAGCATTATTGTGCAAACCTTCTTGATCGTGGTGCTCCCCCTGCCAGGTAAGTGCTAACAGTTTCAGCAAATGAAAGTAAACCAGTTGTTGTGCTATGGGTAGGCAAAAAGCCATGTTGAGTAACTGTTAAAAGTTTGTTTTGTAAAATTTACTCAAACAATTGCTAATGGGCACATTTTTCAATTAGCTTAACAAGTGGGGACAAGATAGCAAAGGGCTGAAAGTAAAATATTTTGATGAAATTACCTCCCTTTATTTAGGGGGGATGAGGAATGACTTTTTCCAAATTTGTGGAACACATCATTCACTAATTGATCTATTAATGAGTATACTGACTGAATATGCAATAGCGTCTGCAGCAAGTTTTTGGTATTCTGCTTGGAGGTTATCTGCAGGTGTAGAGCTAATTTTCAGTTTAAATAGAAGTTTTGCATTACATTGGAAGACACGGGCTTTAGAGATAAATTTGGACAGATTATGGAGGCAGTTTGGATGAGGATAATTGATGGAGAGAGTAGGTTAGAATTTATAGAAGGTATAGGTGTAGAGCTAATTTTCAGTTTAAATGGAAGTTTTGTATTACATTGGAAGACACGGGCTTTAGAGAGAAATTTGGACAGATTATGGAGGCAGTTTGGATGAGGATAATTGATGGAGAGAGTAGGTTAGAATTTATAGTTGTGGTTGGAAGGGTAGATAAGTTAGAGTTGGTGTTTTGAGAATTTATCGGAAGAGTGGAGTTTAGGTGGCTTATGTTGATGGTTATATTGCCCATGGAATCAATAAGATAATTATTAAGTGTGGTTGCTGTTTATAGTGGGGATTTATTTGGATGGGGAGTGGGATCAGATTCGGAACCGGGACTAAGAAGTGATTTAACAGATAACCAGAATTGTTTGGGGATATTTTCATGTTTATTTTGGAGCAGCATGTGGAATTCTTTTTTTACTTGGATTTTGACAATTGTACAGATATTGAAATGCTTGTAAATTAGTATTTGTTTTATTTTGACAATTGCACAGATATCTAAATGTTTGTAAATGAGTATTTGTTTTATTTTGACAATTGCACAGATATCTAAATGTTTGTAAATGAGTATTTGTTTTATTTTGACAATTGCACAGATATCTAAATGTTTGTAAATGAGTATTTGTTTTATTTTGACAATTGCACAGATATCTAAATGTTTGTAAATGAGTATTTGTTTTATTTTGACAATTGCACAGATATCTAAATGCTTGTAAATGAGTATTTGTTTTATTTTGCAATTGCACAGATATGTAAATGTTTGTAAATGAGTATTTGTTTTATTTTGACAATTGCACAGATATGTAAATGTTTGTAAATGAGTATTTGTTTTATTTTGACAATTGCACAGATATGTAAATGTTTGTAAATGAGTATTTGTTTTATTTTGACAATTGCACAGATATGTAAATGTTTGTAAATGAGTATTTGTTTTATTTTGACAATTGCACATATATGTAAATGTTTGTAAATGAGTATTTGTTTTATTTTGACAATTGCACAGATATGTAAATGTTTGTAAATGAGTATTTGTTTTATTTTGACAATTGCAAAGATATGTAAATGTTTGTAAATGAGTATTTGTTTTATTTTGACAATTGCACAGATATGTAAATGTTTGTAAATAAGTATTTGTTTTATTTTGACAATTGCACAGATATCTAAATGTTTGTAAATGAGTATCTGTTTTATTTTGACAATTGCACAGATATCTAAATGTTTGTAAATGAGTATTTGTTTTATTTTGACAATTGCACAGATATCTAAATGTTTGTAAATGAGTATTTGTTTTATTTTTAACCATTCTTTCCATTCTTTATCCATTTTGCTCATTAATTGTTTGCAATGTTTTGTTAACCATCAGCATGTTTAGTATTGATTCTTTTTCTATGAAGTGGGGGGACTACACTGTTGAGGGTGTCTAGGAAGGTTGTATTAAAGTAACTTTCTGCTTTGTCTAGAGGTAGTATTTTTAAGGGAGACCATTACATATATTTTAGTATATTAATGAAGGTGTTTGATTAAAATGAGATAAGTTGTGGGTCATGTTATATTGATGTGTTTCTGTATGTTGGAAATTGCTATGCAGGAATAGGCAGGTAAGCAGTCACTTAGAGAATTAGGGAGAGTAACAGTTTTTATGAAGTTATTATGGTCTGCGTCAATAATCCAGTCTAGGACAGAACCATGGTTAGTATCTTTGTCATATCAGGTTGGGGTTGAGATACGTTGACAGAAACCAAAAAGGTTTATACTAGTAGTTGGGTAATCCAAAGTAATATTTAACTAGTTTATATTAACATCACCTAAAACGGTTGTTTTTGTGTTTATATTGTTGGACATCCAAGACAAGAAAATTCCTAGGATAAGAATATTTTGGCCAGGAGGAATGTACAGGACTGCAATCCATAAACTTTTTGTACTTTTTAGTTTTTGGAATGAGATATGTAATTCTACACTTGCAAATTTTGGAATGGGTTTAGAATAAGGTGTGACACTGAGTAGAACAGTACAATTCCACCTCCTTTTTTAAGTTCTCTGTCTACTCTAATCACTTTATAACCAGGTAGTAGGAATTCTGAGTCTTTTATGTTAGGTTTGATCCAGGTTTCTGTGGCAGCGAGGAAATCAGGGGGTTGTATAGAAATGCAGGTATGAAATTCTGTAGTTTTATTTTTGATGCTGCAAAGATTTAAGGTGATAAAGTTTAGTTGTTTAGTTTGGGGCTGGGTAACTGTTATGTTGATAGGGCTTGCATCAGGGTGCATATCACCACACAGAGATATATTAGAGAATGTCAAGGTTCAAATGACAAATTCACCACCATAACAGGAACAGGCAAACAAAAACAGAGGGTAATGCTACTCAATGCTAGAAGTCTTAATCTCAAAATGCACCCACTCGAGGCACTCCTTAAAATGGAGAACATCAATATCTGTGCAGTGACTGAGACCTAGTTCAAGGCTCCAGAGAGCACCCCTGCACTATCAGGCTATAACTCATACCACACTTTTCGGCCATGTAACATGTATCCAGGCTAGTTGCTCAGCATAATGCATCCGAGGGTATTCAAGTGCAACTAACTCTGGGCAAAACTGCAATCCAAATTGTAGCTTGCTACAGATCCCCCACAATACCCCAAGATTCCTACTCCTCTTTTCTTGATGTACTGGAAAATATTAGGGTTCAACCAAAACCACTAATAATGGCCAATTTCAACTACCCCACCATTAACTGGGAAAACTATTCATGTACCAACTCCTTCACACAACACTTTCTGAAATTCATAAACTCTAATGCCCTGGATCAACTTATCCACACCCCCACCAGGAGCAACAATATCCTAGACCTAGTCATTACCAACACAAGTGACCGGTGTTCACACCTGATGTCAACTCCTCTTTGGTCCGATCCGCCCATAAGCTAATCACCCTTGATATTCACATCCCACCCCCAACCCTCATTAAGGAAACTACGGTAAAAAAATTCTCCAAAGCCAACTTCATGTTTCTTAAGACAGAAGTGGTGAACTTCATGACACCCATGCAGATGGACAATACAGTTATGACTGCTGAATCTTACACAAATGCACTTTATAAGCACTTACATGAGTGCATGGATCGTGCTATCCCAAACAGAACTAAGACACTATCCTCCAAAAAAAGGAAGCCAATCTGGTGGTCCCCTGCCATAAACAAACTGTACAAAAGAAGAAAGAAATTGTTGCAAAAGAGAGTAAAATCCTATGAGTGGAGAAGCTTCCTGGTCAGCCTCAGTAAGAAGCTGAGATCCCTTATAAGATCCTCCAAAGCTAGCTATGAAAACAAAATTGCCACTGATTCTAAGGACAACAACAAAGCATTATATAGCTATGTCAAGAATCTCAATGGCAACACCCAGATCTGCTCTGAGTTACAGCACAACGGCATGAATATTACAGAACCAACTGACATTGCCAACATCCTGGTAGATAGGTTCAGTGCTAACTTTACCCCCCCTCCACCCCCTTAAGGGCCCATATTTATGCAGGAAGAATGCAGAGTCCCTGTAATCACAACTACGCAGGTAAAAGCTGCACTCTCTAAAGCCAAAAACACAGCATCCATGGGACCAAACAACATCCCAGGCTGCATTTTACACGTACTTCAGAATGAACTGGCTCCCCACCTAAGCACCATGTTCAGTCATAGCCTCACATCAGGCTTTGTGCCCACTCAATGGCGTACAGCAACAGTTATCCCACTCCACAAAGGGGGGGCCACCACTGATCCCGGGAACTATCGCCTATTAGCCTAATGATCCTGATCTGCAAGGCCATGGAATGTATCATCATGGAACTCATAAACATAGACATTGGTAACCTCCTAACTCTGGATCCCACCCAGTTCGGGTTTGTGAAAGGCAGATCATGCCTCCTTAACCTGATCGACTTCTTTGAGGCAATCACCAAAGCTGTAGATGAGGGTAACGTGGTTCACACAGCTTATCTTGACCTCACCAAGGCTTTTGACACCATCCCCCATTCTGGAATTATAGCTAAACTCACTAAACTACGTATAAATCCCTACGTCACAAGATGGGTTGCCAACTGGCTCACTGACAGAACCCACACTGTAAAAGTTGCTCACTCCAAATCTGACCTCAAACTTGTGACAAGTGGAGTACCACAGGGTTCAGTCCTGGGACCTCTCCTGTTTGGTATCTACTTCTCTGAAGTATAGGCTAACACAGAAGGCCTCTGGCTAACGAAGTTCGCAGATGACTGCAAACTAGGAACCATAGTCGAGTCCCCAAATGATGTGGAAATCTTACAGAAGGGCCTCGCTGAGACAGATGCCTGGTGTCAGAGCCATGGACTCAAGCGCAATGCCAAAAAGTGCATTGTTGTCCCCTTTGGTAAAAACTCTGTACCCATGAACTACTACATAGACAGCAGTCTACTTAACACCGAATGTGTGATAAGAGACCTTGGTACCCAGGTAGACAGTAGTCTGTCCTTTGATAGTCACATCGCCACAGTAGTCAGGAAGTCCTTCTACGTGGCACACCTCATCATAAAAGAGTTTTCATCCAGGAAAAATGAGGTCATTGTTCCACTCTACTCGACACTCATTAGACCCATTATAGAGTACAACGGCCCTTTTGGAATGTACCTCACAAAACATCTGCAGCAGCTGGAAAGGCCACAGAAGTACCTCACAAAGAGGGTTACTGGCCTCAAACAGATGCCCTACACTGACCGTCTCAAAAAACTCCAGCTTTACTCCATAGCATATCGCCTACTCTGAGGTGATCACTGCCTAACATATAAAGCTATGTCAAACCCAGAGCTGTTGGACATGCTACACCTAAAGAAATCCCAATCCCTCCAAGCTACATGGTCTAGGGACCTAAACCTTGTCACCACAATAAACAGGACATGCTGGAGGGATAGATTCCTGTCCCAGAGACTTCCCATACTCTGGAACAGGCTACCCATCTATGTCAAGCAAAGTTCTTCATTAGCATTCTTCAAGAAAAATCTTGATGAGTGGATGGGAAATAGGAAATACACCCCAGGGATCACTTCTGTGTCACTGCTCGACAGTGACACAGGAAAATAACTTTCTTGGGTGGCGTAAGCCAGGGAACCTTGTTGGCTAGGCTTATGTCGGCCCTTGGGCCGATAGCCTAGTACCTATCTATAAACCTAAGTGGCTGCTCTAAAGCAGCAGGTTATCTCATTGATTGTTTGGTCAATCCCTCGAGGATACAGCCCACCATTTTGTTTGCTTCAGCCAATGCCTTGTCATTCTGCTCCCACTGGATCAGTCCAGATGTGATCAGGGCACCAAATCCTTTCTTTGCTGTGTTGCCATCAGTTCATCTTATCTCAGCTAATACTTCACTGCAGAGTAGCTGTGGTACAAATGCAATACTTTGCATTTATCTGCACTGGAACTCAGCTGCCTCCTTTCTACTCACTTGGTCTTCATTTGAAATGTCTTCTTAGATGCATTCCCTCATCCTCTACTGCTGCTTCTACCTTTGTGTTATTACCAAAGAGGCTGATCCTGTCAAATCTTCCCCCAGATGTGTCTGAAATGAATGTACTGATAAGCACTGGACCCTGGAGGAATCTCAAGATAATCCCCTATTCACTTTCTGCATTCCTGACATTACCTCCTTCTCTTCACAAACCTCTGTGTCCTACTTGCTAGCCATGAAATATCGACCCTCTTTCTTGATACTACCCAACCCCCTCCAGTTTCCCCAATTGTTAGGAGTGTGGAATAGCATCAAAAGCCTCAAAGAAATCTAGGTAGCTCCATTTACCTGTCCTTCCTTGTCAGGATCCCCAATCATAAAAAAAATGTATACAGTTTGACTGACAGCTCTATCTAGATAAGAACCAGAGATCTTTGTTGTCATGAAGACTGTCATCCACTGAGAATGCAACAAGCCTTTTCCTCAGGATTCTTTCCATGACTTTCCCTTGCACTGCCCTTAACTGGCTTGCAGCTCCCTGCAATTTTTCCTGCCTGCGGTTCTTGCCTTAGGATATCACATTTGCTGTTATTCACTCTTTAGGCTGTTCTGCACTGTTGAATGGTCTGATATAGACTTCTATCAGAGAATATGCATATGTATCTGTTGAAATACTTTTCACAAATGGAATGACCACAATACTTCATCACAAAAAAAAAAAAGTCAAGAGCCCAAACTGTAAAAACTATGCAGACCATCTCAAAGCCTTGCCCCTTTTCTCAGTATCATACAGGCTACTGAGAGGTGACCACTGCCTCATGTATAGAGGTTCAATAGACTCTGTTCTGTCATACATATTACACATTCACAAGTTCAATGGTATATATTTATTTTACTTATCTTTGTTTACTGGGAAAGTCCAACTGGGATAAAACCCTTTTTCAGTGGAAGCCTGGAGAGAAAAACTCCAACAATTTTACAAAATATTAGAAAAATCAGGTTAACGTTTTTAAAGAGGTTAAAGATTTTACATACACAATATTTATACTTAAAAATATGAGGGCAAAATTATAATTACAGAGTACAGGCAAGGCTTAACAGTTTTACTGCAGAGTGAGGCCCACACATTTTAAGGGCATTCACAGAGGTACATGTACGAGGAAATGGGAATGCAAAGTTAAGGCACTTACAATATAGCTTTAGTAACTACATTACTTATGGCTTGGCTGGAAGAGACAGACCTTGACCTTCTAACAACAGAACTCATAGTTCTGAGTTGTTATAGTGGGATGATTTAACCTGGAATGTTTGTATTTATAGGGAAGTGGAGAATGAAATGAGAAGATAAGAGAATAGGAAGGTGGGGTTTTAGTGACAGGAGACATCAGAAAGGAGGTAGGTATGGAGATGGAAAGAGACACGTACGTGACAGCAGAGTTAATAACAAGCTGTATAGGACTGGGGTAGAAGTAAGAGGATTATCAGTGGGGAGAGTTAAGAAGGTGGGTAGTGGAAGATGTATGAGTGCAAGGAGAAAGGAAAGGGTGGTGTCTGGAGTAAAATTGTAACGGATGAAGCGAGGGTTAATACTATACATGTGGGTCGGTATCAAAAACACCTATTTGTATCACAGAGAAAACTGATTCTATGGAACTGTCTTATATTACATAAAGCAAAGTTATTTTCATTCTCTCATCAAATGTCATTTGAATGAATAGATGGGTAACCACAAATTCACCCCCAGATTAGCACCCCTGTCTCTCATGAATACAGGAAACATGTAAATGTCCTAAGATATTCTTGTTCAGCCCATCTCTGGGTTATTTGTATGCAAAATATGAGGGCTAAAAACTGCCAAGGGAATGTAAGGCTAGGCTTTTTAAGACCCTCAGAGATCAATAGCCTAGCAAGTACCTATGAACATATATGGGTCTTCCAAGCATGTTGGTAAGATTCTTGATGGACCCAGGAGGTAGACTATCTGGTCTCCATCCTTTCTCTACTCTTTTGGCCCCTCTCTCCCTCTCTCTTTATCTCTCATGGTGTCTATTCACTGCTCTGTCTGATCTACCCTGTTTTCCTCCCAGAATGGCACCCTCTCCTGTTGCAAAGAAGGTAATCATTGCCTTTCCCTTGTCAATCATCTACAATCTCTTTCCTTTCTTTGCTTAGCATAGTTATGCCTGAACTTTCTTTCATTCTTTCACATGTTCCTAAAGAAACATTTTCCTCATCCTCTTGATGACTTCTTGACAACTTCCCTTCAACTTGTACCTTTATTGTCCTCAGAATCTTCATTGCCCTTTTACTTACCTCATAGGTACATAGGTAAATACAAGGCTTGCTGCACCTGGGGGCTATTTTAAGTCTAGCCAATTTCCCTCAAAGGGAAAATCAAACCCTGCACCTCGTGTTTGTGAGGTGAACACCCAAACCATTATGCCAAACCTTAAACCAAAGAAAAAGATGTGCCTACTCCCTGTCAGGGGAGTCTCATTGTAGAAAGCCACCTATATCCCGATGCTCTCTATTCCACACACCTTGTATACACATGTATTTTGCCCTAATTGTTAGCCTCACCCTGTTATTTAGCTGCATTGACCTGCCCCTCTTTTTAACTTACTGTTTCTTCTTCACACACTAGTCCAGAGTTTGAATCATTACATCTATGACCCATTCCTATAGCAAATATCCTCAATTTGTCTGAGCACCAAAGTCATCTTTGACTATTCCACTATGTAAAATTAAGACATGATTGCTAGAAAACAGCTTCAAAAATAAGAATAAGTCAAGCAACCTATGTATATCTACTCAGCTGTTACATAGCAATGAGGTAGCAAGCAACACTCTTAAACAGTCTACTCTGGACTTATACAAAGAAACATTTTGACCAGTTAAAATCAGGCAGTTAAAATCTAATCAATTTTGCCTCAAGGAAAAGTATAACATGCCATTTTAAACCACTTCTCATCTATATTGTAATTTTATCAAGCTTTGCACTTTCAAAGGTCAGGAGTATGTGGGCAAAGGCTTCTATACCACATATCCTATCTATTTGGAAGCCAAATACTTTTTGTATTCCTTTTTATGTCTCCTTTATTAAAGATATGTTGCATGCTATGATTGACTTTTTAAATACTTCATAAATAGGCTAGTGAACTTTTTCCAAGAATTCACGTAAAACATTAAATGCGACTTAAACAAAAAATAAGCACCTAATGCAAACTAAAATAATTAATAAGTAACCATTATAAATTTGATTATTTGTTTTTGTTTGAAGACACCAACTGCTTAGACAAATGGTATTCCATATTTATATAATTTCTTAACATACACAACTGCTTTAAATGATCAATATCTGTTGTACTATCACTAACGTTAGGGACCTCCAAAGGAAATTACTGATATGCACCTCTGATAACTCCAGGTTAGCTAGAAAGCAACATAGTATTTAACTACTCATATTAGAATGATGCAATTTAAAGAAGCAAACCTAACTTCAATATCATTCATAATGCTAAATGATAGGCACTTTGCAACTGCCAGTAAAAAAATAATAATGTAACATGTCAATTTTTTCCACTAATTTTTGGCTGCACCCCTGCCATCATGCTTCCTCTAAAGCACATCCTATTGTACCCCTTCTTCCCAGATTTCTGAACCCTGGTGCTCCATGGTTTAGCTCTTCATCAGGAGGGTCTCTCCACAGTGAGTAGCTCCCATACATGCAGACAGTCCCAGACCTATGTGTGTTGGCTTTTCTGGAAACAGGATGTTAGGTCACCAAGAGAGAAGCCATGCGGGGTTTTCCTTTTATCCCTGAAAATCTGCCATTATCATGTTGATGTCTTATCAGTGCATCAGTCAGACAGTCAGCAATGTAGAATAACTTGAGCATGTGTCTCTGCCCTGAGCCCTTTTAAGACAGTCATGCCTTCTCTGTCCTCCTACCCACCAGCAAGGCATATCGTCATCTTGTGCAGAACTCCAGTTCCCACTACAGCCCAACAGAGCCAAATATCCTTCTATATGCCAGGACAGGAACACACATCCTACTCTGCTTCACTGTCAGTTGACCTGTGCCACTAATCAGACTTATGTTGCCTGGGAGACAGTCAGGTTTTATCCAGTTATATCACTAAAGAATCATAACGTTGTAACATTGTAATATGTTAACTCAGACACAGCTCCCAAAAATGGTTGTATACGCAGTTTTCGATCCAGCTTGCAAATTTTGGTTGCAAGGAGTATTTAATTGTCTTTATTCCATATTCATTTTCTCTCTGGAACATTAATTCTAACCCTACCCTCTTCTACCAAACCTCACTGCAACCTCACTTTTTTTCTCTTACTGCTTTTTCACTGTGTACTCATAATTCCAGATACATAAATGCACTTGACAACAGCTCATGTAATGAAAAGATCCATAAATGCTTACAATGCCAGCTCACATTACATATAAGCATGTAAAACAATGCAATTGTTTTACTTTTATTGTAAAGACTATATTTAATCTATATGTTGCAGTGCAGCCTTTTTCCCAATGTAATGCTAAGTTTACTATTTCTTAATAAATTCTTTATGTATATGTATGTATTCTTTGTTGCATTCTGCTTTGACAAGTCAACAGTTTGTTCTACTATCCTATACCTTTTAACATTCATCTATTTTTTAAGGCTAGTTGTCCGGGTCTGGGCCTGAAAATATTCCATTGTGATCAGAAGTCTGCAACAGTAAACAAAAATAAATAAATGAATAAAACAAATAAATGCACTGCAATCTAAGTGTGGAAACAACTGTGACATTGTAACAGTATGTACATGACTCTCTTTTCAAAAATCAGTTCTCCAGAATCTCAATATGTTTCCATATATAACCAAGGTTACTCTACTGCAAATAATAAATAGACAAGAGTGACCCTTTCAGTACAAACACCATCATACCTAGTTAGGTATTTGTTTTGAAATACAAGTACTACAAGTCAGAGTAGTAACAAGGAAAACCAGAAGGCAGGAAGTTATAAAAATAACAAAATCCACAAACTTCTGGACAAAATACTCATATTCAGATGTGTTTAAAAACAGCCATAGCCTTCCCTTAAACATCCTAAACAGAAGCAGTTAGATACCTTAATTCCACTGGTTAATGGAATAATCTGTCATCTGCAGTTACATATAACATCTCAGAATCTTTTTAATTAATCTTAATTTGCAAACATCCTGTAGAACACACCACAATATAGCACTCAACCAACTCAACTGGCTAGAGCTCTCCCAGCTCCTTCATTACATCCAATTAAGCATGGACCATAAAATTATCCATGAACCTGAGAAAGCACCTGGCCTGCAAATATTACTTCAACCATATGCCACTAAGAGAATCTTACGCTCTACTAACAAACATCACATAAAAATCAATGCATCCAAAAATCAAGCAGGAGATTCCCTCTTCTCAAATTATATAGGTAAAATCTAGAATGAACTACCAGAAAACATTACAACCTTTACATCATTAGCCCAGTCTAAAACAACAAGCTCACTTGTTCAACAAATGACTGTCCTTGTTCTACTCTTGACTAGCATCTCTGTCTGGCCTTGCTACTACCTTGTTTCACTTACAAACTACAACTCCCTCTGTGTATTCTATAGAAGATTCTGACAACATCACCTCCTTCTGTCTATTCTAACTACATAATGACTCAATGCATACTAACAGTTCTCATTACTATGAGACTGCTGATATGAGGAAATATTGGAGTTCTTATTGCAATCTACTTGAAAATATTTGTAATTGTGAAGTGTCACTTGGTTTCCCTATTTATTTACACAAGATTGTATAATGATGCTATGCCTTTATATTTATCTGTTTCATTTTGTGATTACCTAGTGATTGTTTAAACTTATTGTTTATTATCTGACATAGTCTAAGCTAGTATTTTACTTCTTGTACTACATTTGCTATTGCACTACTTACTGCTGTATGTTATGTTATTCAGTGCAATACATGCAAATTCATAAATTAACCATAGGTTCATAGGTTGGTACTAGGCTATCGGTCCTAGGGCCTATACAAGCCTAGCCATAACAATTCCCTGGCTATTTCTTCCCACACTATTTACTTCCCTGGACCCCTGTCTAGCAGGGCAACTACCATGGTGCAATACTCTAATGTTCACAGTGTAATACTCAAATGTCTCTTTCTGTGCAAGGATCAATGCAATGTCTTAACCAAGTACCTGTGCAATACTAACGTCTCATGCATGTAAGTGTTCATTTTGAAAAGTGCTAAAATGTGTTCTAATTATGTGCAATATTAGTCTGTCTACCTGCATACCTGTGATGTAATAGCAAGGCGTTACATGTGTAAATGTCTGTAAAAATAGTCTATATGTTGTCTGCACATTGTGTCTGGAGACATGGAAGTTTGATCAGTTTTTGCACTTGTGTGACTTCTGAATGACAATAAAGTTTACTTTGACTTTGATTTATGTGGATCTTTTCTCCCCAGGCATCTGCTGAAAAGGATATGTGTCCAGTAGGACTTTCCTGGTAAACAAATGTAAAATAAAATAAAATAAATAAATTATGAGTGCAGACACTAAATATAATTAATTATTCAACATAAGAACTTCAAATTTACCAATTTTAGTTTTAATAAATAAGGTTTAAGAGTCATATTGGCATTCAGCTCAACCACAATTTGACATTTAAGTTCACAAAACATCAGCTCATTTTATACTCTCTTTTCATTCCTTCTTAAACTTGCTGAACAAAAGCATTAAAAACACCAAGATCAGCTATTTCGTTATGTTTAAGTAGTACACTGTCCCATTAACTTTTATACCATTTCACTATTCCTTGTTTAGAACTTTCAAAGATTGATCATTTTATGCCAACATAAAAGCATGAACAGTTGTATTTTGCTACATAAGTCACTTCCTTAGTATTACAATCTGCTCTGTCATTTAAATAATATTTAGCTCTAGTCCCTGGATGTATAAAATATCATCCATGTTGAATTTTCCACGCGTATTGCCCTGATTATCAAGATATGTTATTATGTCATTACAAAATATTATTATAAATTAAACCCATTATTATGTCAGAACAAAATGAAAGTAATTTGATATATTTTCTTGCCATCTATAAACTTGTCTATAAGTGAAAATAAGTTGACTAAACACTTAGCTTAATTTGAATCTAGAACAATAGGTTTGCAAAGGAGAAACTAAGAATTAAAACAGCTAGGAGGAAAAAGGTTGAATTAATATAACAATTGAATTTATTACACCATTAAAATAAATTAATGACTTGAGTGGAAATTAGTCAAAAGTGTTGTACAGCATTAATAAGTCGGAAAAAGTCACTTACATCAATTTACTGTAGCTAATTGCTGGTGGGTCAAATTCCATTTGTAAGACCAAAAACATGGCTGTCTTACATTCAAAAGTTTTTTGTTGACAGAATCTTTCCAAGGATCTTTGGTCCTCAAAAAGCAGTATAAGAACAGTCCTGAGTTCTATGTCCATTCTCTGGGGGAATACAGACAGCTGAAAATTATTTGTTAATCCTTGGGCAAATACCCATTTAATCACCGGGCATAACTTGACTGATTTCCTTCCTATGCAAACCATTTCTTTACTGCAAATGATTTCTTTTTGCCTTTGTAGATAACCTGGGGTCCTGGAATTAGTAAGATGAAATATCACAGCTTTAGTTCCTTTGTCAGTGAGTGTGTGTGTGTGTGTGTGTGTGTGTGTGTGTGTGTGTGTGTGTGTGTGTGTGTGTGTGTGTGTAACAGGCCTGAGTCACATACACGGACAAGCTCTTGGGTATCTTGCCATGAGTATCACCCCTTTGTTGAATCTATCTCCCCTCCACCCACACAATAATCTGCTATCCCTATAATTTAGTGCTGTTTTAAGCAAGCCATACCAGTCCCTCCCTCCAGTATTCCTTCTTCCCTTTGTTCCTATCACATTTACATGGGTAACTCCTATAACTAAGGTTGGTTACTGCACACAGTTTACTTATATACATGCTGCTTGTAATGCCTATATGTATCAGAATGCTTTACCTTTATTTACATACTGTACATCACTGATGCAGTAGCAGCCATGGACTGTATAATTTTTTGAAGGATAACCGCAACTAAGAAACAAAATGCAAGTGTTTTTGTATATAATAGAGAAATGCCTGTAATAAACATCATTCATTCTGAGTTTTGACAATACTGTGGTGCTACCTTTTTCCTCCTGTTGCAATATTTCCTTCTTCCGTGTATTTTAGCTGAATGCAAAGTGTGTTGTTATTTGTCCTGCTTAACTACCATCCTTTCAGTTATACAAGAACCCTGGATGTTATTTTAATACGCTAAGCTATACTGGTACATTTCAGCCATGACCTTGGACTGTACCATTGTGATGTAACACAGGGGTGCAGCATTATTCACATTCTGCTATTAGATGATATCTGTTCTTGATGTTATTGTCAGCTTTCTTATACTATTAGAGAAACTGCAGTGTTCTGTTAATAACTGCCTTTTCACAACCTTGAGAAATAGTGATTGTGAAATAAACTGTCCATTTTCTCTCCTAGTCTTTTACTTATGGTTTCTCTGTTTTTTTCTTAACTAGCTTCAGGCTGTTAAACATCCCTGCATAAGTAGTTATGCATTCCAGTTGTTATTAGAAGACTATAGTGGACTATTGAAAACTCCCTGTTAGGTTCACATACTTCCTCAAAACTACACTGTAGTACCTCATTCTATTGGTATAGGACAGCCTTTGTGCTTTCCAACCATTTGTTAGACCACTGCTCATTTACATACATTAATTAGCAATGAAAAAATAAGACATAAGAAGAAAATTATTCTTACCTTGTAGAAAGCTCAGTGTTGACCATCTCTGTGAAGTGCACATACACACATTGATTGTCTTCCACTATCAAAGGATCTGTTGCCACTTTACTCCTAACCCCACTTTTCTAGACTCCCCCATATATCACATTTATAATGAACACCTTCCACAACTGCTACACATTCATCACTCCTTCCTTACAGGCTTACCTGTCACTCACTATACTTGCACAAAATTAATTCTGCCACTAACATTTTAGGCTGTACATGATGATTGTTTTTAAATAATCTCACCTATTACTAAACCCCTTGCAAATACATACCTTTATCTCTTGCTTCCTACCCTAGACATGCACAATATCATTACTAATTTACTACCATTAAACTCACATTAATTACAAAGCTGCTGTAGATTTTTCATTACCTTTTACCTGTCCTTATCTAAATATTACCCATTCACCTTTACAAATATACAAACTACTATTCTCTACAATATTTGCACTCAACACTGGAACATCTTTACTTCGTCACCAAACTATCAAAGCTCCACAATTCACACACTGCCCTTTCTGTTTACATCCTTCACTTTACCCCCGTCACTCATCTCTTAACATTCTTATCCCAGTTACATTTCACCATGACTTCACCACCACTATCACCATAAATATATTGCACTATTCCTCCTCCTTTTGCTCCCAATAACCAACCTAAGAATGTGTTGTGAGCTTTTATCTTACTTCATTATGTCTTATAAATAAGATAATTTTAGTGTGATGTTGCCCATCGAGCAGTGCTGCAGCACTCTGCACTGTGTAGAAGCAGGCATTTTGATCTTTACATTTTCCTACACAACCTACTGCCCCAATTGCTATTGTAATACAGTGATGCATTTTGCTTGTACTACAGTGGTGCATTGTGCAATGAGCTGCACTCCCCTGGTTGTCTGCAGTAACTCCTTGTTGCTCTACAACTCTCTGTGTTGCCCAAAGTGGCCTGTATTCACTATACGAAACTTATAATAGATAATTACTTAACACCACTACACTGTCTATATCACAGCAGCATCTTCAGTCAAACTTCTCTTTTAACCGACATAGCCAGGCGGCATACTTTTAGAAACACAATTCAACTGCTCTTTGCTTTATAGATGAATATGTATAATATAAATTAAATTCCTCTATTCCTTTGACTAAAATGGAAGGTCAGCTAGTTTGTCTTCTTTCTGTTGCAGGTTTCATAGTACCTGGTATCCTCAGACAACATAGCAACTGCCTGATGCTGACACATAATTAACTTTTACTTAGTACAAGACATTCTGATTGTGAGAAATGCAAGTATTTGACTATCATGGAGGTCTCACTTGCACAAAAACACACCCTTCCACAATGCTCTATACCAGACCACTCTAAAAGTCTTCCATCGCAAAGATTTATTTCAGCTTCAAAACCTCCTAGACTCAGGAAGTCTATATCTCAACAAAAATCTAATAAACTTACTACTTCTGTTACACTTACAACAAAGTGTTACAAAGACTTAATTCATATCAAATCCAAAATACCACAGCACTCTATAAATAAAAGCATTTTACTTATCAATAACTCTATAGTAAGACACATTAACTCCCCTATCACTAGGTGGACAGAGAAAGGGTGACAGTGAGCTGTCCTTTAGAAACCAGGGTCACAGGCATCTCAAGGGGCCTTAAGACCCTTCTACCGAGGAAATATGACTATAATATGGTAGTGGTCTACATGGGGTGAAATATTTGGCACACAAAACCCTGAGGGGGATGCAGAAAGAGACATGTCAGATCCATCTGTAGACGTGACTGCTCCTGAGCAAAATCCTTCCTTCTTGAAGAATGATGCTTTAATATAAAGAAAGATAACTGGTAAAACAACTGTCTAAAAGGCTGGTGTCATTCAAGGGGAATCCAATGTGTCTCAACACAGAAAATGGACATCCCAATATAAATTAACATGTCAAATCCAAAACAAGATCACATTAAGGTGGCTCTACTTACTTATAGAAGTCTCAACAACAAAATGACTGAACCTGAGGCACTCCTGCATTTGGAGTACATCCATGTCTGTGTAATTACAGAAACGTGGTTTAAATGTTCAGAAAACACTTGTTCTATACCATGGTTTTATGCTCACTGTGCCTTTATACCTTATAGCTAATGTGGCAGTTTCTCCACGTTTGTTAGGCACCATATCAACTTGAGACAAATTCTTAGAGACTCTCAGACTAAACTCGTTGAGTTCCATTTCACTCTAAATAGGACCAGCTATAATCTCACTGCCTGTTACAGGACTTCTTGTATGTCTCCTGCAAATCATATAAGGTTCTGAAATGTATTCAAAGAACTCATTTTGGGAGACCTTAACTACCTGTCAATAAACTGGAGCATGTATTCTTGAAATGTCGATGCACCCAAAAGTTCAAACTCACCAGAGTCAGTAATATTCTTAACCTAAAGGAAATGAATACCCACTCCAAATTCAAAATGAAACTCAAAAAAGCATCTCTCCATCCACGCCATATGCTCCTGCTTCAACACAGGACATATGAGCTAGCACACTTTCCTCATATCCTTTTGACCCCTCTTCTCCTGTCACAGAATTACAGAAGGTTGTCCTACTTTAGAAACTAATGCAAACATCGCATGTTGCACTCTGTGCATACATTATATTAAATAAGCAAAGTTTTCTGTGAAAATAATCTGAACTACTCTGTTACTGATTACACCTCTGCCTTTTTTTGCTTGTGAAATGTTTTGTGTTTCATCCAGGCTAGTAATGATAGTACCTTGTGTGACAATGTGAGGTACTGCCAGCTATGTCAGGAGAAGTAGGGCAGTGGATGTGTAACATATGCCAGCATAGCTAGCTGAAGTTTTATAAAGAATCATATGTCATTTGTACATCAAAGAGATTTGTACAGATGCTTGCATTGAAAATGTATTTGTAAAGCTGCTTGTGTTAAAAATGTACCAACAGTTTTTCCTGCTGGACAGAAAAGAAATATACTTGTAGGACAGACTGTACTATTGTAACTAATTAAATGTATATATTATAATAGAGGATACTGGAAAAAAAGAGGTTAAGCTCAGCCCCAGCTAAATTTGAAAAATATCCTGAAATTAAATTACTTAATTTAGGCCATAAAGATTGTATATTACAGCTGTGATTGCACCCAGAGAAGAAATGTCTGTAAAAACAAGGACTAGGAATCCTGCTGTATTGTCCTTAGGAGTGAACTAATTGCTACTGTGGAAGCATGTTAGTGTTGAAATGGTTTTATGGGTTCCAGATGCTATAACACATCTTAACAAAGCTCTATCTGTGTGTATGGTAATGATTCTGGTTCACTTTCAAGTGAAGGGGGTAGTATGGGAACCAGAAATCAGATAATCAGATGTATATGATGTCATTCTGTAATCCAGCACTGAAATGATGTTTTAATACTAGATGAGACAGAAGGTTCAGAGAAGTCAGTTTTTGAAACCTGACATAGAAGGATCACTCTTCCACTTCATCTTGCCTTGCTTTAGTAAGTAACTAGGGAATAGTAATTCTTTAGATTAGTCAGGAAAATATAATGAGATTAGTTAAGTACTGTTTTTCTGTATCTGTGTGAATCTATCCCTCTGTGTAACTAAATGTTTAGCATTTTTATGTTCTTTTATTATTTATTATAAAATATATTTAAACTTTTCATTCTGACTGGTATTTTAACCTTTGAAAGTACTTATATTTATTTGGTGACACTGTGGCCACTCCTGAAAGCCTTGCTCTTTGGTCAACATTACCATTTGTATTAGTAATAATTTTACTCAATATAATTGGGTATCCTTGTAAGAGCCTTAGAGTAACTGGCTTTGGAGGATTCTGGTGGCAGTATCTACCTTATAGTCTGGGCAGAAGGCATAGCTAGTAAATCTGTGCCAGCCTTTCCCAGGTGTGTGTGTGTGTGTGTGTGTGTGTGTGTGTGTGTGTGTGTGTGTGTGTGTGTGTGTGTGCGCGTGTGTGTGTAAAAATCAAATCTCAAAGAGTGTGTATGTCAGCTACTTGGAGCAAGGACAAAGAGCACTGGTTTCACAGAGATGGTGGTGGAGGACTTGACCTGGGGCACACAGCTGAGGACTCAACTCTATAGCTGTGCCAGTGAGGAGTCTTACTGGGGGCCTGGAGAGAAAGAGAGAAGGAAACTAAGACCACAGACTGAGTGCATTCCCTGTGTGCTCTTAAGGGAAATTGTGCTTGGTGGAGAGAGCTGCATCTGGAAATACTGTGTGTATCTAACTTTGTTCCAAGTGAACGTCCCTCACCAATGTTATTGGTGAGGATTCAGGCTCCTTGATTACTGACCCAGAGGACAAGGTGTCATAACCTGCTCTGATAATTAAACCTGTAGAACCTGTAGATCTAAATATGATGGAAAATGTCTAAGCAAACCACCCTGGTGATCCACCATTATAAAATCTACAACAAAATAAAATAACTGCTTAAAATATGCAGTAGGTCAAAAGACCCTCTAATCCAGGATAATATCAGAACATTAAATAAAACATTTGAAACACTACTATTAGGACTACTGTAGCAACCCACAACTTAAGATTAGCATCTGAGGCTAAGAACAACCGTAAGTCCTTCTTCAGCTATGAGTATGTTAGGAAACTAAGAAATACAACCACACACTGCACTAAATTTATTTACAGTGGCACCAGAATAGACACTGCTAGCATACTGGCAAACAAATTCAGCGCAAACATCACCTCAGAGACAACTGTCCAAAGCCCATCCATCTCTGAAGCTCTCAGATCTCCCCATTATCACTAAAGAACATGTACTAAAAGTACTGCCAAAGTCTAAAAAGACTTCCTATATGGGACCTGATAATATATCTGGTAGTTTAATTAAAAAAAAAAACACTAAACAAGTCATGGCAAAACTACTTTTTAAACTATTTAACCTGAGTTTGACCACTGGCTTTGTACCTAATCTGAAAAAACGACATGAGAAATCATATCGGGTTAGACCCACATCAGTTTGGCTTTATCAAATGTAGATCCTGTTGAATTAATATGGTCAACTTCTTTGAAAGATTAAGAGTGTAAGTGTATCATCAGAGAATATAAAAGTGACCATCAGCCCTTCTTGGGTCTTTGCTGGGACCCATTTTGATTGGCCTTAACTTTTCTGATCTCCATACCATATACCAAAACTTTTTTCTAACCAAGTTTGTGGGTGACTGTAAACTGATAGTCAGTTTCAAATCACCTCTGATATTTAAGCCCTTCAACAAGAGCGTGGACTTCAAAATCCCTGGTGTACAAAAAACATGGGCTTAAATGAAATGCTAAAAAATATAATACTGACAAATATGGTAGACTGTCTCTCCCCACAGTGTATAATGCTGGCAATATCTTACTCTAAAATGAAAATGGTGTTAGTGATCCTGATACATGGGTTGAGAACTCCATCTGCTTTGGTCATCACGTAACAAAGGTAATCAAAACATCATTTTACTAGGCAAAGAGGAGTATCATCCATATCTAAAGAGATCATTGTTCCCTCAAACTCAGCATTGGTTAGGCTGATCATCAAATACAGTGTCCCCTTTGGGACATATCTCTAGAAATATCAAACAAGTTAAGTTCCTAGCAAAGAAGGTTACTGGCTTGAAAAACCTAAGCAAACAGCATGCTATAGGCATTTTATTACCAAATTCCTGTTCATCTTATATTCTAAACAGTTTCTTTTTCTTTAGTAACTCAAAAATCTAGGTGGCTGATTCTACTAAACTTATAGGAATTGTTACTGATAACCATTCCAAATCTGAGATGCATGTGAATGGCATCCTGACCAATGTTAACCAAAAACAAGGTAACCTTTACAGGTTCTGAAGATTTCTTGTTCCCAGTAAACTGCTATAGCAATGTACATGTCTTCTACTAACCTCCAGGTATCATTAATACAAAAAACTAGAAACAAGATACATCAGCGTGCCATGGAAAATAAATATCATTGTTTCTCTCTACCTTCTCTCTGCCTAACCTCAGTTGTCTTCATTTTGAGAATTTCCTGTCCTACATACAGATATAACTTGTTTGTATGCTAGACTAGACAAACAAATGAATGTTTGTATGCATGCACTTATTTTATTATTATTTTTATCTTTTATATTTTGTTGACTGTGTTAGCCCTATTTGGTTATGGCTTTTTACAGAGTGGGCCCATGAAAAAACTCCTTTAATATAAAATTTAAGTCACAGAATATCGCAAATGCTGTTTATATATAAGGTTTGTGTAATGAAATATATTTGACAACTGGTATGTAAAACATTTAAGTGAAAGACATAGGTATATCTAGAGGGAAACATAGTAATAAAATCATGCTGCAGACTAGGTGTGGAAATGATCCCATGGAAACATAGTAATAAAATCATGCTGCAGACTAGGTGTGGAAATTATCCCATGGAAACATAGTAATAAAATCATGCTGCAGACCAGGTGTGGAAATGATCCCATGGAAACATAGTAATAAAATCATGCTGCAGACCAGGTGTGGAAATGATCCCATGGAAACATAGTAATAAAATCATGCTGCAGACCAGGTGTGGAAATTATCCCATGGAAACATAGTAATAAAATCATGCTGCAGACCTGGTGTGGAAATGATCCCATGGAAACATAGTAATAAAATCATGCTGCAGACTAGGTGTGGAAATGATCCCATGGAAACATAGTAATAAAATTATGCTGCAGACTAGGTGTGGAAATGATCCCATGGAAGTATGATCCACTTAATCACATACAAGCAAGAACAAATATTATACTCCATTTGTGCATTGTTAACTGAAATGCAAACACAAAAATAGATACACCATAAAGGTAGTTTATCATGAAGATGGCAAAAACAAAAGAAGCAAAGGCAGCAAAGGTGGAAAAACAAATTCTGACAAAAATGTAAAAATAGTTTTTGTTTGGCAATCATTTTTGTGCAAATAATGTTGTTTTTGTACATAATTAAGCATTCTTAGATATTCTTCTGCCAAGAAAGGGGAAGTAAGTTTGCTCCAGTTCATAGGTTCATAGGTTCATAGGTGTGTACTAGGCTAATGGCCCTGGAGTCTTTACAAACCTAGCCCATAGGATTACCCTGACATTGTGCAACCCAACCTTAGTTCCCAGTGCCTCTGTAAAGTAGAGCCACTGGAGTGATCCCAGGGTTGAATTTTCTATTTCCCATCCACTCATCAAGGTTTCTCTTGAAGAGGGCCAGTGAGGTGCTCTGTTTGACATGTATGGGAAGTTTATTCCATAGCAAGGGCAGTTTTTGAGTTATGAACCTGTCCCTCCAGCATGTTCTGTTGATTGTGGTAATGAGGTTGAGGTCACTGGAGCGTGTGGTGTAGAGGGATTGGGATTTCTTTAGATGTAGTATTTCTAACAGAACTGGATCAGACATGGCTTTGTATGGCAAGCAGAGATCACCTCTAAGTGGGCAATATGAGACAGAGAATAGTTGGAGTTTTTTGAGTCTGTCCATATAGGACAAGTGTTTTTAAGGCCTAGGATCCTCTTTGTGAGGTGCTTTTGCAGCCTCTCCAGTTGTTGCAGGTGTCTAGTGAGGTACATGCCAAATGGGGCATTGTACTCGATGATTGGTCTAATGAGGGAAGAATAGAGGGAGACAATGACCTCTTTCTTCCTGGATGCAAAACCCTTAGTAATGAGATATACCACATAGAAGGACTTTCTGACCACAGTGGCAATGTGGTGGTCAGAAGAGAGGGTGCTGTCAACCTGTGTTCCCAGATGTCTTATAACACCTTCTGTGTTCAGTGGACTACCATTGATGTGGTATTTCATGGGAACCGGGTTTTTCCCAAAGGGGATGACGACACATTTTTTGACATTGAGCTTAAGGCCATGGTTCTGACACCAGTCATTGGTCTCAGTGAGGCCTTTCTGTAGGATGTCAACATCACTTGGGGAGTTAATAATAGCTCACAACTTGCAATTGTCTGTGAACTTTGTCAGCCAGAGACCCTTTGTGTTGGCCAGGACTTTAGAGAAGTAGATACCAAACAGGAGAGGACCCACGACCGAACCCTGTTGGACTCCACTCATGACTGCTTGGCAGTCTGACTTGGAATCTGCTACTTTCACACTGTGGGTTCTATCTGTGAGCCAGTTTGCAACCCACCTAGTGATACAGGGGTTGATGCCTAGCTTAGTGAGTTTTTCTATGATTCCTGAATGGGAAATGGTATCAAACAACTTGGCCAGATGAAGGTAGGCTGTATGAACCACATTTCCTTCATCCACAACTCTGGTGACTGACTCAAAGAAGTTGACCAAGTTGAGCAGGCATGACCTACCCTTCACAAAACCAAACCATGTGGGATCCAGAATTTGGAGATTCCCTATATCCTTGGTTATTAGGACCATGACAATGTGTTCCATAACTTTGCATATCAGACTCATCAGACTAATGGGGCGATAGTTCCCAGGGTCTGTAGTCACTCCTCAAAATGAAACTTTCCCTACCAGACACTCCCAGTCAACAATTATAAATGAGGAATGTGACAGTACTTCCAATGCCAAGTACAGCTGGAACGTAAACTGTGTGTTAAGCAATTAATTCCAAAAGAATATGAGTTCAAATACTAAAGCTAATGACTTGACAACAGTTTTAACAGTGATATCCATGTTAATCACACAAAATATATAAAAATATATTTTAACTTAGTTATTATTAAATGTATCAGATATAAGCTCATGCAGACACCCTGCTTTCATTGATACAGTATAATTCAGTCACTTTCAAAATATCACATAAAGTTTGGATAGGGAAGTGTGTCTTGCAAGCAAATATGCAGATTCACATATACGATGCCTATTATGAACCACTACTGAGAGAAATAAATATGTCTGAGATAGGAAAGAAATGGCAAATGGAAATAAAACCTTCAAAGTGTAACATGCCAAAAGTCATCTTCCATTTAGGGGGGAGACAAAATCAAATGGAAACTATTACATCAATTAAATAATCTGAACCTTCCAAGCCCATGGAAATAATTAAAGATTCAATGAAATCTAAAAATGAAATTCTCAAGGAATGGAGAAGAACTCTGGAATAAACTTCCACTGGACATAGTTGGAACATTAAATTATATGACATTTAAAATTCAGTTTAGAGTGGAATTCATGAGGGCCTGTAATGGTGTAGTATAAATGTTCCAGAATGCAAAAAGCTCTGCAGCAACAGGGACAAGTTAACAAAAACAGATATGCAAAGTAGCTCTTAGCAGTACAGTGCCAAGCAAGGATGAATCAAAGTATAGAGCACAACAGGTCTACTTTGTTTCATTGAAAGCTCATTTCACTGAATTTCAATCCACCCTGACCAAATCACTGAAAGCTCAAATTACTGAAAACTCATTTCACTGAAGTGAAGTACTGCAGTGTGTAGAGTACTGTAAGGCAAGTAAAAGGTATATGCCCTTTTCCCCAGTTTGGGTTTATATTGTCTACTGCAAAGAGTTAGTCATTGGTGTTGTAAGTATGCATGTCTATGGTTTAAAATGTATTGTTTTGAAGGATTACGTGAAATATAACATAAAATCAAACTAGGTGCTGGCTACGCCCACCACACTTCCCAATGTGGGGGCTGTACCCCCCCCCCAAATATATACTAACTCCAGGATCACACTACAGTGGGGAAAAGGGCATATATATTTTACTTGCCTTACAGTACTCTACACAGTGCCAGTACTTCACTTCAGTGAAATGAGATTCAGTGAAATTAGTTTTCAGTAATTTGAGCTTTCAGCGATTTGGTCAGGGTGAATTCAAATTCAGTGAAATGAGATTTCAATGAAACAAAGTAGACCCAGCACAATATATACAATGTACTGCATATTATAGAAGAATATGAACCAAAGGCCAGCACCATGTAAAAAGTAAGCAATAAAGAAAGTAAAGACCAAGAAAGAGTGACAGATAGAAAATAACATATTAATATACATTGCATGTAAATGAATGGATATGACTGTATAATGCATAACTGGTACAGACTAGCACAACAGGGACAAGAAGTCAGCTTTATAAATAGTTTTTGTAAGCAATTCTAAAGTCCAATATAAAACAAGATAAATATAATACAATGTTTCATATATGGTTCTATGATGAAACACCTACTTCCTGAAAGACAATGAGCTGAAAGGGCAAAAAACAATGACTGAAACATACAATGGTGAAAAAATAAAATTTAAATTTTTTTTGGACTAGGACAAGTCCTCTTCACCACTTACACCACTGAACTTATATATACCAGCAGTGAAAAAACAAAACACATGACTAAAATAAATAGATCACAGGCATGCAATATACAGAATACAGTAACAGTATGTAATACATGTAAAACTTCATAAATGTAGTTGTAAAATACTAACACAGGGAAGCAGGTCCCTATGTGCATACCTCATTTTATTTTTAAATTCTAAATATGAGGTCACACAGATATTAGGAAAGGATGATATACATTTCTTTTGTAACATCAGTTCTAACTTTTATCCTGAGATTACAAAGCTTTGAAAGTAGAATATAATAGTAGAATTAGGGGGAAGAGGCACAACAGATTTGACGCCTATTGAAATGTGGAAAGTCAGTTACATATATAGATTAATTGACTGAATACACACAATCCAAACTGCAAAAATTGAATTTACCTATTTACAGTAAAGTGATGAATTATTGTATGAAAATATTACTGTCACACAACATTTAACACAAGTTTATGTATGACATCAGTCCAATACTGGGAAATACAAAAAGAAGTAGCATGAATTCACACCAGTACTTTTTACTTCTGGCAAATCCATGTCTTAATCTCCTGTCAGTCTTTCATTCATCAGTTTAACCATAAAAAAAAAAAAAAAATTAAGTCTTTAGATCTTCTTCTTCTTCTTTAAGCTTTTCCCGTTAGGTGTTACCACAGTGGAACAATGGTCTGCAGAACACTTGGCAGTGGAGTTTTATGGTGTCGACTTACCAGCCTGGTGCCCAACCTTCCAAAGAAGGCACACAGCACACCTTGGGCCTATTTAGAGTGTCCAATCTACCTGCACCATGTCTTTGGAATGTGGGAAGAAACCAGAACACCTGAAGGAAACCCACATGACCACAAGGAGGACATGCAGACTCTGCACAAACTATACCCCAGCCAAGAATCAAACTGGAGAACATTTTGCTGTGAGGCAGCAATGCTAACCGCTGTATCACTGTGGTTTTTGATACTCATTATTGTTATGTGAGGGAATTAAATATAGTGCATGGATAAAAGGCCTGTGCTGATGCAATGCCCTCAAGAGATGTATAGTGTTAAGCCCCAGCTGAGAGACATGCATTTGTCCAATCCAGAAATCACGTGGTAAATAATAACTACATATGAGACAACACTGCATATGCTTTGTTCTATGATATACCAAGGTGTAAGGGTGTTAGGGTTACTACCTATCCTTTTTTATGCAGAATAGTCCTAATTTGGGTGGATGCATCCAGCAGGAGAAAAAAAAAAGACAAACGTCTTGAAGTTGTTGGACAACAAGAATTCCTAAGTTTCTTTTAGCAGTTGTATAAAGCAAATATTTTATATTTTAAACACCTATATGTGCACATATGACATACCACTAAGAAGCATGGCAGTAACCATGTGGTTACTGGCACAGAGGAGGACCCATCTGGGGAAAAACATCAGTAAGTAAACACCCATAAATTGAAAGGCTGTATGTGCACCTAAAGTTCAGTGGGCTGTGAGAGCACACAGCAAACAAAGAGACCTATAGCTGGCACAGTTAAGGTGTCCAATAATATGCCAAAAAATGAATTCAAGGAAAGCAGCAGGATGCTGTGTGCGTTAGGTGAAAAGTGTCTCTAGAAGGTACTCACAGCAGAATGAAGAAAAAGTATATCCCAGATGACAGGAGAATAAGCATCTATGTTCCATTGTACAAGAACAAAGGGGACATTCACAACTCGCACTGCATGAAAATACTGAGAGTTCAACTGACAAACGAATGTACAGAGTAGTAGGAAGTAAGATGGCAGATCAGTGCTTTGGATTCAGGACAGCATGAGCACCATTGACAGGATATTTGCGCAAAAGAGATAGTTGAAAAAAAGCTAATGAGTAGGAAAGAGAACAAATGGACACTCCTAGATTTGAAGAAGGCATTGGACAAGGTCCATAGAAAGCTGATTTGTGCAATCCTGGGGGTTTGAAGTCCTAGAAATCTTGGAGAGCTATGTAGAATGACACAAGTACAAATGGTGTTCAGGCTCGCAGAGGGGTTCCCATTCGGGATGGATGTGCATCAGTGTTCAGCTCTGAAACTGTTGTTAATACTGGTGATGGACTACTTTAGCAAATAGTTTGGAGGAAACAGCTCAACAAAGCTGATGTATGCAGATGATGTGGTATTACAACCAGCCTCTGAACAAGAACTTCAGTAAATAACAAGAGAATGGAATGCAATACTGACAGTATGTAAGATGAAAATGAGAAAATGCAGCATGGAAAGGCAGACACATGACTAGCTTAAGAATACAAATTAATGTTTAATAACGTGAATACAGTGGTGAGGTAACTATGCTGGCAAATCTTTAGTAGCTTGTGTTAGTGAAAATAGGATCTGTGGTTTACTTATTGCCAGTAATGAGTACCTGTATCACCAGTCCAACTCCAATTTGTTTATCATGGCAGCTGTGGCAACAGATGTGACATTGTGATGAGGTTCTGGACCTGATGGTCTTTACACCTGTGCATACTGGTGCAGTGCACTGCTATGATCCATGGCATCATAGGCACATTCCTAGCCATAAGTCTGTTGACAGGACCTCAACCCTGAATGTGGGCAAGCCAGAGTGGTAGCACCCATGATACCCATTGTGAACAACTTTGTTAGGCCTTGATGCACAGACCCCGTCCTCTACTACCCTGGGCTCATGAAATCCAGCCTTGGATGGTCCAGCATGATCATCAGTTTACTGAACATCTGCATGTTCACCTACGTAGACCCAGTGGAAGAAAGCAAAATGTCATCATGCATGTAAAAAAAATCTGCTAGCGATCTATTCTGCAAGAATAACAATGCTGATAGTCTGAGAAAGTTCTTCTGAAAAACACAGTGGTATATGGAAATGTATTATCCTTTTATTAATTTTGTTTGTTTACACTTAGATGGATATATATATTCTCAGCCCCCACTTAGTTATAGGATATTTAATCAAATAAAGCAATGCATTTACATAATAAACATTACAAAAAATACTATTTGATTGCATACTGAATTTGGACTGAGATTATATCTTTAATAGGCACAGAAAGCTATTATATGGTCTGATGACAACTTGTATATTTTTGAGGTTAATAGTGCCTGCTGTTGCTGGTAATCATTATGGATCTAAGTGTGTGACTGGAATGAAATGACATAGGAAGCATTCTGGAAATAGAGCTATCAAATAACCCCACAGCATTGTGATAGACGGATACATTTCTAGAATGGTTATTCAGAGTGAAAACAAGCACAAGCTACAGGTCAAAATAGATGAAATTCAATAATTTATCTGAACATTTTTTTGGTCAGAAGTTAAATAGGTTTGGACCTGTGATGACAAAGGCTTTGTATGACAAGGCCATGCACTACATGGAGGGATGTTATTAATGATAACTAGGCCATTGTAGAAGTATAGATTCATTGCTTCATAGGTGTTAAAAGACACTGACACCTTGCCAATATCCACTTCTCAGGGTGAACCTCCATTCTCCAAAAAATATGCATGTAAGGATCAGGGATGGAATTTGGAAGTAAGTTTATTGTCAAGTGGTGAGCAATAGCTGAGATGTAGCAGTTCCACATAAGAGTTGCAAATATATATCTGGCTTGTAGGTTAATAGGTAGAGTGTTAGCTTTGGAAACAGATACATAGTGGTGTTAATCCTTGAGAGATCCAAACAGATAATAATGGCTATGTTCAGGAAATTCTGCAGTTTAAAGATGTTCAGTGATGTATTACTGATTATTGGTATGTTTACTGATGTATTACAGATTATTGGAATGTTTACTGATGTATTACAGATTATTGGTAAGGTGCGGTTTTGGACTAGAAGTAAGATGGAGTTAACCAAAAAATTTAATTTTGACAATCAGTTTTGATATAATGTTAATAATTATATTTGGGAATTTGCAGATTGTTGTGTCAACATGAGGTTAGCGCAACTGAACAAGAATGGCCTTTAGTAATATTATACCCAAAAACATTTGCAGTATAATACCTCTTTTTTAACAAAGTCTGAACCCAATGCCAGCAATGTGCACAATGAGCCTCATACCAACACGCACTCCTGTAAAAAACAGCAGAGCCAATGTGCCCTCATTACTAGAACAAGGCTAAACTATTGTTGTCATCCTAAACCTCTGAATCCTCCATACATGGAAAAAGGCACCAGAACCTAGCCTGCATATCTGTAGTGATACACAGTCTCCATACAGCCGATGTGCTGTCAAACTCTGCATCTCTTCCAGCTCAATGCCATTGGCCACGGGCAACAGCTGCAGCCTACCCACTAATAACTGACCAGAATGGTTGACTTTCTTCTTCTTTAGACATTGCCATGTAAGTGAGATCCCCTTTCCCTATTGAATATGCAGTCTTTCCATATGAACAGCAGCTTGTATGTAAAGTACCCAGTAGCATGCAATTTGCTACAAAATTAAATAAAAATCTCTTCTGTGGTTCACACCAGATGTGCCACAGTCGTGTATCTCTTTGCAGTCATTTAGATCTGCTCTGCTCAAAGATCATCAGTCTCCATGACTTCAGCAAGCTTCTACTATACTTATTAGCTCTATAGAATTATGATATATATCATATGTAGACCTTCTGGAGCTTTATGTAAGGAGTTTCTGAAAATGCTTTGAAAAATAAATACTTGTTGTAGATCATTAAACTTTTCTATTTGTCAGTGGCACCTCTGTACAACTGTTAGCACTCTGAATGCATAAGCTGTACATCTGTCCTCCAATTACAGCACTGAATCAAGTCCTTTCTAACCAGCATCTACTTTTAAAATTGTCACTAGAGTCACTCCATAGTAATTGAGACTTGGTGTTGTACTTGTTAGATTTTTCAGCAAATCAAAACTCTTATAGTTTTCTTAACTAATACCTTACTATATCATGTTCTAGTAGCTTTCTTAGTGGTAAATAATAAACTAAGACAGATATTAGACCATGCCTAAAGGACTTCAAGAGAGATGCCATTTCAGTATGTTTCTGCATATTTATAATAGCTTTAAATTTGTCTGTATCCAAATGAAGACTATCTTCAGTCAAGACATGAAACACGAACTTCAGAAAATGTGGTATTTTTGGCGTTTTGGCCTAGTGAGTTTCAAACCTTGAGATCTTTGTTCTTCTGCTTGTAGCACCCCAGACTAGGAGGCAGCTGTTGGTTACTCCATCCTTCCCTTCAGCTGTAGATGCTACTTCACTGTGGAATATGACAAGAGTTGAAGCAATTCCCATAACTAGACTTATGAATTTGCAATGGTGCAAAGATTAGCAGACCCTTCCCCTTATATCACACATACAGAAACATCTGAAAATAAATTTCCCCACCCCCTGCCCCAAGAGACATTGCATCACAATATATAGCTGAATCCCATGTTTCTTCCCCCAAGTAGACAAGATTCTAGACATATCTATATTAATAAACTCTTTTTTCCCCTTTATGTCACAAGCCACAGATGAGAATGTAATATTTCTTCCCATCCTGCCACTAAGCTTTTCATGTGTTGTTGTTGTTTGTCTTTTGGGGTCGTCACAGCGGATCTCCAGTCCACTAATGATTGGCAGTAGATTTTTACGAAATGCCGATATGCCAGCTCGATGCCCAAAATTCAACAAAGGCACGCCCATTTACGCACACATGTGTACTACCCTAAAATTATATCGTCATCATAAACATGAAATTGCCATGCTGCAAAAAAAAAAAAAGTGAAGAAGAGTCTTATGACACCTGCCTCATTCTCTGTATGTCTTTTACAATGGCATAGTTATCATTAACAATATCCCACTATATGAACATATTTCCTAGGCTATGCACTATGGGCCATAATCTGGGCAAAACATCTGCAGAATACCGACAAACGAACTGCCTTCCAAATGTAAGCACTTTCAACCCTGTCAGTGTTATACACTACTGTATTCCAAGCAGTATGAAACTTTATATGACTACAAATTCAGCAAACCTTGAATCCTGGTATCCACACGAAACGTATTTTATTGTAAACTGGACCAAATACAAGAATAAAAATACAATCCTTAACACAGGCACTAAGCGCTTTCACCCTTTTGTCCTAGGGCATCATCAGAGTACTTTATATGACTACTTTGAAACATTTCTAAATAATAAATCTCATCTAACCACTTTGAAACATATATACAGAACAAACCATAACTCCTGCTGAGAAGTTCTGTTTTAATATACATGATGCATTTTATACAGTTACACACCATTGCTTAGCTGTACATCATCTGAGTGCATGAAGTGGCTAAAATGTCTAATTTAAAACTATGCTTCCCAGCTGGAACTGGATGGATTACATGGGGTATTACGGCATTATGTGTTTTATACAACCTCATGCATATATCTAAAAAAGTTTTAGCATGTGCAACATGCCTGGGCTCAGTTCTGCAAATACACACTCTGGTTAACCCTGCAAAGTGCTTTGTAAGCTCTCCAAGACAAAAATGCAAGAATGCTGAGAATGCAGAGGAGTGCTAACACCAGACTGTACTTGTCGGTGGTGTATAACCTTGAGCAGTATAGCCATATTAAATGCAAAAGCCTTAAGGCTGATTAGGCTGATTTGCACAGATTTATGTGAAGCCAATTTATGTAATTTAAAAGAAAGTCATAAGCTTGCAGAGGCTATATACATGCTAAGATGCATTTTAAATATGCACAGCTGGCACGGCAGTTTGCACAACATTACACTGTGAAGCTGTTTAAGTGTTATTACAAGAAACAACACCAGAAACATGCTATGTTTCATACAATATGCTCTGCCGCAGGAGAATGATATCCTTAACTCATACCTTCGCTCATATCAATGACAACAGCCTTCTGTTGCCCTTTGCTTCTACCTTTTCCCATTGTAACATATCTTTTCATTTTGATGGAGCATGTAAAACTTAGGATTTTTTCCCTCTTACTACAGCTGAGCATTTGTTATGTATATGTTATCTGTTGCTACACCCAATAAAAGTTAGAAACATGTATTTTTTTGAACTGTATACTGCAGCATTTGGTTCACAGTCCCTACTAAAACTAAAGGCTATGGCATCTCTGTATCCAGTAAGCATCACAGAGACTACTGTGTGTCATCCTTAAGGAACTCAACAATAGTGTGAGTTTTATCTGATATTTACAAATTCATCTGTTCAAATATTCAGCCATAAAAATCTTACATTAGAGCAGTGTTTCATGTCCCAACTGGTGATTTGCCTGCAGTCTGTTTCCATGATGGTATGCATTCATGAATTTTAATAGGCTATTGCAATGTCATGAAAAAACGGTAGTTACTTTAAACTCATTCTTATATCAGTATGTTTTTTTTAAAGAACCTATCCATATAGTTTTTATTTATATAAAAATCATGTAACTGAAGTTATTTTGTACTCAGAAACAGAAGTTGGTCACCCACCTTATTGTTATTATTAGTATTAGTAGTTTATAGGTGTTTAGTAGGTTAACAACAACAACTGGACCTTTTATAATCCTAGCCAAGCATCCCAGTTGTATCTCACAAGTTTATGTGCTTTAGAGGTTATTTTAAGTGGTATATGGAATATAGTTTAAGATTTACAGGTGTCCCTGTCCATTAGAGATGTATGTGATAAACTCAAGGTTTAGTTCTGATTTCCTATCCACTGGTCCAGGTTTCTCTTGAATAGGATTAGGAGAGAGCTCTGTTTCACATGGATAGAAAGCCTGTCCTAGAAAAGGAGACTTCTTTGAGAAACATACCTCACTCTCCAATGTGTCCTATTTATGTCACACACAAAGTTTAAATCCATAGGGCAAATATTTCTGATGTTATTCATTTTGTGGATATGCAAAGGATCTATCAGAGTGGGATCCAAAAACCTCCTTTATACCAGACATACATTGCCTGGCAAAAGTTTGTAGGAAACAGCATATAGAGATGGGACTTTGAGGTGATTTGCATAGGACATTATGTTTATGCCCTGTGTTCTTTTCTGAAGAGCCTTTGTGGATGTTCTATTTGTGGAATGTGACTGGTCACATACATACTGAAGGGGTTGTTGTATTCAATGATGGACCAGATGAGGGGCAAATACAGTGGAACAATGACTTCCTTGGAGCTAGCTGCCATGCCCTTACTTATAAGTTGAGCAACACAGAATATTGTTATTAGTATTATAATTATCAATATTATTATTATTATTATTACTACTATGGTTAAGTATTATGACTGACTCTCTGATCATAACCAGCTTAGTATGTGTTTACAACATGAATGTCAGAAAATGTGCCCAAGAGTAGAGTAATGGTGAATTTTGGCATCCATGTTGATACCACAATAAGTAGTTATAATTGACTGTGCCTTAAGAGTAGAGTAATGGTGAATCTTGGCATCCATGTTGATAACACAATAAGTAATTATAATCGACTGTGCCTTAAGAGTAGAGTAATGGTGAATCTTGGCATCCATTGATAACACAATAAGTAGTTATAATCGACTGTGCCTTAAGAGTAGAGTAATGGTGAATCTTGGCATCCATGTTGATAACACAATAAGTAATTATAATCGACTGTGCCTTAAGAGTAGAGTAATGGTGAATCTTGGCATCCATTGATAACACAATAAGTAGTTATAATCGACTGTGCCTTAAGAGTAGAGTAATGGTGAATCTTGGCATCCATTGATAACACAATAAGTAGTTATAATCGACTGCGCCTTAAGAGTAGAGTGATGGTGAATCTTGGCATCCATTTTGATAACACAATATTTGTCTATAATCGGAGTAATGCAATCATAATTCTTTGTAGTGTATTATCTGTTGCATGAACTCTCAGTTACAAAACAAAAAGGGTATATATTGCAAAGTAAAAACCAGTAACCAACCTCACGATAGAGTAAAAATAGAACTTCTTCAGAACAACCTACTGAGATGTAGAACTTCTTTAAATACCCATACACCACCAGCCCTAAATAATAACAATTATTCATTTAATAATTCTAAATATTATATATATATGAAATTATAATAATAATATAATAAATATATTAAATATATAAAACATGAAAAAAAAAATATATATATATATAATATAAAATAAAATATAATATATATATATATATACACACACATATATTGAGTTAATAATTGTGCTTCAGTTTATTAAACACAACACAAAAATTGTACATAGATAAATTATTGATAATACATACTTATATTGATACATCAATAGATAAATAACCATATAAATAATATATACCACCAATACTAATAAATTCATTAAGTCCAGGGTATTGTGAGCATTTAAAATGATTACTATCATATTTGTACCGTGGTTATCAGGTACTTACATGTAGACACACACCACACACTTTAAATTACCAGGTTTAAAAAAAAAATTTTTTTTTAACATTATTATTTAAACAAAACAAACAAAAAGGATGTGTCTTTTCCTGAAATACAAAGGTAACTTGTCCTTTGAATTTCACCATTGTGTATCAAGCTTTTATATCAAAATTCAATTTTTATTAACTATATTCTTTATACTGCATGATGTATTATTAAATGTGGTAATATACAATTTAAATATATATATTTATATATTTTTTTCAAATCAACCTGTTGATCCTTGTCATTAGTTGGTCAATGTTGTTCATACTATTCAATTAAGCCTTATAAAATCCAATCATTATTTTTTTTACCAATCATTTTTCTAATATTTCTACAAAATTCACTTTTAACCCCCTATTTAAAAAAACAATGAATATAAAGTGTTTTACAGCTTTTGCAACTTAAAAACCACCCAGACAGTGGCAAGAACCTAAGAGCCTGTCTACTCTTAGATGCCTAACTCTACCATACTGGGTTTTTTTTTTTTTGTCTTTTTTCATGGCAGTGAAGTCTCTTTGAACTTTTAAAAGCCATTTTAGCTTGTTGATGCTATTTTGGGGTAGCAGTGAACACTTTGCATGCTCTAGCACAAGAGTGGAGCTTAAAAGCATTGAAAGGTATTCAACAATATTCTGATAAGATGTTTCCTACATAAGTAAGCTGCTTAAAAGTTGCCTTATTTATGAAAACTGAGAATAATCACGGCCTTCATGTACTACACTATTAATATTATGCTTCATGTGTTACACTATTAATATTATTACGTTGTTCTCCCCTCTGGCGTTATAGCCACTTTATTCAGTCTTAGCATGCTGGTGATACAAGAAAAGACATGTCAGCAGAGATAACCTTGAGCAGCACAGCAGTACTGAATGCTAAAGCTTTAGGGATGATTTGCACAGATTTATGTGAAGCCATTTTAGCTCATTTCAATGGAAATCACATGCTTGCAGAGCTTAGTAATATGCAAAACTCTTCCACATGTCACTGGAGGCTTCTTAAGGTAAACATTGCTGGAAAAGTCCATATAAGATCAGACAATCACGAATAAATATCAGGAGTGAATTATGTGATAATTTCAAGTTAAAAAAAAATCAAAGAAATGCTCACATAAAGTTTTCAAGTTTATGCTTCACTTAAAACTTTCACTGAAAGATTTAGTAGAATTATTTATTTACATATTTACTTTTTTATTGTTTTAGTTTTAGTAGTAATTTTATTCAAATACTAGAAAAAACCTATGGACTTATCAAGCAGATCTCACTCCTATAGTTACAAAAGAATATTCAAAATTCTTTTGATTATACATTAATAAACAATAACAAAGGCATGAAAATTATACCTTAAAATTAATATTACAGATGATGCCAATTTAGAAATATTATTACTTGGAAACAAGTAATTACTGGTAGCTTAAGAAAATTGTGCCACATGAACTATTTATCTATCTATGCATCTATATCTGTATAATCAGATTGCTCAAGAATCTACAGTATCATTAGATGCATGTCATACAGGATTAAATGCTAGCAATGATTGTGATTTAAATAATACTGACAGTGGAATAGTATCTAAGCGTATTCAAAGCTACACTTCCTCCAAGCTAAGGAGGAAAGCTTTCAGAGAACCCAGACTGATCTTAAAAAATGTTTTACACTATGTATTGTGAAGTATTATTGGAATAAATAGCCCCCTCACACAGAAATAAAACATGTAGCTAACCTAAAAGTTATAACTACTCTTCAGAAACACAAGCATCATAGTTAAGGTATTAATTTTTCATAACTCTCACATGCAAAAGAAAAATACTGCTACCACTACTACTAATATTAATAATATTTCATTTTAGTAGGTATGCTGGGACATTGCTTGACAAATCTGACTATCCAGCCAAATGTAAAAGTTCCTCACCTGTAGTCTGTTGAAGCAATTTGCAAAATATTTCAAGTCAGTAAAGAAATGACAGTAATCAGTAGCACACAAAAAGATCTGCACATGTAGCAAAACATAAAGTTTGTTGTATTCATTTAATTTTATATTTTTATTTACTCTCAGCTGTATGGGTTAGTGCCACTAGACCATTTGCCTCTTGTCAGGAGTGACCCAAGGTGTTAATCATAATAACTAGGGAGATTTGGCTGGGGCATCAGGGAACTTCCCCTACTCTTGGTAGTTGGGGGAAGGATTTGTGTGTTACACATCCTGACTTCATGTTTTCTGTCCAGGCATGGAGGCAGCCATGATGAACAGGAAGAAAATATGGCTGCTTCAGCTTTGGCTGAAAATGAAGTGAAGGTAGATGAAAATGTTGTTGAAATGGTAGAATCGCTACCAGAAGTTTTTTTCTGATGCCGTGGGTGCAGAAAAAACAGTGATATTGAAAGAAAAGGAGATTGTAGCTGTAACAGAAATGGATTCAGAGGAAAACTTTCAGATGAGATTGTTTGAAGGAAAGACCGTTACCTCTGAGAAATGCATAATTACAACCCTCCAATCGGGAGGGTTGTGTGATGATTATTTGGAAGAAATGGCAAACCAAAGTGAACCAGAAAGTGGAGCAGCAATTTCATGGAGTGACATCATGAAGAAAATAGAAGAAGAAAAAGGAGAAGAAGCGACTGTGCCAGAAAAAGTTCCAGAGACAAAAACTTATGCACAAACTGTGGGAGAAGGAGCAAAGAAGAAAGAAAAAATAAAAGAAGCAAAAAAAGAAGTATACAGTACATATCAGCTGTAAAAAAGAAGAAAGTTTGGGCAGGTATAAGGTTTGGGACTTTGTCATAGCACCTCTGGGTGTCAAAGCAACATAGGTAAGAGCATTCATTTTAATTAATAAGGAGACTGTCTGTGACTTGATATTTGAGACTTGACAGGCCATTGAAATTTTTTGGGTGCATAAGAACAAAAGAGAAATATTTATCCATGGTCAGAATATGTTGTACAAGGTTTTTACAGACAAACAAAAAAGGAATAATGATCCAGTTTAGAACTAAAGTTGAAGCAAAAGAACTGAAAGAGCATGTGCTAACTATACATAAAGAAGTAATGGACACTACAAAAATATATGATGAAAGAGGACTATGGACTGGGGGATGGGAATATGGAGTAATACTGAAAATGGAAAATTATAATGTTATGCACATATCTAGTATTATTGATGTTCATGGTACTAGGGTTTTTTTACAGGGGTCAACCAAAAACTTGTACGTTTTGGGGAAAAATTATCATTTAATCAATGAATGTGATAAAAAAATGTTGCTTATGTGGTAAAACAGGGCATAATGCAAATAAATGTGATTTAAAGTACAAAAAATGTGGCAATACTGGTAATTTATGACTAGAATGTGAAATGAATGTGCAAGAAAATGAAAATGACATTATATAGGATAAAGAGATAGTACAATGTGTTATACAAGAAAATGTACAAAAAGATGTAACTATAAAAGAGGATATACATGAAGTTAAAGAAAGTAACAAGGAAAAAGAAACAGAGGAGACAAGTGAGGAAGAAGCTGACTGGTGCACAGTAAAAAATAAAAAGAATTTGATAGGGAAAAGAGTTAAAGAAAGGAAAAGAAAATTAAAAAAACATAATGCATTAAGAATGTAAGAAAGGAAAGGGATAAACATTTTATTATGCTAACTGTTCTTAAAAGCTAAAAATATTAGCTTTAAATATGGACAATGAGAGAAATCTTAAAAAGAATAGCTCTGGGATTTAGGAAGCCAATTTTTCCATGCAGGAACAATGTAGCCATTCCTGCATGGAATATGGCATCCGAGCGATCTGGCAAATAGCTGATCTGATGTGCACAAGCGTGCCTACACTGTTCCTGCACAAATATGGCTGAAGACTGCTAATTATCTCATTTCCTGGTAAAAAACATGCAAACGAGGTATATTAGCAATTCACCAAACAGCCAGGTATCCATGCAGGAACAGTGTTATTTACAGAAATGTATTCGGTTACTAACCAAATACATTTCTGCAAATAAAACAGAGGCATGCCAGCTCTCAAAAAAGCATGTATTACAGTGGTTAGGCATGCCAAAGCATGAAAAACTTTTTATTTGTTTTAAAAATCAAACTTTTTTTGGGGGGGCTGATCTCGGCTGTTTAAGCATAAGGCAACTGGGATCGGGCGGAAAATAAAAAAAAAAAGGTGAAAACTCAATTTTAAGGGAAATCTGCATTTTGCCATTATAGTCTATGGCATGCAGAATGAAAACAATGCCAGGGAACAGTGGTTGTCAAGGGGAAAGGCTCTGTGTAAGTGCAGTAACTATGGACTAAGGCAGCGGGGTATGCAAATGAGGGGAAATTTACTGAATAACAAAAATCTTCTAAGTCCCAAACTGCACCTAACTGTGTTGGTGCTCTAGCATGATGGTATAACTAGGAGGAGCAATAGACATGAAAAGGGGCTGTGTAAGGCATGTTGTAAGCACATTGGAACCCTAAGGTGCAGAGATAAGCTTAGCTAAGCACAGCTAACCAAGGGTGTGTGCCTGAGGCTGTATTGCCTTATTCCATGAACTGAAGACTGTTTTCCTGCCCAGTGGAGGGCCATTTCTTAATGTTTACATAAGTTAAATGGGTTTGAGTGGTGTGCACCTTGTCTAAAAAAAAAAAAAACAGGTGGCAATAGCAGGACTATTTACATTTTGGCACAGGGTTTGCGCATGGCTCGCATCAGGGCTTAAAAGGGGAGGAAATGGGAAGGGGAAAAAGAAAAAAAGGAAACATTGCAGAATTGAAGCAATCAGGTACAAATAGCATAGTTGGCAAGTGGAATGCTCATAGTCAGCCAATCATGCAGGCAGCATCTGCAGCACAACACTATAAAGTATGGAAACATCTTACAGTCTGTTTTTTCCCACAAACTCTGCACCATTGGTGTATACATGCGGGGGAATTTTAACTGGAAAAATGTTAGTGGCTGTCATTGCTTTGATCCATCAGTATGTGCTAGAGGATGACAGCGAAGAGGAGGATAATGCTGATAACCACCACAGACCAAGGAGGAGGAGAAGAGTGTTCAGACCAAGGGTAACCTACCAGTTTTACATGATCTGGAGATAGTAGAGCACTACAGGGTGGACAGAGACATACTTCATCAAATCACTGAGCTGTGCCAGCCTCAACTCAGACCTAGAACTAACAGAGGGGAACCCATCCCAGTGGATACCAAGGTATGTGTAGCCTTACAAATTCTAGCTACAGGTACTTTCCAAAGACCTACTGGGGACATAATGAGGGTCTCACAGGCATCTGCATCCAGGATACTCCAACAGTTCCTGGATGGCATGCTACCACATGCCGGTGAGAACATTTACTTCCCCAACACCTGTAAGGAGAGGACCAGCAATATGCATCTCTTCCACCATGTAGCAGAATACCCAGAGGTACTAGGTGCCATAGACTACAAGCACATCCACATCAAAGCACCACACAGTGAACAGGGTAGGGTCTATATAAACCACAAGGGGTTCCCTTTAATCAACTGCCAGGTCATGTGCAATGCCCAGGGCATTATCATGAATGTGTGTGCTGGCAGCCCTAGAAGCTATCACGATTCCCACATCTGGCATTCATCACAGCTGTACCAGGAATTTGCCAGTGGGGGCATCCTGTATGGCCATCTGGTGGGGGATGCTGGCTATATACTGGAGCTGTGGATGATGACACATATCAGAAATGTGCACACATGCACATACACACACACACACACACACACACACACACACACACACACACACACACACACACACACACCAGAATGCCATAATGAGGCACACGAACAAACCAGGATCATTATAGAGCATGTGTTTTGGATGCTCAAGTCATGGTTCTGCTGCCTTGACATATCTGGTGGAGCCTTGCAGTACTCTCCAGCCACATGTGTGCACATGTTCATAGTATGTGCCATGCTACACGGTATAATCCTGTGGAAACAGCTGTAGCAGGAACAGCATGGGGAAGGACCACACAGCCCACCACCATTGCCATGGTCCCCACAGACACAGAGAGACTCACAGGAGGAGGCCCCTAAGCCTGCTCCCATAGGCAGATGGAGGTATGCCCAGTATGCTCAGGCTTTGGCAAAGAGGTAATGCATAGCACACACACACTGACACTGTAGGGACCCCAGGGACTGACACCTCTCTCTGACACACACACACAGTAAAATGGATGACACACACATTACATTACCTGTTACTTACCATGTGTAGGCAGTGTACTGTATACATCCAACATAGGCGGCCTTCAAGCACCATCCTCACAACTGCCTCAAGCACAAGGTAAGTCAGTCTTCTTAACAATAAATGAATGGATTAGTATGCTCTGCTAGCATATCTATGGTAATGCTGCATGCATGCAAAGGAAAGGGGTGGCCTACTGGAATAGCAGCACACAACCAACAGCTATGTCTGACACCAGGACATGTCTGGCCAAAACTGGCCTCCACACATTATGCAGTAGTACCCAAGGTGGCAAATTCCACTGCAGTATGTGTGGGGACAACTAAATGGGGAGTCATAGGTCACAGGCATGGATGTCAGGGTGGGGATCCCATAACCACCCCTCACACCCACACAGCATGTCAGCTGTAGAAAACCACAGAGAAATGTCTGGTAAAGGCACACAAATGGCAGCAATGTTGACTTAACCACCTACAGACTTACACAGTGATAGCACAGCAGGACCTGCAGTTGCAGTAAGACTATGAAGGGTAAGAAGCCTGAAACTCAACTGTATGCCAGTACAATCTGACCTGGGCTCTTTCCTGATATGCCTCTAGTCCCCAAGATGGGGTACAATAGCATGGTAAATGGAACCAAAATGTAAAACAAATATCAGCACAGTCTGTGCAAATGCGTACAGTTGACAGGTCTCCCCTCCCCATATACCCACACAAATGTAGTAACATATGTTTGCAGGAAAATAGCAGCATAGCACACATTGGCAGGGCTGTACCAATGCACATGAAAACATGTTGCCTGGCCACAATATGCAAGGGTCAATGAGCTATGTGTATGTGTGGTTAATACTGTTTGGATTTGGCCAGCATGTTCTCCTGCCAGTTGTCTTGTAGTGCCCTAGGTACAGTGCTGCCTTTGACAGGGCCATGTGCAGATAACTGTAGTGCCATCTGTTATGCATGTCAGTGACACCCACTGCTCTGCTACTGACACACCTGGAAGTCACAGTGCTATGTGGAATATACTACACATATTAGTGACATCTTGAAGGATGTGTAGCAGAGGTGCCAAGGCTTTTGTGAATATAAGTGCTTTGTGGTACTGTTGCCAGTGGTCATTCTCAATAATCCTTTTTTTATGTTTGCTTTTACATAAAATGGACATGCCTGCACAGTTGAATGCACTCTGTACACACACCCATAACTCCCAACCTCTGACAGCAAGATGTCCTGACAAGGGCAGAAGTAAAAGTGGAACAAAGGCACAATGATAGGCATATGTTGTAAGTATCACCCTTAGAAAGTTTGTACGGTGAGGGGTTTGCAGTAGTGGAAATTGTCTGAAGGTTATGTATTCTGAAACAGTAATGTCTGTATTATTTTGTAACATCACACTTCAATTATATGTAACTAACTTGCCATAAAAACAAAAGTTTACGTAGAAAGGATGAAACCTTTAGCTAAACACCTGGACAACCTGCCAAAAATGTGCAGGTGAGAGGTATTCCCACACAAGGATATGAAATCTCAGATTAGAAAGCTACCACACAAGCAGGAGATCCCCAGGCAGTATATCACCAGGTTGCTCGACTATTTACACAGCCATGTGTCATTACTACACTGGCTGTAGCCACACCTCACAAATGGCCTTTTTGGGCAAGAATTTACATAGTTGCCCTCATAATATTGGTCTATGCCCCATACAATTAGTATTCCTCTGGTAAAGCACTGTGATGATCTGAGGATGTCTGGCACTAGGTAATGACACAATACATTGCAGTTTCAGACTACAGATATGTCAGAAAATGTCTGCTAAACAAAGCAAGTACCCTGAGGAATGTCCTGTGTACTCCTGAGAGGTATGGCTGTAGCACATAAAACCCTGGACTGGAGTACACCTATCTCTGGAATGGAGTCCCACCCTAGCTATAGAAGGTCACACTGGGCATGCTTCTATACTTAGAGAATCACAGGACATGTTGAAACCCACATCAGAATATATGACTGTATTGTGTGTATATATGTCCGTGCATACAGACAGCTATGTACACCTCAACTGTCCCCACACACACACACACACACACACACACACACACACACACACACACACACACACATGTGCACACACACACACACACACACACACACACACACACACACACACACACACACACACACACACACACACACACACACACACACACACACACACACACACACACAGGCTTACCCTCAGCTAGCTGTAGGTGGTCCATATGTGATATATCTGCATCTGTTGCATGAGATACAGTCATATATATGGGCAACAGATAACATATGTCAAGCATACACACACATAGATATGGGGAATTGAGAGATAGACAGTGATACAGAAAAAGACACGGGGCGACACAGACAGAGTGAGTCACACATATGGATACCCTGAATGGCAAACAGTGATGTCCTGCTGTGGACAGTGGCATGCCAGTTGTAAACAATACTGAGGGTGAGATTATAATATCACATCACCTGCCTATGTGTGTGTGTGTGTGTGTGCGGATTCACTTCAGAAGATCGAATTTCCAAAATCTCGAACTGCAAATAACCAAAACCAAAAGCTCGAGTTTCGGAAACTCGAAATTCTGAAGGGAAACCATCAAAAAAAAAAAAAAAACACAAACTTCGCTTTTGCAGGGGGACTTCACCCCCCTGCACCCCCCACACCCCCCCTACTTAAATATACCAACTCCAAGATTGCACTACAGTGGGGAGATGGGAAATCTCCCTTCTTGCGCTGTATGCGGAAGCGCAAAACGGGAGATTTCTCACTTCCTGCAAACACCGCAAAACAAATAAAACATTATGCACACACAAGGCGTACAACAATACTTGCCTCTGTGTGCACGTAATGTATTAAGGTAAGTAAAGTCTTATTTCTAAACACTACACACATTCGATTTATTAAAATCTCGATCATATGATCTCAACCATATGAAATTCGAGATTTCAGTAATTCGATTATGTGAAGTGTTCCCGTGTGTGCCCATAGTTCTAAGTATTAGGAGACTCTTCCCACTCAGTACACTTCACATAGCCCTACTTCACAAGATCTGCTGCTTTCATTCACCTTAGAAGTAGCATTGGACGCCAATCACCCCTACCACCTCTGTAGCACATTCAATAACTGCATAACACTATAGTACAAATAACAAGATAGGTAGGGGTTCTAATCTCAATACTGGCAAGTGTGTGTGATAGTTGTGTATGTGAGAGTGAGGGAGTGTGTGTTTGTTTGTTTGTTTGTTTGTAGGTGAAACAGTTTTAGGCCATTCCCACCCACAACACTAAGCAGTTCCCCACTTTATTAGTCCTGCTGATGTCATTCCCCTTATCGGCATCTTTGGCCAGTTGTCAGCCCAGTAAGCTCAGTAGCATGTGTAATAACTACGTAACACTATAGTGCAATCACTAGCTAGACAGGGGTTCTAATCTCAGATCTGGCAAATGAGTGTGTGTGTGTGTATGTTTGTAAGAAGAAGTATGTTGGTAAGTCTCCCACCCACTGTCCTACTTTATCCCTCCTGGTGATGTCATTCCCCTTATAAGCACCTTTGGCCAGTTGTCAGCCCAGTAAGCTCTGTAGCGTGTATGATAACTGCATAACTATGTATAACAAATAACTAGATAGACATGGGGTCTACTCTCAGACCTGTCAAATGTGTGTGTGGGTGTATAAGTGTGTGTGTGTAAGTGTGTATGTTTGCAGGAAGAAGTATTTTGATAAGTTTCCCACTTGCTGGCCTACTTTATCAGTCATGCTGATGTCATTCCCCTTATCATCACCTTTGGCCAGTTGTCAGCTGAATAAACTCTGTAACGTGTGCAATAACTTTGTAACACTATAATATAAATAACTAAATAGGCAGGGGTTCTACTCTCAGATCAGTCAAATGTGAGTGTGGGTGTATAAGTGTGTGTGTATGTTTGTAGGAAGAAGTATTTTGATAAGTTTTCCACCAACTGGCCTACTTTATCATTCATGCTGATATCACTCCCTTTATAGGTTCATAGGTGTGTATTAGGCTAATGGTCCTGGAGCCATTATAAGCCTAGACCATAGAAGTGCCCTGTCATTGTGCCACCTGATGTTAGTTCCCAGTGCTTCCATAAAGTAAATCCACTGGAGTGATCCCTGGGGTGAACTTTCTATTACCCATCCACTCATCAAGATTTCTTTGGAGCAGGGTCATCTAGGTGCTTTGCTTGACATGTATAGGAAGTCTATTCCAGGGCATGTGCAGTTTCTGGGTGAGGCACCTGTCCCTCCAGCATGTTGTGCTGATTGTGGTAATGAGGTCAATGTCCCTGCAGTGTGTGGTGCAGAGGGATTGGGATGTCTTTAGATATAGCATTTATAAAAGAATTGGGTCAGACAAGGCTTTGCAAGTCAAGCAGAGATCACCTCTAAGTAGGTGATATAAGACAGAGAATAGCTGGAGTCTTTTGAGTCTGTCTGAGTAGGACATGTGTTTAATGCCTAAGATCCTCTTTGTGAGGTACTTCTGTAGCCTCTCCAGCTGTTGCTGGTGTCTAGTGAGGTACATACCAAACGGGCCATTATACTTGATGATTGGTCTAATGAGGGAAGAGTACACAGAGATGATGGCCTCTTTCTTCCTGGATGCAAAACCCTTGGTAATGAGATGTACCACATAGAAGGATTTCCTGACCACAGTTGCAATGACCACTAACATGGTGACCGTTGTTCTACACCAGTAATCAATTCCTCCCTGGTCAGATCTGGCCACAAACTAATCACCATGGATATCCACATCCCACCCTCATCCCCCCAAAGAAATCCACCATAAAAAAACTTCTCCAAAGCCAATTTTGGGCTTCTAAAAACAGATGTGCCTAACTTCATGACATCCATGCAAATGAAGAATAGGTGCATGACTGCTGAATCATACACTAATGCACTGTATGAGCACATACACAAGTGCATGGAATGGGTCATACCAAACAGAACCAAGATGCTCTCCTCCTAAAAAAGGAAGCCAATCTGGTGGTCCCCAACCATGAACAAACTCTACAACAGAAGGAAAAAACTGTTGCAGAAAAGGGTGAAGCCCAAGACTGGAAAAAATCCCTTGTTAGCCTCAGCAAAAAACTGAGATCCATCATCAAATCATCTAAAGCTAGCTATGAAAACAAAAATTGCTGCAGATTCTAAAGACAACCACAATGCATTCTATAGTTATGTCATGAATCTACATGGCAATACTCAGATCTGCTCTGAGTTACAGCACAATAGCAATACATATACAGAACCAACTGATATTGCCAACATATTGGCCGGCAGGTTCAGTGCAAATTTTACACCCCCTTTCACCCCCTAAAGAGCCTATCACAATACCTGAGGAATGCCAAGTCCCTGTTATCATGGCTACACAGGTAAAACCCCCAGTCTCCAAAGCCAAGAATACAGCTTCTATGGGACTTGATAATATCCCTGGCTGTGTTCTACATGAATTACAAAGTGAACTGGCACCACACCTGAGTACCCTGTTCATTCACAACCTCATTTCAGGCTTTGTTCCTACTGAATGGCACACTGCTATGGTCATCCCACTCCACAAAGGGGGCATGACTACAGACCCTGGGAATTACTACTACTGGGAATTAGCCTGATGGGTCTCATATGTAAAGCATGGATTATCATGGACCTTATAAATAAGGACATAGGGAATCTCCAAACTCTGGGCCCCACACAGTTTGGGTTTGTGAAAGGTAGATCTTGCCTGCTCAACCTGATAGACTTCTTCGAGTCTGTCACCAGAGCTGTGGATGAGGGCAAGGTAGTTCACACAGCCTACCTAGATCTTCCCAAGGCCTTCAATACCATCCCTCACTCAGGGAGCATAGATAGACTCACTAAACTAGGCATAAACCCCTATGTCATAAGATGGGTTGCCAACTGGCTCAATGATAGAACCCACACTGTGAAAGTAGTGGACTCCAAATCTGACTACCGACCAGTTACAAGTGGTGTTGCATAAGCATCAGTCCTAGGTCCTCTTCTATTTGGCATCTACTTCTCTGAAGTTCAAGCCAACACAAGGAACTGAGTTTTTACCAAAGGGGCTGATGATGCATTTTGTGGTGTTAAGCTTCAGGCCATGGTTTCTACACCAGCCAGTGGTCTCAGTGAGGCCTTTCTGTTGGATGTCTGCATCACTTGTGGAGTTAATGATGGCTCCCAGCTTGCAGTTGTCTGTGAACTTGGTCAGCCAGAGTTCCTTTGTGTTGGGCTGGACTCCTGAGAAGTAGATGCTGAACAGGAGAGTATCCAGGAGTGATCCCTGTGGGACTCCACTCATGACTAGTTGGCAGTCTGACTTGGAGCTAGCTACTTTCATACTGTGTGTTCTATCTGTGAGCCAGTTTGCAACCCCCCTAGTGATATAGGGGTTGATGCCTAGTTTGGTGGGTTCATCAATAATTCCTGACTGATTAATGGTATCAAGAGCCTTGGCCAGATTGATGTAGGTTGTATGCAGTCATACATAGCCCTGGTGACTGACTCAAAGAAGTCAACCAGGTTGAGCAGGCATGATCTCCCTTTCACAAAGCCAAACTGTATGGGGTCCAGAGTTAGGAGATTAGCTATATGTTTGTTGATCAGGTCCCTGATGATGGGCTCCATAACTGTACATATCAGACTCGTCAGGCTAATGGGCTGATAATTCCCAAGGTCTGTAGTTGCTACACCTTTATGGAGAGGGATGACTGTAGCAGTGCACCATTTGGGAGGGACAAACCCTGAGGTGAGGCTGTGACTGAACACAGAACACAAATTTGGTGCCAGATATCTTTGTAGTTTATGTAGAACACAGCCAGGGATAATTCTGGGTCCCATGGAAGTTGTATTCTTCCCTGTGGACAATGCAGCTGTAACCTGGGCAGCAGTAATCCTGGATGCCTGGCATTCTTCTGGCATTCTGATTGTTCCCCTAGGGGGGAGAGAGGGGTAAAGCTGGCACTGAATGTGTTGGCAAGGATGTTGTTAATATCTGTTGGGTCAGTACAGGAGGTAGCATTGTGCAGTACCTCAGAGCACTTCTGGGTATTATATAACTATCAAAGGCTTTGTGATTGTTGTCAGTGTCTGTTGCAATTCTGCCATCATAGCTGGCTTTAGATAATTTCATGAGGGATCTCAAGTTGTTGTTGAGGCTAATAAGGGTTTTTTTCCACTCTTAAGACTCCACCTTTTTTCTGCAACACTTTCTTCCTTCTGTTGTACAAGTTATTAATGGCAGGGGACCACCAGACTGGCCTCCAGTGTTTGAAGGAGAGTGTCATGGTTCTGTTGGGTATTGCTAGTTCCACTAATGTACATTTTTGTACAGTGCATTTGTGTATGATTTGGCAGTCATGCAGGTATTTTCTATTGGCATGGGTGCTGTGAAGTTAGCCGCCTCTGTTTTTAGGATTCCAAAGTCAGCTTTGGAGAAGTTTTTCAAGGTGGTTACCTTTGCGGGGGGTGTGGGTAAGATATGGATTTCCATGGTGATTACTTTATGGTTGGATCTGACCAGGTAGGACTGACTACTGTTGTCAAGCAAAGGTCAAGGATGTTGCTTCCTCTACTAGGTGTCAGAATGAGCTGGTACAGAGCATTGGAACTGATGAATTCCAAGAAGCATCGGGCCAGTGTATTGGTGCTTGAGTATCTTTCTCAGTTGATGGAGGGGTAGTTGAAGTCTCCTAGTATGAGAGTGTTGGGTTGGACCTTGATAGATTCGTCTGTGTTGAGAAATGTGCATTGAGAGTCTAGGGACATAGCTAGGACCTGGATTGCACTATTACCCATTGTCAGTTGTACCTGAAGTATCTCAGATGCATTATGCTGGGATATTAGTCTGGAGGTGTGCATATCCTTTATTAATATGTACACACCTCCACTTTTGGAGCTGTGGTCCATGTTTTGGGGCTGACAGGTGTGGAATGAGTTATAGCCTGGTAGTGCAGGGATGCTGTCTGCTGCTGTAAACCAGGTCTCCGTTACAGCGCAAATATCAGTGTTCTCCATTTTGATGAGTACTTCGAGTGGCTGCATCTCGAGATTTAGATGTCTAGTGTTGAGCAGCATGATCCTCAGATTGCATGTAAGTATAACTGTTACAGTGGTAATTTGATTTGGAACACTGCCTAAAAAGCACTATAGGGGTGGCAAGACACTTAGCCAGTACCTGGAAACCCAGGAGTGACAGATGCAGGCCATCTCTGGAAAGCCATCGCAGTCTGTCAATCATGTCATCCTAAGCAGACAGATACTGGATCCCCTGAGAATGACACCAGACACTTAAGCCAATTGTTGAAGTCAACCATTTGTTGTTTGTACTGTGGTATCATTCTGGGTGACAATAGTATACTGCACAGGGCTACTGTCATACCTGCCTGGCCCACATAATCTGAGAGATCCACTGTGTCTTTTTTCATGTAGTCCAAGGAAGTGCATCTCAGGTCATTCACACATACATGGACAATGACAGAGTGATACTTGTAGATGTTATGGAGTGACCTGCCTGGGTGTGTTATAGGTTCATAGGTTCATAAGTGTGTACTAGGCTAATGGCCCTGGAGCCTTTACAAGCCTAGCCCATAGGATTACCCTGGCATCGTGCCACCCAACCTTAGTTCCCAGTGCCTCTGCTGAGTAAAGCCACTGGAGTGGTCCCTGGGGTGAGTTTTCTATTTTCTATACACTCATCAATATTTCACTTGAAGAGGGCCAGTGAGGTGCTCTGCTTGACATATATGGGAATTCTATTCCATAGCCTGGGCAGTCTCTGGGTTATGAACCTGTCCCTCCAGCATGTTCTGTTATGTATTGAATTCTGGCGCCTGATATACAGCTGACTGTTACCTTCTCCATGTTCAACCTAGTGAGTGGGACATCTGTGTGCCTCATTACTGAGTCACCTATGATTACTGTATTAGGCAAAGTGGTTAGCCTTAGGGGCTTAGGTTGAGGGACACACTGTGTAGATAAGATATGTGTCCTGTGGTTTCTGCTGTGTTGTGGTGAGTGAGTGAGTGGGTGTCTGTCTTGATGGTCTATGCTATTTGGGTAAATGTCTATTGAGTGCCTCTGTCAAGGTGGGTATGTGGTTTTTGCTTGTATGTCAGAGCTGTAATAGTGGGTGTTCTGGAGGGGTATGTGTTCCATGTCTGGACATTAGCCTTAGTACCACAATAGCCAGTACGTGCTGGGGTGAGATGTTTACAAGCCACAGACCTCGCTCATGCCTAAATGAGTGTACTGTCTAGCCTAACAGAGCACATTGCTGGCACTCTTCCAGTAAACATGAGATGTGTTTGTCAAATATGATGTGCTCACTGTTGACCATTACAGTGCCCTGGCTTCACCATGGCACTGTCAGGTAACAGTTTGTAGGAGAATGACATAGAATAATGCTGTGTGTGTCTTGCTGATATGTGCTGTTGTCATATATGTACACTTGGCTACTTGGTGAAGGTGGTTGTGTCCTACCAGTACATGAATACAACATCCATTATGGTGTAATGCTCAGCTATGTTTCACACATGGTGTGGGGAAGGTGTGGAATGTATACTCTTGATCTGCTAGTGCACTTACTGATGTAGACCGCATATGTGTACATGTATTGATGTTTGTGTAGATTCCATGTGTGTGCAGTGTCTGATGTTTGAAGGTGACTGTTGTCTCAGTACATCATGCTGTTACAATACAGCCTCAACATTGCCAACTGTATATGGTGATATGCTCTAAGTACAGTAAGCTGTACATGAGGTATGGACATATGTTTGAACATGACTACTAAGTGATGGGGCTATTTTGCAGATGAATGATTACTAAGGACAGCTTACTGGTGTGTTACAACCATTCCTACAATAACATGTGTAACTGCTAAGGTCAGGTTTGTTAATTGAAGTGGAAGACAGACAATGTAGAATGCAGTAAGGGTGACACTGAAGGCAAACCTTTTGACACCTGTAACAGTAGTACCTCCTCTGTGCATATATTGTGCATATATAAGCACATTTTGGCAAAGGAAAGAGTCAGTAAGCTTTGTAGTGAATGTAATAGTGCTGTACTTCTGTAATACCTATCATGAGAGAGGCAGATGTGTGATACACAGTACTGGCATGTGTGTGTGTGTGTGTGTGTGTGTGTGTGTGTGTGTGTGTGTGTGTGTGTGTGTGTGTGTGTGTGTGCGTGTGTGTCCATATATGTCAAGTATGGTTGGGAATACATCACACATGTTTTCACTCTCCTGAACACTGTTGCTGCCATCAGTACGAAGTGAAGTCTAGAAGGAAAGGCAGAGGCAGGTGGTTGAACCTCACACATGTCATGTGTCTGTATGTGTGTAACATAGGTGTATATCTTTGGGAATGCCACAGTGTGTGTGTCTGTGTGTATGTGTGTGTGTGTGTGTGCGCGTGTGCATGTGTGTGTGTGTGTGTGTGTCTGTGTGTGTGTGTGTGTGTGTGTGTGTGCGTGTGTGTGCGTGTGTGTGCGTGTGTGTGTGTGTGTGTGTGTGTGTGTGTATGTATGGCTGTCCGTGTGTATGGCTGTCCAGTTCCTGGAGTGAGACTGTATTTTACCATAGTGAAATGTTAATGCCCCTCCCCCCATCCACTCAATGCAATCTAGTATCCCTGTTGATATCATCAATCTTAGACGGGCACATTCTAACCGCCTGTTAACATGTACACCCTGGGGTGTGACCTGTTGTTACATAGCCTACTGATGAACCCCCATCCCCACATACACTCACTGCACTTTAGTATCCCTGTTGATGTCCTCGATCTTAGGCCATTTCGACTACCTGTACATGTGTAATCTCTGTGGCACGCCTTGTAATTGCGTAGTACTATAATGATGATATGCACATAGGCAGGGGTTCTCATCCAAACACTGGCAACTGTGTGTGTGTGTTAGAGTGTGTGTTACTGTGTCTGTGATTCCCTGAGTGTGTGGGTGTGTCTGTGTTTGCATGCTGTCATGGCAGTGGGTATCACTGCTTCCCAGTGAGAAGCCACTATTTCCACTGGCCTTTATCCTTGTCATCCACCATACCACTCTTTTACCTCCTCCCCACTCCAGGTAACTATACTTGTGATGTCACCCACTATGGATGTGACAGCTCTGAACACAGTAGCTTACTACACAGCTATCATGCTCCTGGAGCATTAGAACAGTAAACATAATTGAAACATGGGAGATTATAACTGTGATGTGGAAGCTACAAAGTGCATGCAGATATTGTCATACAGACCTGTGAGTAGTCAACACGTATATATGAGACACTAACCGCAAACACCGACATCCCCCGGCACATGCAACTACACCTGAAAGAGGAAGGCAGAACATCAAGATCAATATGCTGTTAGTGTTGTTACACATGATACATACTGTCAAATGTACAAAATGCATTCTAAAACTATAATACATGGTATGACTGCTGCCTGTCAACACTACTCAACAATATTAATCTACAATTGTCTACCTAATATGTTCACGCTGTGCATCAGACCATATGAGCATGTCCCTGCACCGATGGTGTGGATGACAGGGATGCGGCACAGGCATCATCATATGCACAGGGTGATAATGTTTGCCAGAAGCCTAGGCTGAGCCATTGGATGACATCATGTGTATGTATTAGGGCCTGTGATATCATTGGGCATGTGTGGACGTTATGAGTGTGTGTGTTGAGGTGCTCTACATTTGTTTCTGGTGTGTGTGTGGGTATGCATGCACTCAGGTCTGGCATGTGGCTGGCGTACACAGGGGTATTATTGACAGCTGCAGACTGTACAAGGCAGATTTCACAGTTCACGGTGTTTGGCCACGGCCACGTGACCTGCGCCTGCCAGTGGTTTCATGGGCACTACAAGGCAGTGGTCCAGATTGAGTACTGTCTGATGACACATGTCCACTGGAATTGTGTCCCTGTTGGGACCATCCAGGACCACGTGCACATGGCCTGCTGTGTCCTGGTGTGGACTCCACAGCACCAACTGCACTGCTGCTGCTGCTACCGCCAGTATAGGAGCGGGCATGTGCAGTAGCATGTTCATGTAGACCTTCAACAGGTGATGTAGCTGGCCTACGTCCATGTGCCTGATGCCTCACTCCCACCAGATATTCCAGCACAGACATTCCATGCTTGAGGATTGACATGCCATGGTCAAGAACTCCCACCATGTCACCCAATCGTCTATCCAAAACATCTGCAAGATGTTCACATCTTCAACTAGTAATCTCCCCACTGCTTTCTAGTGTAATCTCCCCACTGCCTTCTAGTGTAATCTCCCCACTGCCTTCTAGTGTGGTAGTGTGCACAAGCTGACCAGGTAAGGCCTCTGATTTTCCATCACATTTCTACTACAGTTATTGTATTCATACTATGTTACTGTGTTACTATCTTGGAATATGCTTGTATCTACCAAATGTTTAATTCACATGCTGTGCTGTCTACTGTTTAGTGTTTATGCCCTGTAGACTCAAGACACTCTTGATCCGCTGTCCGAATCAGTTACATGTTGTATTGTCTGGATAGGCTTCTATGTTGTTAACTCAACCTGAGCTTCTAGCTACCAAGTAACTGAATTACACACTGTGCAGTCCCAAGACTAGTGTTACAAACTCAGGATTGGCCTGTTCCTGCTAAGAGATTAAACTAAACCTTGTGCTGTCTAGCGTGGTTCCTATCTCTCCTCCTATTTGATTTGGCCCATTGGTCCATTGCTCGGTCCAGTCAGCATTACATGTTTACCAGGATTACTTATTGCATTTAAACGACCCTTTGCCATTATGTTTTTTAACTATGGAATGGTCAAATAGTTAAGCGGAAGCTACGATCTTACTATAAAGTGGTGGTTTGCTTTATCAGCTTCCAGGTATAGCGTTCCTACTAATTCAGACTTAATCTCATAGCGCCGATATTGTAGAACACTGTTTCATTGGCGTTTATCTAACTTATAGCGTTCCTACAAAAACAAACGCATTTCATTGTGCCACGTGTTTTTTAGCACGCTGTTAAACCAGCGTTTTTCTCATATTAAGGATTGCGTGTCATTCTGCAGCCCCACGCATTTATAGGACACTATAACACTGTCGCTTTACTTATTTTAAAGCAAGCGTTTTCTCTTTTTTTTCTGCTGATATTATCTGCTTGTTTACTGTATTATACATGGATAATACGTTATGCTTTAACTAGCGACATGAAAGGTGCCTCCTATCTACTTTTTCTTAAAACATTATCGCCATGTCCTGTTTGCTTTTTTAACATGTTATAATACTGCTGCTAACACTAGACTGTGAACAGACTTTAACTGCTGGACTATTGGCCGTAATAGGTCTATGTAAATGCCAGGTTACTTGTGGTTGCTTAAAACTAAATGTATTTCTGATATTGTCTCACTCTAATGTCTTATTACAGTGTGAGTTTATCCAGGTTGATAGATAATTAACCTGCTAGTACAATTGTGTATCATTGAAGCTTACCACTATATTAACCACAATATAGACGAAGCATAACAGATTATGTTACTTCTAATTGTAGCTTGTAATTGTAGCTGGTAGCGTGCCACTATATTAACCACAATATACACGAAGCATAACAGATTATGTTGTTTGTAAGCGTAGCTTGTCAGTTCATTAACCCAAACCTAGATGATGTTTAACAGATTGTTAATGTTGCTTGCACTATTCTAGAATAACACTGTATTATACACTGCTTTATTCATTGCCTAGCTGATATGAATCTTGCATGTCTGCTATCACTATTATAATCACAACTGTTATATAGCATCAAGTTTTTTTTTTTTTTTTTTCTTAACAGTATTTGTGTATCAGTTTTCTGTTTCTCTTTCCTATCTAACTATGCTGTAAGTTCTATTTTAATTATTGCTCTCCATACCTATTCCTATGTCTCTTTTATCTATCTTCTACATCTTTCTCCAAAATATTATACTATTGTTATTACTCTCCTACTTACCCTTCTACTGACTTTTTTCCACTCAGGACTCCACTAACTAACCCAGAACTAACTGTTCTTACCACTGCCTACCTGAAAACCCTTCTTCCTTGCCTACTACCCCTTTCCTACACCCCTATCACTACTGTCTGCTTAGTATATACAGCTATTCACCAACTCACCATCTTACTCTTTTCCATATTTATTTTACAGGTCCCTGAATCCATATATATGGTTTGAAATAAAACCTACACCACCTAAAAAGAGGAATACCTACTCCCCTTGATTACTGAAGTCCGCGGATTCCTCTCCAGCAACTGTGCTATTAAATCAGAGCAAAGTATGTGTTACGTATATAGATTTTAAGGTGTCCTCCTAGCCTATTAGTGAGTATCTACATTGTAAGGTACCTGGTCAGCCATAACATATCTCTGTACACCCCACCTCTTACCCCCTCCTCACTCACTACCTGTCCAGACTCATTCCTTGTTACCTACTTAAGTATCACTTGATTAGCCCTGATCACTTTTAGCCCCTATCTCCTCTCTCAAGCTCCTATCTCCCCTCCCAAGCTACTACTAGTCTAACCCCTACTCCTGATCATGTTCTGTTCTCTCTCCTTACTCTGTCTTCTTACTGCCACATAGCCTCTCCCCACCACTCACCTCTATGTGTACACTCCCCTCATTCTGTACTTCCTAGCCACACCAACTCTCATCTACTCTACTTCCCCCACTCATCTCTTCATCCTAACAAATAGTCCTGTAACTATACTTCCCCCTCTCTCTAGTCTTATATTTTATTCTGTTCCTGCTAGTGGATTCCTTCAGAGCTCTGTGCATAAAATGTTAAATCATACCCACTATTTCTAGACACTAAAGAGCTCGGCCCTGCTGAAAAGCCTTTCTCTGATTGTTTCTTTTCTTCTCTCACTGTGCCTCTTCCAGTACTACCGCTCCGTTACACGCTCACTTCGCTCCTCTACCCTACCCCCTTTCCCACCCACCCCTAGGACTCTCAACCTTATACTTCTAGACCACACCCCATCAATTCTCACCCCCCAATTATCCTATTACATCACTCCATTCAACTATAACACATATTTCAACCACCAAACCTCCTAGCAATCAAGCACAACATTTATCACTACCACCACACCCACAACATCTCCACCCTAACCTACTCACCAATCTTACTTCCAAAGCAACTTTATCCTCACTCTAATTCAAACATGTATTGCATACAACACCCCTTCTCCATAAACTTTTATTTTATCAGCAACTATCTCCATCCTACTTCTACTCTCTATACTCTTCATATCACACCCATCTTAATATCACTTTTCCACCCCCATGGCAAACCCAACCCATAACTTACCACACACAACTTCTAAACTCTCCTATTACAACCCCCAACTCTACATCCTTTCTAACCCCATCCCTGTATTATAACAAATTAGCAATAAAACCTTACACCCATACCTCACTCAAGTTATCTAAAATTCTGAATAAACTCACCAAACTATACTTAAACTTACTCCTAAAACTCTCCTGCTGTGGAGACATTCACCCAAATCCTGGCCCTACTTCAACAGAAGAAGCCAAAATAAAGCTACCAACTCCACATTTCTTCAAGCCCAAAGCATCTCTCCTCCTCCTAAATATCAATGCAAGAAGCATACTAAACAAAATACATGACCTGCATGCATTGTTAGCACTATACAAACCTGACATAGTGGTACTAACAGAAACATGGCTCAAACCTGATCACCACAATAATGAGATCATAGCCCCAGGTTATATCTTGCGTAAAGACAGGAAAGGTAAAAAGGGTGGTGGTGTAGCAATTCTATTCCAAAGCCACCTCTCACTAGAACTACTTGACTATAATAATGAAGAAATCAACAACGTAGAACTTATCCTAGCGAAATTTAAATTAAACCCAAACAAACAAATAATCATCGCAGGGGCATATATATCCCCAGGTAACAACAATCCCATTATGGAAAACATGTTAAGTTGGTTGTCACTCTCACTCCTTTACGAAACAATACTACTAGGTGACTTTAACATAGATTGGGCCAACTGCTCCAAAGATTATCCCTCAGAGCACATCAACCTTTATGGGTTCTCCCAAATAATCACAACCCCCACTAGGACAGACAAAACAACCAAACGTCAATCCATTTTGGATTGGATTCTGGTATCTCACCCCACTTTTGTACATCAATCTGGCTGTTTACCTGACAGTCTAAGTGATCATCAACCCACCTACCTAATAAGGAGCAAGACCCAACACCTACCCAACCTACCTCTACTAAAAATAATACATAATAAAAAAAGCTTCAGAGCCAATGACTTTAATAAAGCACTAAATTGCTGCAACTGGCTCCCTCTTAAACAACTACCTCTCAACGAAGCTGTACAATACTTTAACTCTACCTTCCTACATATCCTAGACCATCATGCCCCTACTAGATCCATCAGGACAAAAACCCACCAAGCCCCATGGCTCACCAAAGAGACAAAAAAGATAATGAAAGAAAGGGACAAACTCTGGATAGCTTCCCACAAAGATTCTAACACTATCCTAAGGTCAAAGTATAGAGAACTACGTAATATAGCCAAGAGACTAACTAAACTAGACAAGTCTAACTATTACAAAAACCTACAGGATAAATATAGCCATAACCCACATAAATTCTGGACCTCCATTAATAGACTACTTCACCCTGGAAAAGCATCCACTCCCACCCCTGTACTGCCAAACAACCAAAATGATATTCCCAATCAATTTAATAAATTCTTTACAGAAACAGTTCAAAATCTAGCCAATACCCAGAAAAATAATGACACCCCTATGCAATCTTCTACCGCATATAACAATCATACAAAAAATAATTTCTCTACCTTTTCCCTACAACCAGTGTCCACTAAAATGGTTGCAAACCTCCTTAGGAAGCTAAAACCAACTACACTAGCTGCTGATAAACTCCCTGCTGATTTCCTTCAGATAGCAGCAGACACCATATCCTACCCAGTGTCAATTCTTATTAATAGATCAATCTCAGAACACAAAGTTCCCACCCACTGGAAAATCTCCCATATTGTCCCTCTGCATAAAGGTGGCAACTCCTTAGAGCTAACCAACTATCGTCCAATTGCCATACTATCACCCTTATCAAAAATTCTAGAAAGAGTTGTCCACTTGCAACTAATGCAATATCTTCAACAAAATAAACTACTATCCAACTCCCAACATGGCTTCAGACCCTCCCACAGCACAACCACTGCCCTTCTATCCTATACCAATACAGTCAATCACTTTAGAAACCAAGGTCTTTTCATATCTTCCATCTTCCTCGACTTATCAAAAGCCTTTGACATGGTTAACCACAATCTGCTCCTCAATACTCTATCTAGTCTCAATATTTGCCCCTCCACTATACTCTGGTTCAGCAGCTATTTATCAGAACACCAACAAGCAGTTCTCTGGCAAGAAAATCTGTCCCCCCTCTTACCAGTTTCCATAGGAGTCCCTCAGGGATCAATCCTTGGTCCACTGCTATTCTCCCTCTTCACTAACGACATTTCTTCTTCACTACCCACTGCTACAGTAGTTCAATATGCTGATGACACCACCATAACTTGTGTTGCCACCAGCATTAAGGAACTACACACCATCACCCAATACAACTTTACCCTAGCAGAAACCTGGTTTACTAAAATACAACTTCTTCTCAACCCAAAGAAAACCAAACTAATACTATTCACCCCTGGCAGATCATCCAACTCTGACTATAACCTCACTATAAACTCCAAAAACAATATTCAAATCACACCAACCAACCACACCAAACTACTAGGAGTTGATATTGATAACCACCTAAAGTATGATATCCATATAGCACAAACCATCAAAAAGGTCAACCGAAAACTGGGTCTACTCTATAGAAATAAAAAGTTCATGACTACTCAGACCAAAGCCACTATTGCAAGAAGCCATCTCCTCTCTATCCTTCTATATGCTTCCCCTATCTTAACTAACCTTCACCGGACCGAACTTCACAAAATGGAATCATGCTACAACAAAATTGCCAAATTTGCAACAGACTCCTCAAATAGATCCCATCACTGTCTTTCCCTAATGCAACTCAAGTGGCTGGAACTTCCTCAGCTACTTAGACTCAATCAAGCCATAGTTGCACATAAACTCTACTACTACCCTGAAAAAAACACCTGCCCTCCAACAACTAATTAAGCCCTACACCACCACTAGAGCCCTGAGATCTAGCAACCAAAATCTCATTCAAGTAATTAGACATAAAAATGAAGCAGGTAAATCGCTCCTTGCCTGCACAACAGCACAAACCTGGAACTCACTCCCAAACAATATAACCAGCACTACTTCTTGCACCCATTTCAAACACCTCTTGAAATCCTACTATTCTAACATCTGGCTCTGCTCTTGCTATACCCCAGGGTAGCAATCTATGCTCAGTTGCATGGACTATGCTACACTACAACATTTTCCTTTACTGAGCTCTACTGCTATCCCACAGATTCATCCTAACATTTCATCAATCTATAAGCAGTAAACATTCCAAAACTTGTACTATTTTGTACCATATCCCTTACCTGAAAAACACTATAATCTGTTTCTAGACTAACACAATACCTAACAGTGACTATCTTACTCTCATCCTACCTATACCTTTACCCTATTTTATGCCACTATGGGCATTTATTTGCTTCTCAGTTATACTAAAGCATAAATGTATTACAACTTTATATCTACTAATATTTTGAAGGGAAAAAAAAAATATTTATATATATTTGTATTATTTGTCCTACTTGTATATTCTACTAGAGTACTGACTGTATATTCTTCTAGTTATCACATGCCATGTAAATGGTCCTCTGTACTACTTATAAATGTTAAGAATTGCTTTGTACTGTTTTCATCTAATATTGTATTGTATCATGGAGCTTTTCTCCCCGGGCCTCCGCTGAAAATGGACCTGTGTCCAGTCGGACTTTCCCGGTTAACAAAAATAAAATTAAATAAATAAATAAATAAATAAAATTCTCTTTTTCTCCTGTACCTACCTCCAGCATAAAAAAAAAATTAACTAAACTTAAGCCCACCAAATTAGCAGCAGACAACCTCCCAAGTGAATACCTACAAATCGCAGCTGATGCTCTGGCCTACCCAGTATCCATCTTGATTAACCGATCTCTGTCAGAAAGTTACGTTCCCACACTGTGGAAAGTATCACATATAATTCCCCTCCACAGACCTAACCAATTACCGCCCCATAGCTATTCTCTCTCCACTCTCCAAAATACTAGAGAGATGTATCACTCAGGTCTCAGACTACCTCCTTACTAACAACCTCCTTTCCAATACTCAGCATGGTTTCCGACCAAACCATAGCACCACCACTGCCTTACTCTCCTTTACTAATACTATCCTTCAGCATAAAAACAATGGCTACCTCTCCTCTGCTACTTTCCTAGACCTATCCACACAAACAACACATCTCTGTCCTCAGTAACCTATCCTTCTCTCAATCAGTCACCACCTAGTTTCAGAGTTACCTGTCTGACCGCCAACAGTCTGTTGTATGGCAGAATGACATATCTCCCCAACTACCTGTCTCTATAGGGGTTCCCCAAGGATCCATCCTTGGACCCCTACTCTTCTCTGTTTTCACCAATAATCTAGCCTCTGCCACCAAACATGGCACTCTCAATTAATATGCAGATGACTCAACCATCATCTGTTCAGCCCAGTACCTACCCAAACTGCAAAAAGACACACAGGAAGCCTTTTCCTCTGTTGAAACTTGGTTATCCGATGCCCAATTAATACTCAACCCAAACAAAACTAAACTACTCATCTTCCAACCCACCAAACATACTCAAAACAAATCTCACTTTAACATCACAGCAAAAGACAACACCACTATATACCCAACTGAGCACACCAAATTGCTAGGAGTGGAAATAGACAATAAACTAAAATTTGACATTCACATATCCATGACCATAAAAAAAGTCCACAAAAAACTAGGAGCGTTATACAGAAATTAGCAACTTCTCACCAAAGCAGCAAAGATTTCAATAGCAAAGTCCCACCTTATCTCCACCCTACTTTATGCCTCTCCAATATATACCAACCTAAGGCAATGCGATCTAAACAAGCTAGAGACCTGCTACAACAAAATCACCAAATTCAACACAGGGGCATCCTACCGTAGTCACCACTGTCTCTCACTTGCTGAACTGGGCTGGCTTGAACTCCATCACCTCCTTCAATGGTATCAACTCTCACTCGCCCACAAACTAGTAAACCATCCACTAAATGTCCCATCCCTCCAGAATATACTCCAACCCTATTGCACCACCAGACCACTAAGATCCAGCAACAAAATTCACTTGCAGATCACTAAAGCCAATAACTCTGCTGGTGAACCACTATTCTCTTGCGCCATAGCCAAATTATGGAACACCCTTCCACCCACAATTACCTCCATACCATCATGCACCCACTTCAAAACGTTACTAAAAGCAAACCTAAAAACATGCTGACTATGCCCTTGCAACTCCCACTTTAATATCACCCACCACATCCAACCACTACCTTTCTTTCTACCCCACTAACTACCTTGATTATAGCAAGCTCAAATGCTCATAAGCCTAGTATTTATTATACAGCAGGAACTTCTTATTGTGACATTTGTTAATATCTGTTATGTACTTCACAGATAAAGATTCTAGTCGTCTACTGATGTACTATGTTCTTCATCTGTAAATATGTTTGTAATTAATTGCTATGTTAATCAAATTGCTAATCGCTATGTAATCCAATGTAGCTACTGTCTGTTTATTTTAACTGTGGAGCTTTTCTCTCCGGACCTCCACTGAAAATGGACCTACATCCAGTCGGACACTCCCGGTCAACAAATGTAAATAAATAAATAATAAATAAATGATAGTGAGCATTTGCAAGTGCCTGGATGCTGTCAGTTAATTAACGGACAGCAGCCCTTTGAAGCCTCAAACCGTCTTTGTTGTGCCATTCAGCACATGCCTGTGCCTCCATTACAGCCCGAAACATGCAGCTGGTGACTCCAGCTGATGTGCTTTGTCTCGCAGGGGCATGTTGGCCAGTGGTCCTCCTACGAGCAGCGCTGGGCACATGCCTGTGTGGGACATCACCAGTCAGTTGACTGGGATCATGTTGTGCAGGCACACCTTCCATAGTCTCCACACTTCCCTGTTCCATGCTACCACCCGCCAACTGTCCTTCCTCTATGGCCGGTGGTGATGGGGTATGCGTAGGCAGGGGAGCTGTGTGCGAGGATGAGGGGGATACAGGTGGAATGGCAAACAATGGCACAGATTCAGCCCATGACATCCCTGCCTGTGCTTCAATCATACTATCATCATCACTGCTAGAGTCTGTGGGGACATTAACATCAGGTGCACCAAAGTAGGGCAACGCACCTACATCAACACCTGTGAGGGGAAGACAAGAACTGTACATTACATGTTATACCACACAGACACACACAGGCACACACAGACACACTCTACATGCAGGTGATATGGCAGATGGCATTCAGCTTAGACAATTATAGTGGTAGTTATCATACATCCCTGAGTTGCACACAACTGCATGCATGTGTTATAGTAGGTGGCATGCACCTTACACAATTATAATGGTGGTTAGCATACATACCTGTATTGCACCATTTGTGTTAGTAGCCTATGCCCCATACCTGCAACACAATGCATGCACTTTGCACCGATGCACTGCAACACCATGGTGTGTGCAACATACACCACATGTTAACAGACTATCACTGACCTTTGTACATCTGCCACTGATGCTTTGTGTTGGCCACTGCCCCTATGTGTGAGGACATGAGCAGAAGGGTATGTCAACTGAATACTATGTTTGCCTGAGCCCTAGCTTGCATATCACCCCAAAGCAGTGCATGTCTGTTCAACATTATTCTGCCTACCCCTGAGCTGAGTCTACAGACATTGTGCATGTGGCTGTACACACATGTTTGACATGGCTGTCCCTACTTTGCAATGATGCTGCAGATCAGCACAGGTTTACAGTACACTGGCCTGATGTGTGGTGTATGACCTTGCCAATCACATATAGTATGACATGTCTTCTGCTGGCATGTAGAATGGCATGCATACATGTGTAACACAATGGTGTCCTTTCCAATCTACAGTACAGTAAGGGTGTCCCAATGCAGGGAGATGTTATACTAACATGGACCTTCAGCTGATGCAATGTTGTCTGTCCACCCTACAAATATGTAGTGACATATTGCATATTGAGCTGATGTGCATAGCCATTGCAGGGCATCATGTGGCTTCACAATTGCTATACAGTGTGAGCTACTGACACAGTTCATAGCCATGACTATGTTCACATACAATGCATATCTAATGTGGAATGTGACCCATGTCACTGAGGTGTATACACACTAAACCCTAATGTGGAATGTGTGACACAGGTCACAGAAGGGTATACGGATGATACCCCTGCACATCTGCAATCCTATTACTGATGCCTGGCAGTTATGTCCACACATGGCTAACTTAGCTGTACTCTATGTCTCACATGCCATCTGTGTACCTCACACACATGAAGAGCAGGCATGACAGTGATGTTTGACACCAGCAAGGTGAATGTACTGTATCTGTGGCCTGATGTGGTTGTATGTGTATGTTGTGCAACACATGTATGTATTTGGATACTGTATAGGTGAAGACTTTCATGTCATGACACACTGAAGATGTTCAAGACATGTTATGTGTTGGTGTCATGTTATGCCTACACAAGCTGTGCACAGCCCTGCATAATGTTTAGTGTTTCACATCTGCAATATCACCATTATACAAAGGCCATAGTTGTATTGTGTCGAGCCAATGTACAACAGGGTGTACACACATGTACATTACTTCTACTGTGTGTGTTGCTTCATGTCTCTATCCATCCTCCATGGCCATGTGTACATATGCTCTGTCCAATGGTTGTGATGGCGATCTTATTTCACATGTCAATATTATCCCATATGACATACACCCATAGATGTCATATGCTCCACTGTGGACTGGGTTATGCAGACAAAGGGTGGTATGTATGGGATGTGAGACATCATGTTTTGCAGGATAGTTGAGCAGTGTTGCAGTCAACCCACTACACGTCATGGACATGTCATGGACATGCAGATAGCACATGACATTGTCTGACAGTCATAGCAAAGGTATAATCCACGAGGGTGTATCCTGTGGGCCGGTCATACTCCAGCTTCAACATATTTAGAGTGTGTGCACACATATGCTCTCTGTAGAGTACTGTTTGTATTCCCAGCATGTGTAATGCTGATATGTAGTACCTGTCCCTACAGTGAAACACACCTCCACCATTGTATTCACAGTTGTCCACACATCTGGCAATGACAGTTTGGAAGGTTTAGTGTAGGTGTTTCATATAGTCTTCAATTGTTTCACATGGGTATCCACAGTGATGCATTGCAGGTCTGACCAGTGTCTATTAACAGGACTGCCATACATTATGTGTACGTGTGTTATGGCAGATAGCATGCAATTAATATGATCTGTGCATTATCAAGCCTGGTAAATAATAACAATCTCACCTGACACAGGTTGCTGTCACTGCAAAATACCAGAGGTACCTAAACAGGAGTGTCACAGCAGTAAGATCATTATCCACACCTGTGTGATAGCTACAGGGTGCAATGTCCATGTTAGCACATAACCCAGTACAATACACTATACTATGGCGTTTGCACATCTGTGCATACATAGAGTAGCAGACTATAGTATGTGGCATGTGTGCATACATGCCTTGCATATGATGTTACATTACATATTGTACAGTAACACATGTAACTATGTGAAATATGGTTGTGTTATATGTGCAGTACTGACTTACCAGGCAACTCCACGCTCGGTGGTTGAGAGACACCCACGTCCACAATACCAGCTAAATCTTGTGGATGGAGGTCTGCAGGTGTCCCCAGGTTGGCCAGTAGCTCCTCGGTACATGTGAGTGGGGGTTGGGTGAGTGGCCCCCCACTTGTTCCACCTTGTTCCCTGGTGATTGCATTAGCATGCTGTTTCACCCACCTTATGAGGTCAGTGCAGTGTCGGCGCACCTGCTGGTAGGTGCGATTGTGACCGCCAACATCATTTACCCTCCTGCAGAGTTCCTCCCACATGGCATCCCGCTGCTCTGCATCCTGTGGCACATGGCTGAAGAGTGTTGTATGATTGTCGAGGAGGTATGGGATGAGGACCTCATCCTCCAAGTGGCTGTACATTGGCAGCCTGCTACGTGGCATACTTGGAAGACATAATGATGGAGCCAGGTCAAAGTAACTCACAGAGAAGTACAGAAGTACAGCTGAACATACATGTGTATCACATTTATTAAGATTACAAATAAGTCTTTGCAAACCTACATGACACTAACACCACTGACATGTATAAATCACACACATTTGACACTTACGGGTTATGTGATGTTATCACCATATATGTGTGTGTCATATGATGCCATTGCTCATACTCCATGTGGATGTTGTCTTGATGTGGGCATGTCTGTTTGTCTGTACTAGTGTCTTTACCTATCAGCACATGCCTGGATGTGTTCACATTAATGCAATCAACCTTAATTCTGTGTATATGTCACATATATAGTCATACATAGCCATTAGGGACATGACCTGTGACCCTGCAGACTTGCAAGCATGTATGTGTTTTGCCATATACATCTACATGGCACTGCACATCTGTGTAGCATCCTGCCATGTATTGCCTGTGTTTCACATGTGTAACACATGGGACAATAGCTAGCCTGATAGTATTTGCAGGGTTGGATATCAACTCTAGCATGTATAGTCATAGTGATCTAGTAGACTATATGCCCGGGGCCATTTATGAGCCTAGGCAGACAGGTTACCTAGCTGTAGGCAACAGACAGGTAAGTTTCAGTGGCCAGTTCAAGCAGTGCCACAGAACTGGTCCACAGGGTTACTGATATATTTGGCATGCGGTCATCCCACCATGTCACAAAGAGGGGCGATGTGCAGCTTTGCTGGACAGGGATGCATAGTATGACAAGAGTATGTTAAGTGTATGGGACAGAGATCTGTCAGGCATGTTGTGATTCTTGTACTAGAAAGGTGGATGTCCATGAAGTTTGTGTTCATTTGGGATCAGGATGTGTTAAGTATAGCATGTCCAACACCTCTGGGTTGGACATGGCTTTATTCAGGATAGGCTGCATGCTACATAGTGGAGCAGTGTAGGTCATCTACACATGGGCAATAACCCTTAAAGGAAATATGTGATCTATTATGGGTCACATGAGTGTTGAGTATCGCTGAGTAATTATCTCTATATTCCTGGATGGCACCCTACCATGATTATGGGTGCCACATCTGACAACCTGATTGGTGTGGTGAAGTAGCTATCAAAGGAAAGACTACTGTCCAGCTGCATCCCATACACACGCAGTTGCCATTATTTTGACTGCTGCCTAGGTGATAGTTCATGGGTACGGGGTTTTTAACATAGGGGATGACAATGCAATACTTAGCTGTCAGATTGTGGCCATACATCACACAGCACACATCTGACACACAAAGGCCCTTCTGTATGTTGAACGCAGCACACATTGAGTCAACTATTGCTCCTAGTTTATAGTCATTTGCAAACATCAATAGGCTGATGCCTTCTGTGTTAGTCTGTGTGGTATAGATAACAAAGAGGGGGAGTACCAGTAATGAATACTGTATTACTGTGGCTGACACTGGTTTGATGTGCTTGTATTAGTCATGCACCTTCTGTAGTGTTGGTTCTGCCAGCAGTCCAGTTGCCAACCACTCATGTTACATAGGAATATACACCTAGTTTACTGAGTGCAGCTGGAACACACTATGGGTGCTGGTGTCCTACGACCTGGCAAAGTCATGATATGCAGTGTGAATCAACCCTACTGTCATCTACATCTATACTGAGTATATCAAATACATTGATCACGGTTCATGGCCTTACAGACCAGACTCAGCAGGGTAGTTGTGCACTATTTCCCATTATCAATGGTGTATCCCCCTTTGTGGGGTGTGATAACTGTTGCTGTGTACCATTCGGTGTGTACACAGCCTGACATGGAGCTATGATTGAACATGATGTGTATGTGGATAGCTGATTGTTCTTACATTTGTGTAGGATACACCCTGGGATGTTGACAGGTCCCATGAAAGCTGTATGTATGGCTTTAGAGAGTGCAGCTTGTACCTGCGTAGTTGTTATTACAGGGGCCCTGTAGTGTACATGGATATATTACTAAGTGTACCTGTTGGGGGGGGAGGTGGGAGTGGGTTTAGGTTCTCCAAGACCCTATCTGGATGAATGAACAGGTGCTATTTCTGTAGGTGCAGTACTTCCCATGCCATAATGCTGTGCAGCACGGCAGGTCTTGTCGTTGCCATTACGATTAATGATACAGCTATAGAATGCTCTAAACTTGGCCTCATAATATGAGGCGGATTAGTTTCACAGTAGCTTTGTGTGGTTTTATATGGTGTATCTGCATCTTACTGAGGCTGACCAGGGATCACCTACACTCATGTGTGTTCACTCTTGCAACAGTTACTGCCTTCTGTGGTACAGTTTAAAGCATGGTACCACCAGTTTGCCTTCTTGTTTGTGTTTGGTTGAATCTTGGTTCTGTTTCAATGGCACAACCACTGCATGTATGTGACTGCTTAAGGTTCATTTGTGTAGGATTCAGCATTTTCACATGCATTGTCCATCTGCATGGGTGCCATGACAGTCATCACTTTGCTCTTAGGAAACATAACATTGGCATTGGAGACTGACTGTGTGTGGCATACTGTTAGCCCTGTTTGTGTGACTACTGTGATCCAGGTCATTGGGGTTGATGGAATCCAACATGCATTGAGCGCAAGTGTTGGTACATGAGGAGTCTGCCTAGTTCATAATGTAATAGTTGAGAGTAGCCATTCTTATGGTTTTCTGTATCAGACCTTATCTTCCTCATTACAGCACATTATGACAGTTGGGAAATCGGCTGCATGGTGGGTGATCTGTCACAAGGTGCAATTTGAATTCCACTTTGGCACAAAGGTAGTTGCTCAGCATAATGCATCTGAATTTATGCAAGTGCAGCTAGCATGCGGGTGTACATATCCTTCAGGAATATGGACACACCTGCTGCCCGTGTGTTCCAATAAAGGATAATGGGCAAGAGGTGAGGTATGTATTATAACATGGTCATGCAGGTGTGCTCTCCGGAGGATTGAAACATGTCTCAGCCACTGCACAGATATGTTCTCCATGTTAGGGATTGACGTATGTGTGCCCATATAGTGTTTCTGATATGTATCATTGTGTATCGAGACCTGCAGTTTATTGCTTGGTTGTCCCTGTAACAGCAGTGGACCTTCAATTGAACTGTGCATGTTGAAGGCACTATAGGGGAAGCATGAGCCCTAGGTAGTATCCAGATTCCCAGGGGTGACAGTTGCAGGCCCTGTCTGGCAAAGCATCATGGTCTGTCACCCATGTTATCCCAGGCAGACAGATACTGGATACCCTTTGACTTGCACCACTACACTAGACAATTGTGAAATACAATCCTTTTTTCCCTGTACTGCAGAATCATTCTGGCCAATGCAGAATGCTACAAAGGCCTTGGGACATACCTGCATGGGCTACAAGACCTGACAGTTCCTACATGTGTTTCCATGCAGTCCAGGCTACTGCATCACAGGTCCTGCACAACAACATGGAATATGTCAGAGCCATGTGTATAGTTCAAAAGGTGATCTGAGTGTATGGGTATGTCGCTAATCATGGCAGACAGGCAGCTGACAGTATGTATGCCCTCATATAGGTTGGTGTGTAACATAGTGCTAGAGTTTGCATTCACAAATGAGTACTGTTGGGCATGTTTCCAGCCATGTGTTCTGAGGTGTGGCACAATTATGTAAACTATGTCATACAGTTAGTGTATTTCATTGTCTGTCTCTTCAGGCTTGGGAGGTCACTTGCTTGGCCAGATACTTAGAAGCATCTGTGAATGTGTGTGATTTCTGGCAGTGTGTGCGGGTGTCCTTACTGTGTTCTGGTAAGGGTATGTGTTGGTTGTGATGATGAAATGCATGTGTTAACCTACACCTCATGACTGTCCAGTCCAGTAATGGCTGTAGACTGGGCTGCCTTCCTGTAGCTGCATCCCAAACAATGTGTGGGGCATGGTGTTAGGTGGGCTTGGCTGTGTACATGGCATAGAGGTTACATTCCCCCAGGATGGCCACATCACAGAGCTGACATTAGTAAACACCAGTAGCTGACTAGTGGACATGCTTGTATGAGCATTCAGTACTACAAGTATCAAGTAGTTTATTTAGTTTGCATATTGCTTATGAAGATGTTTTAGACAATGATGCTCACATGTAAATATTTATGTTGTAGGCATGACAACACTGGCTATTACGGAAACAATGTAGCTACCTTTAGCATCAATCCTCTGAGGAGTGCATCCACATCCTTTTAATTGATTACAGATGATGCAAGTGTCTACAGGTCTGTTTCCTTCTCTGGGTATATACACACATATCCAACAGAACCATGAGCTCTGTAGGGCACAGACACCCAGTCTCCAAACAGAGTCATGTATCAATAGACTCTGATGTCACTATCAACATGATCAGGATATAATCAGATAGTGTAAGCCATCACCTATGAAGTGGCTATTACACATGGGCAGCAGCCTCCTACATCTTACACTTCTACTGCAGATGTTACACTGGAGTTAAAGATGATATGCAGCCTGTTTTATTACCAGTACTGTGCAATAACCTACATACAGTATGTGCAAGTGGTTGTTAGGTTGGCAATGAGAGGTTAGGCTACACAAACCTGGTAGTTCAACCAATGTGTCTCTACACTCAATATCCACTCTATGTAGGTGTGCACATAGCCATTTGGCCCAGCCCTGTAACAAGGGTCACTACAAATTTGCATAACATGTGCACATGCACAGTTATTATTGCTTGCAAACAATACTAGAGAGTATCAGCCCTGTAACAAGGGTCACTACACATTTGCATAACATGTACACATGCACAGCTGTTATTGCTTGCAAACAATACTAGAGAGGTCCAGCCCTGTAACAAGGATCACTACACATTTGCATAACATGTACACATGCACAGCTGTTATTGCTTGCAAATGATACTAGAGAGGTCCAGCCCTGTAACAAGGATCACTACACATTTGCATAACATGTACACATGCACAGCTGTTATTGCTTGCAAACGATACTAGAGAAGTCCAGCCCTGTAACAAGGGTCACTACACATTTTCATAACATGTACACATGCACAGCTGTTATTGCTTGCAAACTATACTAGAGAGGTGGATATTACATGTGTTATGTGCACAGATAATTACCTAGCTCTTCCAATTATCTTTGCTATCATGCTGCTAAACTGTCAGATGAATACAAATGATATGTATCCTGTTAATAAGTATTGTAATTGCCAATAGACATAACTACTGTTTGCATAACATAACATAACAGCACTGCTATGTAGAATGTTATACAGATCTGCCTAAAATGCTGTACATTACACAGTTATTGGCACAATATCCCACAATGCACACCATATTTGCATAGTAAGCCCACTTTTGACATGTTCATCTTACTTATACACCCATACATATGTTGACTGTTACAATATATTGACATATACTATCCCCTGTTATAGCATATACTTGTTGGACCAATCTTGACACTGACAGTGGCTGGAATCGATTTGGTGAGTTCCAAGCCCATATCATCCCTTGTGGTGTATGCGGAGTTTGCCTTGTGACCTATAGCAGTACAGACATAGAATACTACAAGCATTACTACTGCTCAACAATACATCGCTACAAGATAGCTATTTCCACTATATGCAATGATTACACTGTAATTCTTACAGAACCAGTACTTCATACACAGACATACTACATGTTATACATACCTTCTTAGTAATTGGAGGTGTTATTGACTAGTATAATATTCGTTTTCGGTTCGTCTTTCAATGTTTTGTACTGCCCTACAGGTAGATACAGATGGTTTGAATGTGTGACAAGGCAACCTTTTATAGTTACAGATCAGTAACGTGCTATCCCGATAACCAGTTGGTGTTCCTAAGTAGCTAATTACATGCACATCAGCTGTGCTGCTACTGCCTTAGCCAATACCATGGCAACAGTGAAGTATAATTGAGTACTCCACTTGGGCATTGTCCCTTTGCCTTACTTGTGAGGAAGACAGCCTGTAGGTGTTGTTTGGACTCTATTGCAACAGCTGTATAGAGATGAACAGTAATATATTGTGTGTAATGCCTAGAGGATTTGGTCTAAATGTGAGTACTGCTGTAATATTTCTGAGCATTGCTACTTGTGCAGGGTTTGTCTGTATCTAATACTTCTGCACATGTTTCAGTCTGGCCAGGTTGTTTGACCAGCTCAAGGCTGCATAGCTATGCATATAATGTTAGGGGGGGTTACAGTGTGCTTACCAGACATATTTAGTTTGGTGTTACTGTGCATCATACTGTGCTGATAATCAGTACTGGGTAACACTTCCTGGTGTACGAACCTTTCAACCCTCTGAAACGGGATTATTTCATACAAACCCTGTTACATCAGCAGCTGTTCAATTGTATAACAGCAACTATTAAACATAGGGCCATGTTTATGTGTTTGTGTTCAGGTATGTTAAGGTTTCAGCAGATGTTGTACTGTAGTTAAACATTTGGTTATGGTATGACAGTATGTATTGATGTAATTATTCTGGTTGTGGCGTAGATGTTGGTGGGTGTACATAGCACATGCAGGTGTGTAGGAACCCCTTTTATACAACATCTATATGTGTGTGGGTGATATTTCCCTATGTGAACACCTATCCCTTAGTGGACTAATACTATGGTAATTGCAGGCTGATTCATTAAGGCACTGTTAAATCCTTCCTGTATAGCATGCAGGTATTGTTAGTCCTTGAATCCTTTTGGCAATAAATCAGAATGTAATAAAGTTTTGCAAAATGAAAGCTGTCTGTGTATTTCTGTCATGGATATTTGTAGTCATTGCAGTTGTGTTGGTGACTGTGTCCATAGAACATATTTGTAATATTGTATTGGCATATACTCTTCATATGTTATGTTCATATTATTTGGGGGGGTGGAATGTGTGATTGCTATGATCCATGTTATACTCAGATATGAACACTTTGGATGCTGTCTACACACATGTATGTATGTGTATGTACATATATATATATATATATATATATATATATATATATATATATATATATATATATATATATATATATATATACATGTGTGTGTGTGTGTGTGTGTGTGTGTATATAAATATATATATATATATATATATATATATATACATGTGTGTGTGTGTGTGTGTGTGTGTGTGTGTGTGTGTGTGTATATATATATATATATATATATATATATATATATATATATGTGTGTGTGTGTATATGTATACAGATATATATTACTGCATACATTTATCTGTACCTCCATAGATGTGTAGATGTTTTTAACCTATCTATATATCCACATATATATATGTAGATCTGTATATATCGAAATGTCTCTATGTGTCTCTCTCTCTCTCTCTCTCTCTCTATATGTATATATATGTATATATATATATATTTATATATATATATATATATATATATATATATATATATGAGCACACACCTTTCATTGGGTACATTGCGGGTTGTCCTATTTCAACACATTCCTCCCTTTTGTGTTTTAACCTGTCTGCATACACTACAGGGATAGGTACATCCCGGGTAGCTTAGTGTTAGGCTACTTTCAGGATGGAGTACATGGTTGTGGGTTCTAATCCTGGAAGGTGTTATTATTTTACCTCACAGAGTAGGCATTGGTAGGGAAAGTGTGAATAATGCACATTTAAGTGGTTGTAAGCAGGTTTGCCCGTGGTCTGTGTGACGTTAAGCAAAGGTTAAACCTGTGAAGTGGTTCTCTGTTTACTGTGTTTCAGCACCACTTACCATCGCACAAACCTGTGGAAACCCGCTTACAACTGCTTAAGAGTGCTTTAATCCACCTGCATCCAACAGCCCTTATTCTGGCCCTCAAAATAACATAACAGCCCTTGCAGGACTTGAGCACAGGACCATGAACACCACAGTCACTGACTTTACCACTAAGGCATCTGAGATATGTACAAATGTTATGGTGCTTAGAATATACATTTTACTACAGGCATTCCTCACTACTGAAAACAAATGTGACAGTCAGTTGGTACATATGTTTGATACATGTTAATGTTCATATGTTTGTGAAATTAGGTGTTGCAATGTGACATGACAGGGTGTATTATGAATGAGAAAGGTTCTTGTTTTGTGTCCTTTTTATATTGTTCCCCATACTCCATGTATACCCCTCCAGTTCATTTATTGGACATCCGACCCAGGCCCTCCTTGATGCATGATTGCGTTCCTCCACCACCCCAATCTTCACATACACAACAACCACCCCTTCTATGGTGAATTAGGTTAATATTAATTGTTAAAGTACCAGAGCTGCATATGTTTTGTGTACACTCCAATTCCTTTGGAGTGCTTCTGTGTCACGAAGTGTGTTCATAGATGTTTATATATATATGGCTATTGATGTAACTGTATAACATATATATATATATATATATATATATATATATATATATATATATATATATATATATATATGTGTGCAGACATCACTGTTTTATATATATATATATATATATATATATATATATATATATATATATATATTTTGTATTAATTTGTAACAGTAATACATATGTAGACTGGAATGTGTTGGTTCACAAACTACAGTACATTACAATGTACAGTACATATGTACACAAAGTGACTGTCCCATTTGTGATCATTACAGTGGAATGCATATGGTATAAGGTGTAGTCTCAAGACCATGAAATATGTATACACCTCAGATGGCTTAGTGGAAAGACTCATGACTGTAGTGTGTATGGTCCAGGGTTCAACGCCTGCAATGCTTTACAAATGTTTTTTATTCCAGAATAAGGCTCATTTAAGCAGTTGTAAGCATGTTTAAATGTGTTTGTGTGACATTATAGCAGTGGTTAAACACAGTTAAACAAACTTTGTAGAGTATAACCTGTGCGCGCAAACACGGCCACATTCGCTAGCTACTCAGGATATATACATGTCAGTGAAGTAACATTTCACTGTGGTGGTGGTGCTGCGGTAGTGCTGTTGCTTCACAGTAAGACGTTGACCCGTTCGATTCTCAGCTAAAGCGTCTTCTGTCTGGAGACATGCGTGAATGGGCGTACCTTTGTTGAAGGTTGTGCTTCAGGGCTGGCAACTCGGCATGTAAAAGTCTACTGCCAATCATTAGCGGACCGGAGTTCCGCTGTGGCGACCCCTGTCCGGGAAAAGCTGAAAGACACAACACAACAACAAGTGAAGTAACATCTCACTATGTGCTGACATAACATTACATTCTCTGTTGACTGTACTCTCCAGCACACATGGGTTTATATGGGTGTTTTGAATGTTTATTATACAGACTATTACTACCTATATATGCAAGCTGTGGTTAAGGTATACTTTTGAACATGATAAACATCCCTGCCTTTATCGGGATTTGGACCTCGAATGCACAGATACTATGCAGATGCTGTAACCATTACACTGTTGACATTAACGTTGCTTCTGCCTGTTTCCTATTTAGATGATTTCTATGTGTATGCTAGGCTAAGCAAAGGGCGGAGGCCCCCAAACCCACTGAGCTTCACTTACTCTTGAAATAACATATGACAAATGTACTGTGAGACAATACATTACATTCCTAACTACATTAGGCATAGCCGCTCACTGACACACTTCAAAGGAAACCTTGTTGTGTGAATGGGTAACAGAATATACACCCCTGGGATCATGTGTCCCAGAACCATACAGCCAGGGGTTGGGGGAGCCTGTCCAGTTTGATAGCTGTGAGACCTGTTGGGGAAATTGAATGGTGTTAAATTGTCACATTTGACAATGCCCTCTTTAGATCACTAAGTGCCCCTATCACCCTCCACAACCCCAGTCTTCAACAGCTTTCAGCAACTCTGCCTGGAATTGCTTCATTGGCTATGCTTCACAGAGGCTCAGTTACTTCATCAATGGTGTGGAGAAAGCCAACACACTGTAGCTATGCTTCTAATTGCCCTTGGGTAGATAGGTAGCAGGCTATCTGTGAACATCTAAAGGGCAGGCCATTACAGCCATAATATGTGAATAAGCAGACCTTCAGATCACAATATACAGTGAGACATCACCATGTAGTCAGGAAACAGTTAAGTACAGCAAGAACATACAGAACACTGATACTTAGTCACTCCAAAAGCCTATCTTGGAAGCTAGAAGACTTGTATAAGTTTAAGGCTTTCTATTGCTTACCAGTAGGTTACCTACAGGAGAGATGAAAAACAAGCACAGATGGAGAACATGCATGCAACAATACCATACCGGCCAATGTGTCAGCCTTAGTCTTTGGAATACTGGCCAAGGCTATTGGCACCCCCATGGTGACTTATTTAGAAGAGTCTTGAAGGTGAATACCAGCTCTGTAAACAGCACAATAGCAGAATCAATGAGGGGTATGCTACTCAACATCAGGGGTTGTGATCACAACATGCATGCACTTACAGTACTCCTCAGGATGGACAACATCAACATCTGTGCAGTAACTGAGATCTGTCTTAAGGCTCCTGAGAGCACACCAGCACTACCAGACTACAACCCATACCACACATTTCAGCCACAGAACATGGACTGTCACAGACATGGAGGGGGTGTATCCATATTCATCAGGGATACCTACACATCCAGGTTAGTGGGGCAGCATGATACCTCTGAGATCATCCATGTGCAGCTAACATCAGCCACGACTGTAATGTAAACTGTGGCCTGCTACGGATCACCCACCATGACCCAGGACCACCACTCCACCTACCTGGAGACAGTGGAAAATATGACAGTCCTAACGCACACCCTGGCATTGGTTGATGTCAATTACCATACCATTAACTGGGAAACTTACACCAGTACTAACTTCTAGGCCCAGTGCTTCCTGGAATTTATCACCTCATATGCCCTGCATCAGGTGGTAACCTCCCTAACAAGGGTTGGAAACATACTGGAAGTGGTCATCACCAACATGGGCAAGAGGTGCACCACAGTGGAGATTAACCGGTCACTGGTTAGATCTGACCATGAACTATTCACTGTTTCCACACCCAAGCATCTCCCCCACCCACGGATACCACAGTGTATATCTTTCCTACAGCTAAATTTACACTTCTAGTGACAGGGGTGGGGGGTTTCACAGCCCCCACACTAAGGAGAAACACTGCTCAAGATATAGACAGATTTACAAATGCAATCTATAAGCACCTACATGGATGTATGGATCATGCCATCAGTGGTAAACCAAGACTCACTCTTCCTAGACAAGGACACCAGTCTGGTGGACCTCTGCAATAAACAGGCTATACTAGAGAAGTAGGACAGTGTTCCTGACAAACAGCAAATCCTACAAAGGGCAGACATCCATGACCACTATTAGTATGATACGTAGGTCCCTCATGAAATCATCCAAGGCTAATATCAGCAGGAGAATATACAAGGATTCGAAAGATAACCACAAAGCCTTCTTTGGCTATGTCAAGGATCTAAGTGGTGGCACACAGATTTGCACTGTGCTGGTGAACTATAGCACAAAATATGCTGACCCTACTGATATCGCCAACATCCTTGCAGATACATTCAGTGCATACTTCACCCCCTAAAGAGCCCACAACACTACCTGAAAGGTATAGTATCCCACACATCAGAGACACACAGGTGGAAATGGCCCTCTCTAACAGCAGAACACAGGGTCAATGGAGGCAGATGTTGTCCCAGACTGCATCTTGCAAACTGTACAAGACAACCTGACCCCCCCACCTAATTAAGCTTTCCAACCTCAGCCCCTCCACAGGCTACATGCCCATACAATGGCACGTGACAATAGTTATTCCACTCCATCAAGGTGGAATCACAACTGACAATGGTAACTACCACCCCATAAGCCTGACTAGCCTGGTCTGCAATGGTATGGATCGCATCCTTATGGCGCTCATTAACTAAGACATTGGTAACCTCCGAACACGTGATTCAACCCAGGTCAGCTTGGTTGAGTGCAGTTCATGCCTACTGAACCTGTTTGATGTCTTACATACAGTCACCAAGACATTAGATGACAGGGGAGGTGGTTCACACATACCACCTGGACCTCACCAAGGCTTTTGACAGCATGCCCCACTCAGGTATTATTGATAAACACACCAGCCTGTACATACACCCATACATCACAGGTTGGGTTGCCAACAGGCTTACACACAGACTCACATGGCATGACTAGCAGTCTCCAGGTCCAACTCTTGACCAGTCATGACTGGTGTCCCACAGGACTCAGTCCTGGGAGCCCTACTGTTTGGCATATACTTCTCAGAGGTACAGGCAAACACAGGTGGACTATGGCAGACCATGTTTGGCAATGACTGCGAACTGGGAGCCATGATTGATAGTCCAGCTGACACAGACATCCCTCAAGAGGCCTCAAAGAGACTGTCACAGGGTGTCAATGTCATGGCCTCCAGCCAAGTGCCACTAACTGCATGGTCATTCCATTGTGGAATATTAAGCACCCACATATTAACACATAAGTGGCAGCCACTTTAATATGGATGAGGTAATGGGGTATCTGGGGACTAAGGTAGATAGTGATCTCCCCTTTGACAATCATATCTCCACAGTAGTTAGAACATCCTTCTATGTAGGCCATCTGATTACTAAAGGATTCCCATCTAGACATACTGGGGTTATAGTGCCCCTTTACTCATCCCTCATCAGTCCCATAATAGGGTATAATAACCCATTTGGGATGCACCTCAGAAGAGACTTCCAACAGCTGGGAGGTCCACGAATGTACCTCACCAAGGGTAATACTGGCCTCCAACATATGGCCTATGCAGCCAGATTGAATAAACTCCTGCTTTACTCTGTGGCATCTCATTTACCCAGAGATGATCTCCACTGGCCAACACAGCCATGTCGAACTCAGGCTTAATGGATATGCTCCACCTATGGTAATCCATGTCACAGTGAGCCACACACTGTAGTGAGCTGAACCTTGCCACAACAATATCTGGAAGATGCTGGAGGGAAAGATTCCTGTCACAGACACTCCCCATCCTTTGGAACAACATCCCTAACTACATTATACAGAGGCCCTCACTAACATTCTGCAAGAGAAGCCTTGAAGAGTGGATGGGGAACAGTAGATGCACCCCAGGGATCCCACCATTGGCTCTGCTCCACAGATGGACAGTTAATGAATCAATGGGGTGGCAAAAGCTGACACATTTTGACTGGGCTTATGAATGGCCTTTGCCAGTTGGCCAAGTACCTATCTATGAATCTATACATACAGTATCAGCACATGCTGATAGCTTAATTTACTGTTCATGTGTTGTCTTACTTTGTGCCAATGGCAGTTGTGTGTGCAATAGTTAAGGGCTGCCTATGTTGGATGCACACAGTAGACTGCCTATACATGACATCCATGCATCCATTTTTACTGTGTGTGCAGGTGGAGAAAGGTGTCAGTCCCTAGGTGCCTACACTGTCAGTTTGTGTGCTATACATTTCCTCTTTTCCAATTCATGGGCATACTGGGCATGCCTCCGTCTGCCTACTGGGGCTGTCTCAGGGTGTTCATGGTCTGATTACCTTTGTGCCTGTGGGGCCCTTGACAATGGTGGTGGGCTGTGAGGGCCTTCACCATTCTGTCGCTGCTGCAGCTGTTTCCGCAGGACCACATTGTGTAGCATGGCACATACTATGAAGATGTGGGCACACATGCCTGGAGAGTACTGCAAGGCTCTACCAGATATGTCCAAGCAACAGAACTGTGATTTCAGCATCCCAAACACATGCTCTATGATGATTCTGGTTTGTGCATGTGCCTCATTATGGCGTTCCTGCATGGATGTGTGTGCATATTGATTGGAGTCATCATCCAAGGTTCTAGTGTATAGCCAGCATTCCTCACCAGGTGGCCATTTGGGATGTCCCCCCTGGCAAATAACTGATACAGCTATGAGGCATGCCAGATGTGGGAGTCGTGATAGCTTCCAGGGCTGCCAGCACACACATCCATGATAATGTCCTGGGCATTGCACATGACCTGGCAGTTGATGGAGGGGTATCCCTTGTGGTTTATGTACCGCCTACCCTGTTCACTGGGTGGTGACTTGATTTGTATGTGCGTGCAGTCTATTGCACCCAGTACCTCCAGGTATTCTACCACACGGTGGAAGAGACGCATATTGCTGGCCAACTCCTCCTGCATTCGGGGAAAATATATGTGCTCATTGGCATGTGGTAACATGGCATCCAGGAACTGGTGCAGTTCCCTGGATGCTGATGCCTGTGAGATCCCCATGATGTCCCCAGTTGGTCTTTGAAAGGTACCTGTAGCTAGTATTCTCAGGCTTACACATGCCTTCGTATCCACTGGGATGGGTTCCCCTCTGTTTGTTCTGGCTCTGAGGTGTGGCCGGCACAGCTCCACAAGTTTCTGTAGGATGTCCCTGTCCACCCTGTAACGCTCTACTATCTCCAAATCATGTAGCCCCTGATAGGTTACCCTGGGTCTGAACACTCTCCTCCTCCTCTGGTGCCTGAGGTGGTCGTGTGCATCATCCTCCACACCACCTTCAGTCTCCAACACATGCTGGTGGATCAAAGCTATGGCAGCCCCTACCATGTACATATACACCACTGGTGCAGAGTGTATGGGAATACACAAATGTGTGTGAGGTGCTTTCACACTTTATGCTATTGTGCTATGGATACTGCTGATGTCAGTGGGTGTGTATGAGCTATTCCAGCTGCAACGTGTCTTAATTATGGGTTTTGCAATGAGTACTGCAAGTGTGGGGCCTTTACAATGGAGATCTGCTTGCCTGCCTTGATTAATCTGTTGCCCTTTAATTCACTTTTAAACCTGGATACCCTCCCATTATCAGGCATGTATCCACCTGCCATCTTTCTTGTTTTTTACTTTCCCTACCCAGTCATGGCAAAAGGTGCCTTGTAGATGATATACTGCAAATCGGCTTTGTTTTGCTTTGACACTTTACTGTTTTCTTTGCAGTAGAGCCCCTCCCCTTTCCTGTTCTGCAGGTAGCTGCTTGCAGCCTTGTTAGCTGTTGTCAATGGCCCACTGTAGGCTCTTAGGTGTTAATTAGTCATTTGTCCTCCAATTTCCCTGCTGCTGCATTTCCTTATTTCTTTCCTATATCCTTCCTGTTTCAGCTGCAGTGCGTGCCACGTAAACCCATTTACCGGGTTTACGCAAGTTTTCATCTCCGTTCACATGCATACTCGGTTACCTTGTGTACTCTCAGGTAAGCATAGCTATGGCCAGTTCAACACACCCCTATTCTTCAGCTTTGCCTAGCTAGGGGCAAACCGTTTTAGCAATGCTCCAATGTGCTTACAGCAATGGCGATACACCCCTCTCTTGATATCATCTTTATCTCAAGGGCACATCTCGGTGTTATAACACTATGCTTTGAGGTACATCCTTACACCAGCAGGGAATCTGCAATTCACTATTACTCCTCTCATTTGCATGGCATTGCCTACTAATTCCTAGCTACTGTGCATAACACTGTCACTGCCTCTTAGCAACCCTTGTGCCATAGTATGGTGTAGCATGCCTGCCATTGACTATTATGGGGAAATCGTGATATGTGTTTCATTGCAGTTTTGTTCCATATTTTTAAATTTTCCTTGTGATCCCCTTTGCGCACCACTGCCCTGCGATTCTACATCACGATAGTGCGACTATATATAATAAATGTTAATTTTATATTTTGTACATTTTTTTATACCAATGGCTATATATTTAGCCATTGGCATATATTAACAATATAATAAATGTGTTTGGTCGGCTGTCATGGCTTCGATTTTATGTCTGCAAAAATCTAAACCATTTTCTACACTTTACATGTCTGCATGCTTACACTATGTCTGCACCACTTCCTGGATCGCTACATACCTTCATTTGCATGCTACACTGCTGCACATGGAATAATTAACATACAGGACCCTGGAGTTGTGCAGGCATCACATACACAGGTAGTGCACGTGGAAACAGCTTGCACCTGAATCACTTGGCGGCCATATTTGGTGTTAGAACGCCAACGCTATGCCTGCACCTGGCTCAAGCTTCATGAATCCCAAGGTACCTGTTTAACTGTTGTAGGCTACACACTCAAGTGTGATAGCCATTTCTGTGCATTTAAAGTGTTTTTTGATTGTATCTGCTTTATTTTCTGAAAAAAAAAAAACAGAAAAAAACAAAAACAAATACTTGTCTTCCTGCCTTTCTAAGCTAGTCTACTCCAAGTTTCAGGTTAGTGCTGAATTCAGGGCTGTGTTACAAGTTTCTGTGTTTGCTCATACCTTACTTGGATAGAAGGAAGTTTCTCTGTTCACCTGTGAGAGAGGGGAGCTTTGAGCAGCCTATATTTCCCTGGACGAGTGGTTTTAGCCCAGAAATTAGTAGTTTATTGGCCATTCTGGACTAATTTCTTTATCTTTCATTTCCCTGCTATAAAACCTGCATTTGTGAGGTTTTTGCAATTGTATATAGCTCAGCAAGCTCCTGCCTGGTGACCTGCAGAGTTCTACAGCAGCAGAGAGACAAAAGATAGACTTTGAAGTGATTAAGTGACATTTTTCTGCATTTTCTTGCTTCCTTTAGCTAATTCCGCCTAAAACACCAATTTTTAGAGTTTCTGTGATTTAAAAAGCTTGTTTCAGCTACATATTGTACTTATTTTACTGTCTGCACTTTAACAAAGTTGTTTATGTGTTTAAATCACCTGTTTAACTGTTGTAGGCTTCACACTCAAGTGTGATAGCAATTTCTGTGCATTTAAAGTGCTTTTTTATTGTATTTGCTTTATTTTCTGAAAAAAAAATAAACAAACAAAAAATATACTTGTTTCCTGCCTTTCTAATCTAGTATAGTCCAGTTTTCAGGTTAGTGCTGAAGGGCTGTGTTACAAATCTCTGTGTTTGCCCATACCTTACTTGAATAGAAGGAAGTTTTATCTGTTCACCTGTGAGAGAGGGAAGCTTTGAGCAGCCTATCTGTCCCTGGAGGTGGGGTTTCAGCCCAGAAATTAGCAGTTTATTGGTCATTTTGGGCTAATTTCTCTTTCATTTTCCTGCTATAAATACTGCATTTGCCCGGTTTTGTGCGCCGGGCAGCGGGTTAGCTAGGGGAAAACTATTCCTGGATCCCTAAAGTCTCCTCTTCAATTTTACCCTTGAAACTAGACAAACTTTCAACTTAAGCACTCAAGCCATTCATTTATCAGCCCGGCACTTGCTCAAAACTCATAGCAAGCACTTTCAAACCCTAGCACTAGACCCTCCTGTAGTGTACAGAAGGACAAGGCTGTCTATTCGACCTTACCAGTCATCCAGTAAAACAGTTCACTGTACCTATCCAGGCATGTCCAAAGGGTAGTTTCAGGTGGACTCTCCAGTCCAACTGGTGAATCTGGGCATTTTGAGGCAATGTTACAACTGCCTCATGTATGCAGACAACCCTCTCCTCCTACCACCAAACACTAATACATGCGAGAGATGCAATTATACAGCCAAACTGGAAGCTAAGCTCTCTCAACCCCAGACTGGATCAGACAGTCAAGAGGAGAAGAGAAATACTTGCATCACACCACCAGTCTCACATAGACCTATTAAACCAGCACTGGTAAAACACACACACAAATACATGAAAACATAATCGGAGGCTCTAAATAAAAATCTGCAGAGACCTCCAAAGCAAACATCCAAGCAACCTCCACCCCCCCCCAACAAAAACCATGAAACACATACTTCACAAAACCAGTGTGCAATGCAATCACAGCCCTCAAAGCAAAATTGCATACCCAACATACTAGTAATAGGTGACTCTATAGTCAGGCACACTGATGTCCCACTCACTAGGCTGAATAAGGAGGAGATTACTGTTAGCTGCCTGTCGGGTGCCAGGATCTTCCACATAACAGAAGCACTCAGGTCACTCCAGAACAAGTACAAATGACTCTGTCATTGTCCATGTTGGTGTGAATGACCTGAGCCCTACCTCCCTGGACTACATGAAAAGAGACATGGAAGAGCTCTCTGATCACGTAGCCCAGGCCGGATGACCCTGACCTTGAGTAGCATCCTGCCCGTACCAAGAATGATACCATGGTATAAAAAATAATTCTCAATTTCAACAATTGGCTAAGTTGCTGGTGTCATTTAAAGGGGATCTAGTGTCTGTCTGCCTGGGATGACATGCTCGACAAGCCTCACTGCTTCGCTAGAGAGGGCTTGCATCTGTCTCCCTTAGGCTTTCGAATACTGGCCAAGGCTCATGTCACCCCCATAGTGCCTTTTTTAGGCTAGGCTCAAAAGACAAACCCACCGCTGTAAATAGCACAAGTAACAATAAACTGAGGGTAATGCTACTCAATGCCAGAAGTCTAAACCTCAAAACGAATGCAACCCAGGCACTCCTCAGTATGGAGAAAATCGATATATATGCAGTAACAGAAACCTGGTTTAAGGCTCCAGAGAGCACTCCAGCACTACCAGGCTACAATTCATACCATAAATTCCTGCCACAGAACCCAAACTGTACTACAAAAAGTGGGGGCATGTCCATATTCATCAAGGATACCCACACCTCTAGGTTAGTGGCACAGCGCAATGCTTCAGAGATCATCCGCATGCAACTAACAATGGGCAAAACTGCAATTCAAATTGTGATCACCAACCATGTCCCAGGACCCCCATTCCGCATTTCTGGAAACACTGGGAAACATAAAGGTCCTACCAAACACCTTAATATTGGGTGATTTCAATTACCCAAACATTAACTGGGAGAACTACTCAAGTACTAACTCCCTTGCCTAACATTTCCTAGAATTTACAAACTCAAACATCCTGGTTCAAATGGTCAACACTCCCATCAGCGGTGACAACATATTGGACCTGATCATCACCGACATGGTCAACCAGTGTTCCACACCAGAGGTCAACTTCTTGCTGGTTAGATCTGACCATAAACAAATCACTTTGGATATCCACATTCCGCCACTACCCCTGGAAAAGGAAATCACAGTGAAAAACATTTCAAAAGCAAACTTCACTTTACTTAAGACCAAGGTAGAAAGTTTTAAAGCCCCCATGCTAAAGGATAATGCTGTCCAAGCTGCAAAATCCTTTACTAATGCATTCTACAAGTACCTACAAGAATGCATGGATTGTGCCATCCCAAGCAAAACCAAGACTCACTCCTCCAAGAAAAGGAAACCAGTCTGGTGGACTCCTGCCATAAACAAGCTATACAATAGAAGGAGGAAATGAGTACAGAAAAGAGTAAAATCCCAGGAAGGGAAGACATTCCTGATCAGTATCAGCAAGAAACTACGATCCCTCATAAAATCATCCAAGGCGAGCTTTGAAAGAAAAATTGCCAAGGACTCCAAAGATAACCACAAGGCATTCTTTAGCTATGTCAAGAATCTAAGTGGCAATGCTCAGATCTGCTTGGAGTTAGTGCAGAACAGCACAAACTACACTGAACCGACTGATATCGCCAACATTCTGGCAGACAGGTTCAGCGCAAACTTCACCCCCCCCTCTCATCCCGAAAAGGGCCCATAACCATACCAGAAGAATGTAGAGTCCCTGATATCACAGACACTCAGGCTAAAACAGCCCTCTCCAAAGCCAAAAACACAGCATCAATGGGACCGGACGGTGTCCCAGGCTGTGTCCTACAAGAGCTCAAAGACGAACTAACCCCTTACCTAAACACACTCAAACTCAGCCTCACCACAGGCTATGTACCCATAGAGTGGTGCACAGCAATGGTTATTTTGCTCCACAAAGGTGGAGCCACAACAGACCCCAGGAACTATTGCCCTATAAGCCCTATAAGCCTGACTAGCTTAGTCTGCAAGGCTATGGAGCGCATCATCATAGAACTCATTAACAGAGACATTGGGAACCTCCAAACACTGGACCCTACACAGTTCTGCTTTGTTAAGGGCAGATCATGCCTCCTAAACCTGGTGGACCTCTTTGAGACAGTTACCAAGGCTATAGATGAGGGAAAGGTGGTACACACAGCCTACCTAGACCTCACAAAGGCCTTCGACACCAGTCCCCATTCTGCTATTTAGACAAGCTCTCCAGCCTGAACATAAACCCCTACATCATGAGATGAGTTGGCAACTGGCTCATGGACAGAACCCACATGGTGAGAGTTGCGGGAGCTAGGTCCGACTCTAAACCGGTTACAAGTGGCATTCCCTAGGGTTCAGTCCCAGAACCCCTCTTGTTTGGCATATACTTCTTAGGTTTAGTGCAGAACAAGCACAGGAGGAGTATGGCTGACCAAGTTCACAGACAACTGCAAACTAGGGGCTATAACTGACTCTCCAGCTGACACAGACATCCTCCAAAAGGGTCTCACTCAGATGGATACCTGGTGTCAAAATCATGGCCTCAAGCTAAATGCCAAAAAGTGCATAGTCATCCCCTTTGGAAAAAACAAAGTGCACACAAACTACCACATAAGTGGTAGTCCCCTAAATACTTTAGACATAATAAGGGATCTGGGGACCCAAGTAGATAGCAATCTCACCTTTGATAATCACATTGCCAAAGTGGTTAGAAAATCCTTCTACATGGCCCACTTAATCACAAAAGGGTTTGCATCCAGACCAAAATAGGTCATTGTGCCCCTCTACTCATCACTCATCAGACCCATCATAGAGTACAATGCCCCAATTGGGATGTACCTTACAAGACAGCTGCAACAGCTGGAAAGACCACAGAAGTACCTCACCAAGAGGATCACTGGCCTCAAACAGATGCCCTATGCAGCTCAACTGAAGAAACTCCAGCAGTACTCTGTTGAATACCACCGACTCAGAGGTGATCTCTGCCTGACATACAAGGCCATGTCCAACCCAGAACTGATGGACATGCTCCACCTAAAGAAAACCATATCTCCACGAGCCACATGCTCTAAGGATCTAAACTTCACCACAACAATAAATAGGACATGCTGGAGGGATAGATTCCTGTCCCAGAGACTTCCCATGCTTTGGAACAAGATTCCAATCTACATTAGGCAGAGCTCCTCACTAACACTCTTCAAGAGAAACCTTGACAAGTGGATGGGAAACAGAAAGTTTACCCCGGGGATCACTTCAGTGGCTCTGCTGGACATAGGCACAGGGAACTAATCTAAGGGGGTGGTGAAAGCCAACATATTCTGGCTAGGCTTATAAATGCCTTTGGGCAGATAGCCTAGCACCTACCTATGAACCTATGAACCACACAATAGCAGCCCTTAAGCAAAATAACATACCCAACACATTAGTAATAGGTGACTCTATAGTCAGGAACACTGACATTGCATTCACTAGGCTGAGCAAGGAGAAGGTTACTGTTAGCTGCCTGTCGGATGCTAGGATCTGTCACATAACACAAGCACTCAGGTCACTCCAGAACAAGTACAAATACAACTCTGTCATTGTCCATGTTGGTATGAATGACCTGAGCCGTACCTCCCTGGACTACATGAAAAGAGACATAGAAGAGCTCTCTGATCATGTAGCCTAAGCTGGTATGGCCCTGACCTTGAGTAGTATCCTGCCCTCACCAAGAATGATATCATGGTATAAAGAAAAAAAATATCAGTTTCAACAATTGGCTAAGCTTCTGGTGTCATTTAAAGGGGATCCAGTGTCTGTCAGTCAGGGATGACATGCTCGACAAGCCACGCTGCTTCGCTAGACATGGTTTGCGCCTGTCACCCTTAGGCTTTTGAATACTGGCCAAGGCTCTTGCCACCCCCATAGTGCCTTTTTTTAGGCAAGGCTCAAAAGACAAACCCACTGCCATAAATAGCACAAGTAACAAAAAACTGAGGGCAATGTTACTCATTGCCAGATGTCTAAACCTCAAAATGGACGCACTCAAGGCACTCCGCAGTATGAAGGAAATCAATATATGTGCAGTAACAGAAACCTGGTTTAAGGCTCCAAAGAGCACCCCAGCACTACCAGGCTACAACTCATACCATACATTTTGGCCACAAAACCCGGACTGAAATACAAATGCAGGGACGTATCCATATTCATCAAGGATACCTACACCTCCAGGTTAGTGGCACAGCACAATGCTTCAGAGATCATCCACGTGCAACTAACAATGGGCAAAACTGCAATTCAAATTGTAGCTTACTACAGATCACCCATTATGTCCCAGGACCCCAATTCCGCATTTCTGGAAACACTGGGAAACATAAAGGTCCCACCAAACACCCTGATATTGGGTGATTTCAATTACCCAAACTTTAACTGGGAGAACTACTCAAGTACTAACTCTCTTGCCCAACATTTCCTAGAATTTATAAACTCAAATGCCCTGGATCAAATGGTCAACATCCCCACCAGAGGTGACAACATGTTGGACCTGGTCATCACCAACATGGGCAACCAGTGTTCCACACCGGAGGTCAACCCCTCACTGGTTAGATCTGACCATAAACTAATCACACTGGATATCCACATTCAGACCCCACCCCCGGTCAAAGAAATCACTGTGAAAAACTTTTGAAAAGCAAACTTCACGTTACTTAAGACTGAGGTGGAAAGTTTCAAAGCCCCCATGCTAAAGGATAACGCTGCTAAAGGATAACGCTGCCCAAGCTGCAAAATCCTTTGCTAATGCACTCTATGGGCACCTACAAGAATGCATGGATCGTGCTATCCCAAGCAAAACAAAGACTCACTCCTCCAAGAAAAGGAAACCAGTCTGGTGGACCCCTGCCATAAACAAGCTATACAATGGAAGGAGGACACTAGTACAGAAAAGTGTAAAATCCCAAGAAGGGAAGACATCCCTGATCAGTATCAGCAAGAAACTACAATCCCTCCTAAAATCATCCAAGGCTAGATTTAAAAGAAAAATTGCCAAGGACTCCAAAGATAACCACAAGGCATTCTTTAGCTACATCAAGAATCTAAGTGGCAATTCTCATATCTGCTCGGAATTAGTGCAGAATGGCACAAAATACACTGAACTGACTGATACTGCTAACATCCTGGCAGACAGGTTCAGTGCAAACATCACCCCCCTCTCACCCCCAAAAGGGCCCATAACCATACCAGAAGAATTTAGTGCCCCTGAAATCACAGACACTCAGGTTAAAACAGCCCTCTCCAAAGCCAAAAACACAGCATCAATGGAACCGGATGGTGTCCCAGGCTGTGTCCTACACAAGCTCAAAGATGAACTAACCCCTCACCTAAACACACTGTTCAAACTCAGCATCTCCAGAGGCTACATGACAATAGAGTGGCACACAGCAATGGTTATTCCTCTCCAAAAAGGTGGAGCCACAATAGACCCCCGGGAACTATCGCCCTATAAGCCTGACTAGTTTGGTCTGCAAGGCTATGGAGTGTCATCATGGATCTCATTGACAGAGACATTGGGAACCTCCAAACACTGGACCCTACCCAGTTCAGCTTTGTTAAGGGCAGATCATGCCTCCTAAACCCCTAATAAGGGATCTGGGGACCCAAGTAGATAGTAATCTCTCCTTTGATAATCACATTGCCAAAGTGGTTAGAAAATCCTTCTATGTGGCCCACCTAATCATAAAAGGGTTTGCATCCACATCAAAAGAGGTCATTGTGCCCCTCTATGCATGACTCATCAGACCCATCATTGACTACAATGCCCCATTTGGGATGTACCTTACAAGACATCTGCAACAGCTGGAAAGACCACAGAAGTACCTTACCAAGTGGATCACTTGCTTCAAACAGATGCCCTATGCAGCTTGACTGAAGAAACTCCAGCTGTACTTGGTTGCATACTGCCTACTCAGAGGTGATCTCTGCCTGATATACAAGGCCATGCCCAGCCCAGAATTGATGGACATGCTTCACCTAAAGAAAACCATATCCCCTCAAGCCACACGCTCTAGGGATCTAAACCTCACCACAACAATAAATAGGACATGTTGGAGGGATAGATTCCTGTCCCAGAGACTTCCCATGCTCTGGAACAAGATTCCACTCTACATTAGGTAGAGCTCCTCGCTAACACTCTTCAAGAGAAACCTTGATGAGTGGATGGGAAACAGAAAGTTTACCCCGGGGATCACTTCAATAGCTCTGCTGGACAGAGGCACAGGGAACTAATCTAAGGGGGCTGCGAAAGCCAACATATTCCAGCTAGGCTTATAAATGCCTTCGGGCAGATAGCCTAGCACCTACCTATGAACCTATGAACTTATTACTTATTGCCTTCATTCCTGCTACAATCCCAGTGATGTCATAGACACCCAGACATGTAACAAGGAAGCGGCCATAGATATGAGTCCTGTGCCTATACATTCTGTGGGAAACTGTACATTTGTGAGGTCTGTATATGTCTGCCCATTGTTAAAAGACTGTTAGGATTGTGTAGCAGTGCAGTATCTCAATGTTATTTGGGATGTGTAAGGAAGGGGTACATGTGAGTGTCATGGGCCCTATCTGACTGTGCATGCTGCTCCGGTTTCTGATTCCCTATTGCCTGTATATGTTTGTGCATGCAGACTGTGACATGTCTCACAACACCTCAAGATTCCCACTACTCTGTAACTTGGGGCAGTATATGTAAGGTAATGTGTGAGTATCAAACAGAATATTGTTGCTCACACAGTCATTATACTGTAGTGTTCAGTTTGCTTACTAGTATGTCGCTATGACTGTAGTGCAATTGGTTGGGGGTATGCACTTTCACAGCAGTGTCTGTTTTCCACTAGTGTTACATCCCTATAGTGCCTATTATATTCGCAAATGCATGTGTACAGTCCCAGAGCTGGATTTGGATAGTGTTATGTCAGTCTGATTGTAGTTTGGACATTGCTGCTTGGTAGCTCAGTGTAGTTTCCCTAATGTTGTGTTATGTCCACATATTCATAGGATGTCCAGTTGTCTGGCTGATATTTTTGGTCTGGTCCCCATAATTGCTGTGCATTCCTGATACATCAGTGGGATTTTGTGGGGACTGACGTCACTAACTAATGAGAAGCAATTGAGTACCGGGCTTGTTATATTTCATTCAGTATATGTTAGGACATACAGTGTTGCTACATCAACTTTCTCAGCTTATCTACTTATGTGTTTTAGATATGTCCCTATTTGCAGGCCTTTGTCCCCCCACTTTGTCAGGCTTGGTCCAGATTCATTGCACTAAGGGGTTCTGACCATACCTCTCCACTGCCAGGATTTTCCCAGAATGTCCGGATGTTTGACACATACTTTTGTTTGATTCCACAATTTATTTGTATTTGTCTGGTAAATCACAGTGATGATCCAAGAATTTATGTCAAAAAATAATGACATAACATTTCAGTTTCTATCCTCATATCCTTCAGTAATTGTCTGCTGAAATGCACCCTGTTGCTGTAGCAAATGTCTTCATTTTTAGCAGCAATATTTGAAATATGTCCCTATATGTAGCCCCCCCTTTACAGCCTTTGTACAGGTTTCTTGCACAAACAGGTTGAGAGAGATGGTTCTGAGGTATAACTGCACTGAATGTGTTTTATACACACACACACACACACACACACACACACACACACACACACACACACATATATATATATATATATATATATATATATATACACACACACACACACACACACACACATATATATATATATATATATATATATATATATATATACGTGTGTGTGTGTGTGTGTGTGTGTGTGTGTGTGTGTGTGTGTGTGTGTGTGTGTATGTCTATATACAACACATGAATGATTCCACAAAGTTATTATCATCCTAATGCTGTATGCCTCTATTGCATGATATGCTTGAAAAAGCAACATTAATTCCTTCAGCTTAGATGGTGTAGTGGCTCATTTCTCTGACAATAGTGTTCAGGGTCATGGGTTGGAGACTTGGGACTGCTGTATTTTCATTAATGTTAAATGACCAGAATGCATGATATGTTTGTCATAGCATTGCTTGTTCTCATAGCTCAGAACGTTTAGTGGTACTTTGCTGTGTTTATAGAGGACAGCATCCTGGATTCAAAACTTGGCAATGCTGACTATTTTGTTGCTGGGCAGAACAAGGTCTGATGGATACAGAGTGATTAAGGCACATTTAAGTATATTATAATTATAGTAGACAGGAATATAAGGAGATGAGGTGCATGGCAAAGAGAGTGTTGGTGAAGGCTAAGGATAAGGCATATGAAGAGTTGTATGAAAGGTTGGACATTAAGGAGGGAGAAAAGGACCTGTACCGATTGGCTAGACAGAGGGACCGAGCTAGGAAAGATGTGCAGCAGGTAAAGGTGATAAAGGATATTGAGGGAAACATACTCACAAGTGAGGAGAGTGTGTTGAGCAGATGGAAAGAGTACTTTGAGGGGTTGATGAATGAAGAGAATGAGAGGGAGAGAAGGTTGGATGATGTGGGGATAGTGAATTATGAAGTGCAATGGAGTAGCAAGGAGGAAGTAAGGATAGCTATGAAGAGGATGAAGAATGAAAATGCTGTTGGTCCAGATGACATACCTGTGAAGCATGGAGGTGTTTAGGTGAAATGGCAGTGGAGTTTCTAACCAAATTGTTTAATGAAATCTTGGAAAGTGAGAGGATGCCTGTGGAATGTAGAAAAAGTGTTTTGCTACCAATTTTTAAGAATAAGGGTGATGTACAGAGCTGTAGTAACTACAGAGGGATTAAATTGATCAGTTAGAGTATGAAGTTATGTGATAGAGTAGTGGAAGCTAGGTTAAGAAGGGACGTGATGATTAGTGATCAGCAGTATGGTTTCATGCCGGGAAAGAGCACTACAGATGTGATGTTTGCTCTGAGAGTGTTGATGGAGGAGTAAAGAGAAGGTCAGAAGGAGTTGCATTGTGTTTTTGTAGACTTAGAGAAAGCATATGACAGGATGCCTAGAGAGGAGTTGTGGTATTGTATGAGTAAGTTGGGAGTGTCAGAGAAGTATGTAAGAGTGGTACAAGATATGTACAATGGTAGTGTGACAGCGGTGAGGTCTGCGGTGGGAGTGATGGATGCATTTAAGGTGGAGGTGGGATTACATCAAGATCAGCTCTGAACCCTTTCTTATTTGCAATGGTGATGGACAGGTTGACAGACGAGATCAGACAGGAGTCCCCGTGGACTATGTTGTTTGCAGATGACATTGTGATCTGTAGTGAGAGTAGGGAACAGGTGGAGGAGACCCTGGAGAGATGGAGATATGCTCTTGAGAGAAGAGGAATGAAGGTAAGCAGGACTAAGACAGAATATATGTGTGTGAATGAGAGGGAGGATAGAGGAATGGCGAGGATGTAAGGAGTAGAGGTGGCGAAGGTGGATGAGTTTTAAATACTTTGGATCAATAGTTCAGAGTAATGGCGAGTGTGGAAGAGAGGTGAAGAAGAGAGTACAGGCAAGTTGGATGGGTGGAAAAGAGTGTCAGGAGGGATTTGTGACAGCCAAGTACAAATAAGAGTGAAAGGGATGGTCTACAAGAGGGTAGTGAGACCAGCTGTGTTATGTGGGTTGGAGACAGTGGCATTGACAAAAAGGCAGGAGTTAGAGCTGGATTTGGCAGAATTGAAGATGTTAAGATTTGCACTGGGAGTGACGAGGGTGGACAGGATTAGGAATAAGTATATTAGAGGATCAGCCCAGGTTGGGCAAGATTACATTGGTTTGGACATGTGCTGAGGAGGGATGCTGAGTATATTGGGAAAAGAGGAAGGCCTAAGATAAGGTTTATGGATGTGGTGAGAGATGACATGCAGGTGGTTGGTGTGACAGGAAGAAATGGAAACAGATGATCCGTTGAGGTGACGTCTAACAGGAACAGCCGAAAGAAGATGATTATAAAGTAATATTTATATACATATTATAATTTTACTTTTAGCTTCCATGATATCCTCCTATGTGGTTTCATTAAATTATATTCTTGTGTGACTATACTGTATGGGGCACTTGTGTTTATATGGGGGTTTCACATCTTTTCTACACTATCTCACTTTTGGAACTGCTACAGTAACTTGGTTGACAAAAAACAGTTGCTACATAACACATAGAAAAATAAGCTGTTTGTCTTGGTACTTGCACCATGAATGCCTGCATGCAACGCTGGGACTCTAACCAATACACTATTTCAGTTTGGAAACTTCACCTCTATATTTGCATTTATCTCCTATGGGATGTTTAAACTATGCTAAGCAGGGGTATGTGGCAGCAAGCGGGAATATACCTGTGTGGACAGCGGTAAGCAATGCTCACACTAGTTAAGCAATGTGGAAGCCAACCCAGTGTAAGACACCGTAACCGGAGGTCAGCAGGTCTGAGCCTAGCGCACACCAGAGCATACCTGCCTACACTTCCCCCACAGTGCCTTAGGCATGCTGTAGCCCACAGCCTTTGTTGTGGCCAGTGACAACATAATCAGCACTCCCAGGTTCCACCCCTGCACACTATAGTCCAGGTGAGTTACCACGAAGGCATGGCAGATATACAGTCAGCTGCTGTTATCACAAACATATCATCTGGCACAGTCAGTCAATGGTATAGGAAATGTATGTAAGTATGTACATTAATACCAGCAAACATGTGCACAGTGCTCAGTCACAGTAGCCTGAGCAGTCTGCGAGTACCAATGAACAGCACCTGTCCATGCATACTGTGAGAACAGTAGTCTCGTATAATACTGAAGAGAGGAATGGAAAACAGGCCACGTCGTGGGAGCGTGTTACATCTGAGGAAGCAGGAGATGAGGCTGGTCTGGTGTGTGAGCAAACCGCTGCATCTGAAAACTCTGGCAGGATGCTACCAGTTGGAGAAACAGTGTAGACCAGCAAAGTGTACTCGTGACACAACAACAGGTCTGTCCCTGCTGGGACGCACCAGATGTTATGGGTCACAATAATGTTTCCACCAGTATCATAGGTGGATGAAGGGAAGGCTCAAACATACGTGGACTAAACTGATGAAGAGCTTGCAGAAAGTTGCATCGAGACAGTAATATGGAGGAATACCAAGATGTGCAGAGAAGGAAATGTGTGGAGGTGTGGTATGGCAGGGTTATCAACTGCAGAATGAACGGATGCTGTGTATGTGGAGCTCGAGGGCAGGGGAAAGGGAGCATGGAAATGACATTAAGGTAGAAATATGCAAATTACACAGAGCTGCAATAGTGTAGTGGGCAGAGCATCCACCTACCACACACACATTCTCGGTTCGTATCCCACTGCAGCACATTCCATTTTCTATGTGAAATATGTATATGAACATTTTTTGACATTGTTTGCTGTATAACCTACTAAATAACATTTAAATGTGAACCGGAGTACTGCTTTAAATGCACATGTGAAGTGTCAGTGGCATAATGAATAAGGCACTAGTAAGCAGGTTTAAGCACAAGTAAGCATATATTAGCACTAGTAAGTGTGTGTAAGTGTGTTTGCATGGGGGTAAGCATTGCCTACACAGATTAAGCAAAGTAGAAGCTAACTGAGTGTAAGAAACTGTAACCAGAAATTAGCAATGCTTACCATTGTGCAAACCGGCGTACAACTGCTTTAAAGTGCCTTAATCACTCTGTACCCAACGGCCCATGCTCTGCCCAGCAACAAATAAATTACCTTTGCAAGGCTCAAACTCAGGATCCTGTACACTATAGTAGTCAACCACTAAGCCATCATAGCAATACAAATGAGCAAGGTATCAGCAAACTAATCCTCACCACAGGAAAATCAAACCAAACATGTGCACTGAATCTATGTACAGTGTGAAGTGGTATAACCTGCTACATAACATAAATATGTGAAATGGAGTACTGCAGTAAGCATAGATGTAAGGTGTTATTGTAATGAAGTGTAGAAGTCCCGAGGTCCCTATACAGTGTATGTACACATGAATCATGGATACCAGACACATACATAACCTGTAATGAAGAATAAATCACTGCCAAAAGGCAACTATAGTGCAAATTAACTATTAAGCAATGCTAACCACAGCACAGCTCAACTTAGTAATAGTAAGCAATGTTTAGGGGAGCCATTCCAATCTGCCTAGCAGTATGCCCCTTTAAGCACTGCCAACCTTAGGTAAGCAGGTGTGCCCATAGCTTAGCTTTTTAAAACCCAGCCAATCATGGAACAGTGTGGGTAACTGGCCGTATTTAAACCACACAGGCAGGAATACGTTCCATAACTGGTTGTAGCTTCCTACTGCAAGCAAAATGGCTGGTGTGGGTGACAGCACTCATTTTAGAGTGCAGCACTGGGGCATCCAAGAGTGAAAAATCATGGTATGGCTCCTGGTAAAACACCATGAGGAGAGACTACTGCAGGGCCAGTATCAGGGCTCATAGAATAAAACAGAGGCCTGGGACAGTCTCACCCGTGACCTCACCAGTACCACAGGTATCCCCCGGACTGGTGTGCAGGTCAGACACCACCATACTGACCTGAAGTGGTGGAGGGGGGATGTACTGCCACAATGCATCCAGGAGTCTCGGAAGATGGCTAATACCCCAGTACTGAGTAAGTACTCATTCCACTGAGTAGTTAGGATTTGCCTAGCTTGTGTATACTATGGATAGGTATAGCTAAATATCACTGTATTCCTCTGACAGCTGCAGATGAGTGGGCTGCAAACCAGCAAGCCCATGATGCTAGGTTGCAAAGGCTGCGTCACGAGGCAGGTTAGTAATTAGTCTGCATGTAATGTCATAACAAGAGCCTCAGAAAGTATTGCACCAGCAGAAATAAATGTGTAATAGTCTGTGAATAAAGGTATAACCCGTGGAGTGCTTCTGTTTACTCTTCTGTCATATGTTGGTGAACTGTTGCATAGTATAGATAGTACTGTTGTAGTTTAAGCAGTGTCACCCACACTGTGGTGTGCAGATAAACTGTGTATGAAGTCCTGCATAGCAATGTTGGAAGTGTCAAGAGGTCCGTCATATTGTACAAGTGAGGGAGACCTAGATAGAAAACAGTAGAAAGCTTTACATCAGTTCCCTGATAGCACAGTGTACTGTGATGTTAGCTATATTATTTTTTGTCACACACAGCAGGGGTTTGAATCCTGGGAGTGCTACTAAGTTGAATGCATAACCATACCCCACAACTGTACAGATTTTGCAACAATGTTTAGATAGAAAGCTGTATGCATAATTACACCCAACTGTACAGAATGTGCTAGAATGTTCAGATTGAAAGTTGTATGCATATACATATCCCACAACTGTTCCAATCTGTCCAGCATGTCTAGATAAATGGCCCATATCACCAGCCTGGTACCCCGTTCCCCTGAAAACTCAGTGTGATGATCCAAGAAATGTAGGCAGCCATTAATAGCATATAACTGATAGTCAAATATGTACATAGTCATAGAATGCATATGAAAACAAACCTGTCATTCTAGCACCTCACCCAACGTGTATGACAGCAATTCTCAACATATGTTGCATTAACACCTGCATCTTGTCACTCCTGTATGTAAGACACAGGTCACGTATATAATAATCTATAAACATACCAGTGTACAATATAAGGCCATTGGGTAGTGTAATAATACATGTAAGGGAATGATCACTGCAGTGACTAAGAATTTTGTGAAAACTACAAGGATATATCAGTTGTTAATTGAACTTTCTCTCTCACCCCTACCATATGTGCAAAATAACCCAATGACACTCCTCAACTGGTATGTGTACACTCCAAACATTTGTTGGGACATATGTCCTAATGGCTTATGAATATTCACATCTGTTTCTATGCATATGCCATGTTAATATACACCCATATTATCACCTAATAGTGGCCTGTTGCCATCAGTGAAACCTGCTCTTGTAATGGCCACTGTTGTTCCATATATGCAAGTGTTCTGTTTGCTCTGCAACTGTGTTAAATCTGGTGTTTTGGGTTAATGGGAATACCTATGCATGCTTTTATAACTGATCCTGAAAGCTGACGACTGTTACTAACCCATATCTGTTATAAACCTGCTACAACATAACTCGTATGGGAAGGCCGGTCTCAGCGGACCCACCTGTCCCACCTCAGCTGGCCATGGCACCTGGCACCAGCACATCTGGAGCCCAGCCTGGGACCTCCTCCTCTGTGGGCCTTGTGCCACCTTCAGGTGGAACCGCTGCAGGAGATGGGGCTCACCCCCTCCTCAGAGCAGGTGTGGAGGGGAACCTGTCACTCATCAACATGACCGGGCAGTCGTGCATAGGGAGCTTGATCTGGAGTTTCGAGACCGGCTATGCCAGCTTGAGGGCCGAATGGCACAATTAGAGGGTGAGCCTGCACCTCCTACTCAACCCCCAGCACAGACACCTTTGGGGCCATGAAGGTGCAGTGGAGACTGCCCATGGGTGGGGTCCTCAGTCCCACTGTTTTCAGTTGGGGGCTCATGGGCTTGCGACTTCCAAACACCCCTCTCTGTCCAAGGTGTTTACCCCCCCCCACATGTGTCATATACCGGCCCTGTATGCATCTTGTTTGTCTTGTCTGTTAACCTACCCAACCTACCTCCCCAAATATACCTACTACCCCTCCCCAACATCCCACTCTCACCTGAAAAAATAAAAAGGGCAATCTGTTCCCACAAAAAAATCTCACCCCATACATAGCTGCCCATTTTACACGTGTCCACTGGACACATGCAATCTGGTGTAATTGGCAATGAATATATGTTGTCCTCTCCCCTCTCCCAAAGGTTTGAAGGACCAAATGTACCTCCAATTTCAGTGTATATGCACAGCTATTGCTGTAGAATAAATGGACAGCTATGGACCTTTCCTATACCCTTCCTGCACATGCCTCGCTATTTTCTCTACTGTCTTACCCTCTTTGTGCCCCTTTTTTCACCACTTTCCCATCAACCTCTTTTTCTTTTCTTTTAAAGAAATTAGCGTGGGGGTAAGCGGCAGTAAGCACTTTTAAGCATTAGTAAGCGGGTTTCCGTGGCTTTGCACGGGGGTAAGCTATGCTTACACAGGTTGAGCAATTCTGAAGCTGAGTGTGAGAAAACATAAACTGAGGTTAGCAGTGCTTGCCATCGTGCAAACCCATCAAACCCACTTACAACTGCTTAAGAGGGCCTTAATCACTGTATCCAATGGGCCGTGTTCTGCCCAGCAACAAAATAAACAGCTCTTGCAAAGCTCAAGCCAAGGACCATGCACACCCTAGACAAAGTGATGTACCACTAAGCCATGACAGATGCACAGATATTCAATGTTTTCAGAAACATATCATCCAGTCCTGTCATGCAACAGTACAGAGCATGTATACCAATGCCTAGATGTCTATGTGTGTAACTATATTAAAATCTAAACAGATACAACATAGCTATATATGAATATATATATATATATATATATATATATATATATATATATATATATTTTTTTTTTTTTTTTGTTGTTTTACTAACTTTGTATACATATATATCACTATATATGCACATATTTACATGCATATGCCTAAATTGACACATATATGTGTCTAGATCTATATGTCTACAAATACACAGCGCGTTACATATGTGCACAGAAATATATCTATGTAGGTATATACGGACATAGTTATATATATGTTAGCAGACATATATGTATCTATATAGGTATATATGTCCATACATCTGTAGATAGCAATGGCAGATTAACAAATACACATATGTCCACATGCACCGTTAATGGGGTTGAGAGGCCCCACACACTATACTTCTTGTACGAATAGGCATTCCCCCCACAGCCAAACACGTGCACCCTGCAATACACTACCAAGTACAGTCTGCCTCCCATAGGACATGTAATATATGGAAGCCATCAACATCCCCAGGATACAGATACACAGACACAGATATGCAGATACAGATATACATATATCTAGATATATATATCTATATATATATATATATATATATATATATATATATATATATATATATATATATAATTTATTTATTTATTTTACATTTGTTGACCGGGCTAGTCTAGCTGGATACATGTCCATTTTCAGTAGAGGCCCGGGGAGAAAAGCTCCAAGAAATCATACAAAGTTAATAGAAAGTTAATATAGAAGTTATGACAGATATTATAAAAACAGCAAATGTTACATAACAGCAAAATTTTTTTTTTTTACAGAAGTAGTACAAATTAGAATACTCATAGTGATTTTGTGAGAGGGTACAATATACATATATGCTGTACGCAATAATATTGTTTATTGATACATAAAGGGAAGATAATAAAGGATGTAGGGTGAGATTTAGAGAATAGGAAAATAATTAGTCAGGTTTAGTACATATATCTATATAAATATCTATATATATAGTACATATATATATATATATATATATATATATATATATATATATATATATATATATATATATATATATAAAGTACATATAGTAATATATATATATATATATATATATATATATATATATATGTGTGTGTGTGTGTGTGTGTGTGTGTGACTACACACATACACACACAGATATATGTACAGTAAGATACATATGTAGACGCACACAATATGGAACAGCCACTATGCCTACAGTTAACACCTGATCAACTGGACACTGTATGGGCCACCCATACAAATGTCAATCATTGCCTGCAACATATATCCATAGAAAGGTCATAGGAAAGACACCACACACAGGTTTGCAGAAATGGGAATCCTTTAATTGTGTATTATAAGAGTTCTATATGCCATGTCATATAGCTGCTCAGATACTGACAACCATATAAACAGAGTACTGCAAATGTGAAACAGTTACACTAATACAGTATTCTGGAAAGGTTCACAACTGTTGCTGTCCAGGCCAAGCCCTTCGGACATCACATGATAGACATACCTCTGTCCAGCAAGATGATAGGCCCACAGTAGTGAGGTATGCAGAGAGGCTGCATTTCAAGGTAGACTAGTATGTACAGATGTACAGACACACACACACACACACACACACACACACACACACACACACACACACACACACACACACACACACACCATGTAACACCAGTACTATACAAAGCATAACACAACTCTACTCACAGTCTGTCTGTAGCTCCTGATCCTCCTACAAATATGTGGCCACTCTGAGTGTGCAGGTGCTCCTGTAAGAGGTATTGCAACCTGCTGTCTGTAACACTGATGCCCACACACAGGAAGGATGTCCATCACACAGGAAATGTAAAGGGACCATGCCCACATGCTGTAGGGATTTATAGTGGGTGGTTGCCATGACAGTGGTAATCGGAAGTAGTACACATAGGTTCATAGGTTCATAGGTTCATACTAGGCTATCTGCCCAAGGGCATTTACAAGCCTAGCCCATCGTTTTGTGGCTTACACCACCCCTGGGGAACTATACCCATTATTTTGCTGTGCCTCTGTCGAGCAGTGACACTGAGGTAATCCCTGGGGTATATCTGCGATCTCCCATCCATTGGTCAAGATTTCTCTTGAACAAGGCCAGCGAGGTGCTCTGCCTCACATGTACCGGGATTTTGTTCCACAGCATAGGGAGTCTTTGGGTGATGAATCTATCCCTCCAGCACGTCCTATTAATAGCCGTGTCGAGGTTTAAGTCTCCCGCCCTTGTGGCTCTGATGGATCTAGATTTTTGAGGTGAAGCATATTCATCAAATCTGGGTTTGACATGGCCTTGTATGTTAGGCAAAGGTCACCCTGAGCAAGCGGTAAGTGACTGAATAGAGCTGGAGTTCTTTCAGTCGGGCAGCATAGGACAGATTTTGAGACCCTTTATCCTTTTGGTGAGGAACTTTGTGGCCTCTCCAGCTGCTGCAAGTGTCGGGTCAGATACATCCCGAATGGGGCATTGTACTCAATCATTGGTCTGATGAGTGATGAGTAAAGGAGACTATGACCTCCCTTGATCTAGATGTGAATCCCTTCATGATAAGGTGGGCAATGTAGAAGGTCTTCCTAACTACTTTAGCTACATGGGTGTCGAATGACAGACTACTATCAACCTGGGTCCCCAGGTCCCTGATAACTTCTTCTGTGCTCAGTGGATTGCCACCTATTTGTAGCTAGGGGTAACCTTGTTTTTCCCAAAGGGTATGACTATGCACTTTTTGGCATTTAACTTCAGGCCGTGGCTCTGGCACCAGTTATCCGTTTCTGTGAGACCCTTCTGAAGGATATCTGTGTCAGATGTGTTTTCTACTATGGCCCAGTTTGCAGTCATCTGCAAACTTTGTCAGCCATAACCCTCCTGTGTTTGCTTGTACTTGGAAAAGTAGATGCCAAACAAGAGTGGGCCCAGGACTGAGCCCTGTGGGACACCACTTGTGACAGGCTTTGAGTCTGACATGGCGCCAGCAACTCTGACCCTGTGGGTTCTGTCACTCAGCCAGTTTGCAACCCATCTTGTGATGTATGGGTTAACATTTAAGCTGATGAGTTTTTCAATGATACCCGAGTGGGGTATTGTATCGAAGGCCTTAGCCAGATCGAGGTAGGCTGTATGGACTGCCTTTCCCTCGTCAATGGCTTTGGTGACTGTTTCGAAGTCAACCAAGTTTATAAGGCATGATCTGCCTTTGACAAAGCCAAACTGGGTTGGATCCAAAGTCTGCAAATTCCTATGTCTTTATTTATGAGGTCCATTATGATCCTCTCCATGGCTTTGCAGATAAGGCTTGTCAAGCTAATGGGCGGTAATTTCAGGGTCGGTGGAGGCACCGCCTTTGTGAAGTGGGACCACAGTTGCAGTGCGCCACTCCCTGGGTACGTATCCAGAGGTAAGACTTTGATTAAACAGCTGTCCTAGCTGTGGGTTTAATTCCTCATTGAGTTCGTGGAGCACACAGCTGGGGACACCATCAGGTCCCATGGATGCTGTGTTTTTGCTTTGGAGAGCAGTTCTCACTTGGGCTGGAGATGTTTGGGGGCTGCAATCGTTTGGTATAGATATCTCTCCTTTTGGGGAGGGGAGAAAAAAGTTTGCACTGAACCTGTCAGCCAGTATGTTGGCAATGTCTGTAGGATCAGTAATCTTCACATCATTTTGAACTAGTTCTGAGCATATCTGGGAGTTTCCTCCTAGGTTTCTAACATAGCTAAAGAAGGCCTTATGATTGTCTTTTGAGTCTTTAGCTATTTTTCTCTCGAAATTTGCTTTGGATGATTTTATGAGAGCTCTTAGTTTTTACTTATAGTGATCAAGGGTGTCTTACCTTTTAAGGATTTTGCTCTATCTTGTAGTAGCTTCCTCCTTTTATTGTAGAGTTTGTTTATGGCTGGGGTCCACCAGACTGGGCGCTTTTACTTGGTACTAAGAGTCTTTGTTTTGTTTGGGATTGCCTTATCCATGCAGTCCTGCAGGTGCTGGTAGAAGGTGTTTGTAAGTGATTCAGCGGCTTGAGTACTGTTTCCGGCTCGGGGCCTTAAAGGAGACCACACTAGTCTTTAGAAGTGTGAAGTCGGCTTTTGAGAAGTTCTTTACTGTGGTCTTTTTATTTCAGGTGGGGGTGGGATGAGGACCTCCAGCGAGATTAGTTTGTGATCTGATCTCACCAGTGAGGTATACTTCCGGTGTTGAACATTGTGCTCCCATGTTTGTGATGATGAGATCAAGTATGTTATCTCCTCTTGTGGGGATGGTGACTAGTTGTTCCATGGCATTTGAGTTTATGAATTCCAGGAACTTTTGGGCTAGGGTGTTTGGGCTTGAGTAGTGTTCCCAGTCTATATTAGGGTAATTGAAGTCACCTAGTATGATGGTGTTTGGTGATACATTTATCCCCTCTAGTGTTTTCAGGAAGGCCATGTGAGGTTCCTGAGTTTGTGAGGGTGGCCTGTAACATGCTACAATTTGCAGAGCAGTCTTGCCTATGGTTAATTGCACCTGGATGGTCTCCGATGCATCGTGCGTTGCCACCAGTCTTGAGGTGTAATTATATATGTGTATATATATATATATATATATATATATATATATATATATATATATATATAGAGAGAGAGAGAGAGAGAGAGAGAGCTATCTGGATAAGTATATGTACATATATTTCCACCATATGTCCTGGACATGGAGTGTGGCCATACCACAGCCCCTATAGCCCTAAAGTCGTAGTGCAGGGGGATGTCAGGTATGTATAGCAGGTATATTACTAGTCTATTGCTACTGTCATTGGGATTGTCTTCACAGATATGGTGTGTGTGGAAGGTGACATCTCCTTATAACACTTGCCATTGGCTACTGACAGACATCCTAAGGAAATCATTGTAAAGTACCGCCGCTAGCATGTAATGCCCCTGTGGAGTGCAACAGAGATATTGGCCAATATATGTGGAACTTTGGACACACACTGTACAGTCCACAGGTATACACCTAATCCCTTAGTGCACAACATGTATACCAGGCCTGACAATATGGATGTAGACAGCCATGTAGATGGGTATAACACATAACGACTGGTATGCATTTGCCTTTGGATTCACACACTCCTGTCTGGCCTGACACATAATGACTGCTGGTACAGGGGTGCCATGGACACATACTACCCACTAGATATTGACATGCATCTGTACAGCATCCCACTGCTCTGTCTGGCATACATTACTTTTAAGGAAGGCCCAGCAGCAGTACATCTGGTTAGTATCTGCACATGACATCTCACTGGGTAAGTACACTAGGCTGCTAGACATGTAACAATGCACTGTACAGGCTACAGACAGACTGTCTCAACACTGGCCTACATCTCGTATGGGGGAATGCACATGTACTTGCATATATAGCAGGCTCAACAGCCATGTCACAGCACAGGGTAAGATACACTTGTGTGAAAGTGCATAACCACAACCAATGTGAACACAGCCACAGCCACATATGGTAAGCTAGCATATTATTACAGTATATGAACTATCTGTTCTACACCATCCTCATATGTGCCACTCACAGAAAGACCCTACATATACTGGGCTGCTACACAGTTTGGACTGATGGCTGTCAGTGGTGTTGGGACATGTGTGTGTATGGCCCTACAAACCTGTACGGCAAAAAAGTATCATACAGTGGGGCAGCATGTAACATCAGATAGAAGGGGAGCAAGAACAATGACATCTACCACAGTCTGTAAACAGGCTAATGTATATATTAACAATACACACACTGCCGACATTCACCATCACTACACAGACCTCAGTACTGTACAAACATCCACAAAATGTCCAGGTTATGTCATGAAATATAACCCCTACTGTACATGACATGTGTAGCAATCTGATATATCACTGGCTTGTTATCAGATATGATGTCATGATTTATGGTGAACAGCACATATGCACCACTTCATGCATGACATATGTACAAAGGTTGACAGAGGTGTGGCTGACAGTGCATACACAGGGCCAGTATAGACATGTTGCTGTGATAACCTCATAAAATTACCATTGTAATGGGGTTTGTTGCAACATATGTGCTATGAGGGATATGAAGTCAGTAACTGTCATGGCCTTCACCATCTACAGACTGCAATCCTCACACTACCTTCTGCATTCTACAGATAGATGCACCATGGCTACCACATGAAACCAAATGCACAACACTGCCCAGTCTGCAGATGACCCTGCAGATGGGGATTCCTCATATACATGGAACTGACATGGGAGGTATTGCGACATGTACAACAGGCATATCCAGACAAACACTATTAAACCAACATTACTCCAAATGCAGTATAGCAGCACTTACAGTCTGTAGTCAGGTCAGGCACATCCCTCGCTGTTCATTGCCCTCTTTCCACAGTGTATGTTGTTAGAGGTAAATCCTAAATCCATCTGAGATGCTGTTTGCCAAACAACAGATCTAGTTCCTGCTCACAGTGACTGAAAAGGGTCAACACCACCATGATGTCCCTAGGTATTGGAGTGTGTTTCCATGCATTTGGCTATGGGAATGTTACCACAGCTGTTCCACATTCAATGAGCTAGGGGAGGGCTGCAATTCATGCAGAGACTATCAGCTGATCATGACCATCACTTAAAATACACATGCTGGTGCCTAAGCAAAGCAGGTGTAGGCCTCCACATCCACCAGAGAGTGGGTGGGTGAGGCAGACAGAGGCAAATACATGTCAGGGAGAGGTGGGAGAGTAAAACTGAAGCATGTTTGTGTCACACATCTACCAGCAGAGGGTATCAAACCCCCGACAACTATGTAGTACTATCACTGTTCAATACAGTTATTGGATGCACCACATGGGTTATCTGCTGTGGAGCACTCAGAGCATATATGTGATGGTGAGTGACATCTGCAACAGGGATATGGTAGATATATGGTAGATGACGTACACGTGCCTGTCTGCATGAATAGGTGCCAACGTCAACACAGGCACACACACACAGGGACACACACACAATGACACACTTGGCAGTGCCAGGAGTGCAAATCATCACTAGTGGGATTGCCACAGCACATCAGTGTGCAGGTATCACATGCACCACATGGGTCATATGGAGGTCGTATGGGCAAGGAGTATGAAGAGGTGTCAGACATCAGACAGCATGCTTCAGTATGCCCTGGGTGGTTGTAGTCAGTGTGGATGTGGACATACGAATCATACAACACACACATGAACACACAGGGTGCCAGTTCTGATGTGCATGGGTGCATGTCTGCATGGGTGTGTGGTGGTCAACTGTGCCAGCAGGCTGTACAAGGATAGGCGATTGGTATACCTTGGCATCAGGCCACATGACAATGGTCTGCATTGTTGCTCAGGCCTGTAGTTTCTGCATTTGTCCACACAGGTGGGTACTGCATCCCCCATCCAGTCACCTGGGGTGACTATTGTATGTGGCCAATGCTGTGCATCACTTGCCATGTATGTGTTCCTTAGTCCATGACATGGATGGAGTCTGGGATGTGCACACCTCCCACATGCATGTAGAGTGACATGTGGAACTGTACCTGGGGTGTCTGGCCCATGTTGTGAACACAGATTATCATCAGATGTGCCAGTCTTGCCCACCTGTGGCAGGAACTGGTAATGGGCAACAGGTTTACCCTGCACCTACATTGATAGCATGCTAACAGCATTCCCTGATTTCAGTGTCATCTGTCCATACAGGGCATGTTGTCAGGCATGGTATGTCCATTGTGAGTCACATGTGAAGGCACAGTGGGGTTGCTAACTGTGATTGGTTGGCCTTGATGTCACATGTATGGGTATGGCTTTGCACCCCAGCCTCGTAGCTAATTTACATCTGCTATCCCTGTATGGTTGACATTGTGATATATAGTAGGGACACCATAAAAGAAATAAGCAAAACCTCCTCCACATTGCCCACAGGTGTCACACACTCACCCCCACCTCTACACAGGATATGAGTTACAAACACACACACACACACACACACACACACACATGTCATGTCTGGGAGTAGAACCCCTACCTAACTAGTTTACTACACTATAGCACTACACAGTTATAGTACGCGTCACAGACATTACTGAAGTACTTCTTCCCCAAAGGTGTATTACACAATGAATGACAGCAGGATTGCCTAAGTAAGGCATTTGAAATGTACTGTGAGTGAGTAGCCTATAATGCATTGTTCCATACACAGACACTGAAACACACACAAAACATCCATAACTGCCATGGATGGAGATGGAACCCTACCACAGTACTAAATCACACTACAGCAGTACGCAGTTACAGGACGCGCTACAGAGATTACTGAGCGACAACCTTCCCAGAGGTGTATTTCTAGGTGGGTGACATCAGCAGCCTTGCCAAAGTTGAGTATATGAATTCTAAGGAGTGTGAGTACCCTAAAAAGCATTGTTCTCTATTCATTCAAAGACAGACAGAGACACACGGACACACAGATTTACACACACATACAGTTGCCAGGTCTGGGATTGGAACATCTATCTAACTACATTATCACACTACAGCATTCCGCAATTACAGGACACACTAAGAGGATTACTGGGTTATGATTTTCCCAGAGGTTTATTTCTAGGTGAGTGACATCAGCAGTCTTTGCCACAGTTGAGTATATGAATTGAACGTAGTGTGAATAGCCTAATAAGCATTGCTCTCTACTCAGTCAGACGCACACACATTCACCCACAAACACAGTTGGCAAGTCGGGGTTGGAACACCTACCTATCTATTTCATCACACTAAGTACACAGTTACAGGATGCACTACGGAGATTATTGGGCTATAATTTTCCCAGAGGTGTATTTCTAGGTGAGTGACATCAGCAGCTTTGCCAAAGTTGAGTATATGATTTGTACAGATTGTGAGTAGCCTGAAAAGCATTGCTCTTTACTCAGTCAGGCACACACACAGTTTCCAGATCTGGGGTGAGAACACCTACCTCACTACTTTATCATACTACAGCAGTACGCAGTTACAGAATGCCCTACGGAGACTACAGGACTGCGATTTTCTCAGTCATGTATTTCTAGGTGAGTGACATCAGCAGCCTTGCCAAAGTTGAGTATATGAATTGTACGGAGTGTGAGTAGCCTGAAAAGCATTGCTCTCTAATCAGTCAGACACACATGCACACACACAGTTGCCAGATCTGGGGTTAGAACACTTACCTCACTACTTTTCACACTACAGTAGTACGCAGTTACAGAACGCGCTACGGAGACTACTGGACTGTGATTTTCCCAGTTGTGTATTTCTAGGTGATTGACAAAGTTGAGTATACGAATTGTACGGAGTGTGACTAGCCTAAAAAGCATTTCTCTCTACACAGTCAGAGACAGACAGACACACACACAAACAAACACTCACACAATTGCCAAGTTTGGGGTTAGAACTACTACCTAACTAGTTTATCACTACAGCAGTATGCAGTTATGGGATGCACCATGGAGATTACTGAGCTACACCTCTCCCAAAGGTGTATTTCACATTGGATGACCTCAGCAGACTTGTCATAATACTGCTATGGGGAGGGCAGTGTGTGTATGGGCCATAACCCATTCATGTAGGGGTTGACATGCTACATGCGGGCACAAACAGGGTCATATGTCACAGGTACGTGTATACAGCTACTAGATGACTACCTCCTTCTACAGTCATGCTGCACAGCTGGCACATGCACCACATAGTCTGTCATGCTGTCAGATACTGGTGGCTAGTATCTGCAGTGAGTGACATCTGTACATGTGTTTGGGGCCCTTTGGCTGTGTGCTGGGTGGGGCAGGCCCAGATGGCTCCTTGTCATGGTCACCCTCTTCCACACATCTATGTCCTTTTACCTTTGGCTTATTATAGTGTGTTGTCCTTACATATATGTCTGTATTCCTATCCACTGTGTGTGCAAGGCAGGAGTGCTACATACTGACATGTGTCTGCAGTAAGAACTGCGACTGCCAGATATGTCTGGTCCACTGGTGTTTGCAGACATGGCCTTTGTGTGTTTAAGTGTGTGAGCATGCCCAGTATGGCCATCTGTATTGCATGTGTGGATCAAGTCCAGGTAGTTTGTATTGCGGTGCTGACCTTTGTGTTGTACACCGACAGGTAGCATGCTGTGTCTGCAGTGTATCCATTGGTCATTTGGCAATGACTGTTGCTACATTTTTGCATAGCGGGGGGGACACCTGACTGTTTCTACATTTCTACACAGGAGTGGGGGGAGCACACCTGACTGTTACTAAAAGTGTACGTTGGATGGGGAGGCACACCTGACACTTGTACACATTTGCTAGGACTGCACTTGTATGTCAGGTACTCCATTTCAGTCTGTAGTCTTACCTATCGTGCTGGCTAGAGGCATACCAGTGTACTAAAGATCTTAGCTTTAATTACCTACATATTAGTATCTGACTTCCTAGCCTTCACAACTTACATCCAACTGCCTGGCCTGCTGTAGTCTGTCTGTGTAGGCCTGGGGGAGGGGTTACCCATAGGGCACATTCAGAGGCCATAGTACTGCATTTGTTTGTGTTTCTACACCTGTCCTGCTGGCTGAGACTGTTGTTGGGTATGTGAACCTTCCTGACTGATGTGTGGGTCTAATGGACACACATGTCACTCAGCCCATTTTCTGCAGTGGGTTTTGTCACCCTGTGTAGTACTGGCTACTATGGTGACTCCAATATGTTTTACAGATGTCATGGTGCCACTGTGGGTGTCTACTGTCTGCTGCCTTAAAATTTGGCCACCCAATTCCCTTGCATGCTCACATCCATACCATAGCTACAGGAATCAACACATTTGGCAATTGATTTACCTTGAGGGTGTGCCAAACTTGAGGATGGTGCTGAAGGGCTGCCTATGTTGGATGCACATAGTACACTCCCTATACATGATTGAGCACAGGTAGTGTCATGTTTGGCATCCCTTTTACTGTCTGTGTGAGATAGAGAGGTGTCATTCCCTGGGTCCCTACTGTGCCAGTGCATATGCTATGCATTGCCTCTTTGCCAAGGCCAAGGCATACTGGTCATGCCACCTTCTGCCTACTGGGGCAGGCTTAGGTTGTTCCTCCTCTGAGTCACTCTGTACCTGTACAGACCTTGGCATTGATGAGGGGGGTTGTGTGGCCCTGCCCCATGTTCCTGCTGTAGCTGTTTCTGCAGGATCATATTGTGTAGCATAGCACATACCATAACAATTTGGGTACATGTAGCTGGTGAATACTGAAAGGCTCCACCGGATGTGTCCAGACACTGGAAATGTGACCTGAGCATCCCAAACACATGCTCTATTTTATGTCTGGCCTGTGCCTCATTATGGCGTTGTTGTTCAGATGTGTGTGCATTTCTGATGGGTGCCATCAGCCACGGCTCCAATGGGTACCCAGCATCCCCCACTAGGTGACCATAGGGGATGTCCACATTGGCAAATCTGTGGTACAGCTGTGTCAGATGCCATATGTGTGAATCGTCATAGCTTCCAGGGCAGTCAGCACACACATTCATTATAATGCCCTGGGCATCACATACGACCTGGCAGTTGATGGAGGGGATGCCCCTGCGGTTGATATAGGCCCTACCCTGCTCACCGGCTGGTGCTTTGATGTGTAAATGCGTGCAGTCTATAGCACCCACTACCCCAGGGTATTCTGCTGTTTGGTGGAAGAGATGCATATTGCTGGTCAGCACCTCACATGTTTTGAGGAAATATACGTGCTCACTGGCATGTGCTGACATGGCATCCAGGAAATGGTGGAATACTCTGGATGCTGATGCCTGTGAGATCCCCATGATATCTCCAGTTGTGCTTTGGGAGGTACCTGTGGCTATTATACCTAGGCCTACACATACCTTGGTATCCACTGGGATGGGTTCCCCTCAGCCAGTTTGGTGTGTCAGGTGTGGCTGGCACAGCTCAACAATTTGCTGTAGGAGGTCTCTGTCCACCCTATAGTGCTCCACTATCTCCAGCTCATGTAGCCCTGGCAGGTTACCCTGGGTCTGTACATTCTTCCTTGTCTCCTCTCAGTAGGTTGTTCGGCAGCATTCACATTCTCACCACCCTCAGCCTCTTGCACATGTTGTTCTATGTTGCCTGCTGCAGCCCTTCTCATTTTGTAGGTTTGTTTGTTAAAATTAAACCGCTTGTATACACCGGTGGTGTAGAGTGTAAAAAAACAGAGGGGAAGGTGTTTGCTTAGTTTATAGTAGTGTTCTGGGCTGGGCTGGTCTGCTGCCTGTGTATTTGGCTGATTCTGATACATTTCACCTGTCAGCTCAGCTAGTTCTCCTTGATTACCTTCCTACTGCTGTTTTCCCTTCCCATTGCCTCCCTGTTTAAGTCCATGTGCCCGCCGCACAAATGGAGTGCTTAAATGTACACAGAGCTGCTATTTCCTGGTTTAACTTCTTTTTTCTTCCTGTAAAACCCGGTGCGTGGTGCGCACACCTGCTTACACTTTGTTAAGAGTGCTAGGCAGCTGTGCTAAGCTAGAAGCAATCCCAAGCCACAGGGCTCTAATCCACTTACAGTATGCCTGATACACATCCCCATGATGTCACCTATATCCTAGTCTTGCACCCGGCTATTTATACTCTTACACTCATGGGAACTGCCTCACACCCTGGGGAAAACTGGGATTCACTATCCTTCACCTCATTTGCATAGGATTGCCTGCTAATGCATAGTTACATGTCCCACACTGAGCCTACCCCCTTAGCAACCATTATTCACTGGCCAGGTTGTCTTCTGCCTGCCATTGACTTGCATGGCAGGCTATTGCTTTTAGTTAGAATGCTTATTTTAGGTTTATTTTATTATTTTACCCCCAATCCCATTTGCTCGCCACTGCCCTATGCTTAAACAGGTGTGATCGGCGAAAAAAAATAAAAGTTGTAGTTTTTTAATTTTTTAAACATTTTGCAATGCCAATGGCCTTCTACTTGGCCATTGCCATGCTTCCTCAATGATGTGCAGTCTTTATTTGGAGCTGTCATAGCTATGTTTTGGAGTTTGCAGTACCATACTCGGTTCATAGGTTCATAGGTTCATAGGTTCATACTAGGCTATCTGCCCTAGGGCATTTATAAGCCTAGCCAGAGTGTGTTTGGCTTTTGCCACCCATTTTAAATGAATTTTGCTATTCCCTTTTTCGAGGTTAGTATACTGTGCCTCTGTCTAACAGTGACACAGAAGTGATACCCGGGGTAAACCTACTATCGCCCATCCACTCATCAAGATTCCTCTTGAAGAGAGTCAATGAGGAACTCTGCCTAACCTGGACTGGGATTTTATTCCAGAGTGAAGGGAGCCTCTGGGTTATGAATCTGTCCCTCCAGCATGTCCTATTTATTTCATTGCTGAGGTTCAAGTCTCTCGAGCACGTAGCTCGATGGGATTTGGATTTTCTGAGGTGCAGCATGTCCATTAATTCCGGGTTGGACATGGGTTTATATGTCAGGCACAGATCACCTCTGAGCAGGCGGTATGCCACTGAGTAGAGCTGGAGTTTCTTTAACCGGGTAGCATATGGCATCTGTTTGAGCCCTTTAATCCTCTTGGTGAGGTACTTTTGGGGTCTTTCCAGTTGCTGCAGGTGTCTGGTAAGGTACATCCCAAAAGGGGCATTGTACTCAATTATGGGCCTGATGAGGGATGAGTAAAGAGGCACAATGACCTCCCCTGATCTAGATGTGAATCCCTTCATGATTAGGTGGGCTATATAAAATGTTTTTCTAACCACTTTGGCCATGTGGTTGTCAAATGAGAGATTGCTATCAACTTGGATCCCCAGGTCCCTAATTACTTCTTCCGTACTTAATGTGGTAATTTGTGGGCACTTTGTTTTTGCCAAAGGGGATAACTATACACTTTTTGGCGTTTAGCTTGAGGCCATGGTTCTGGCACCAGTTGTCTGTTTTTATGAGGCCCTTTTGTAGGATGCTTGTGTCGGCTGGAGAGTCTATTATGGTGCCCAGTTTGCAGTCATCTGCGAACTTGGTCAGCCACAGTCCTTCCGTGTTAGCCTGTACCTCCGAGAAATATATATCGAACAAGAGAGGTCCCAGGACTGAGCCTTACTAACATAATATATATTACGCTAGTCCTGCACGCCCTGACTCCTGCTCCCTGGATGGCATATTTGCCTCATCTGCATGGTCTTCACCTGCAAATGAGGTGATTTGCATACGGGGGCTGGAGATGTGCAGCACTAGTGCTACAGTGCTCGCGCATTTCAGACTTGCATGTACGTGGATCGCTCAGCCGCCATATTGGTGAAATTTCATCTAACACTAATCATGCACGCCATGCAAGTTTTTGAAAATCTGGGGGAGATTATTAACAGAGGAAGAAAGAACACAAACTGAAAAACTTTGGAATGGTGTGGTAGTTTGGAACATGGTGAAAGAAACATGCTCATGCATATGTATATTATGTTAAGAAAGCACTAAAATATTAGATGTAACCATAGTGGAACTAGGAGGAACTATGGTAATAGACATGAGATAGAAAAAATATGTGTATAAGATATATGTATATGCATATGTAACAAAAAAGAGTGAGAACATGATGTTTAAAAATATTTTTAAGCATGTAAATATGGACATTATAGTGGTGGGTGATTTTAATTGTAAATTAAGGAAAATGAGAGCAATTGTGATGTGAAAATGGCTAAAAAAATTATGAGAAGTGGAAAGTTAAGTTATGGGAGAATAACCATTGGACCTATTAAAGGAATGAAATTAGGACAGAAATTAATTATTTTTTAATATCTAATATTTAAAAGTTGTAAAAAAGGAATTAAGTATGCTGGATTTTCAGGTCATGTGGCAATTTGAGTTAAAGTACAGGAAAAGAAAAAGTATATAAGAATAGGAAAAGGAATAAAAAGAATTAATGAAAATGAATTAGATTTAGAAGAGAATAAAGAACTTGTGGAATTATGGAGATATATGACTATGAGGGAGTTTTATGAGAAATGGACTGTTTGGTGGCTTAATTTTTAATAAAAATATAAAAAGTATTTTTAGAATGTATAAGGAAGAAAGAAAGAAAAGAAAAACAGAGATATAAGATATTAAGTCAAGAAACATTTAGAGACGTATTAGAGAAGAAAAATGCTAAAGCCTTAAGGATGATTTGCACAGATTTATGTGAAGCCAGTTTAGCTCATTTCAAAGGAAATCACATGCTAACAGAGCTTAGTAATATGCAAAACTCTTCCACATGTCACTGAAGGCTTCTTAAGGTAAACATTGCTAGAAAAGTCCATAAGATCAGACAATCATGAATAAATATCAGGAGTGAATTATGTGATAATTTCAAGTTAAAAAAATCAAAGAAATGCTCATATAATTTTTTCAAGTTTATGCTTCACTTAAAACGTTCACTGAAAGTTTTAGTAAAATTATTTATTTACGTATTTTTTATTGTTTCAGTTTTAGTAGTAATTTTATTCAAATATTAGAAAAAAACTATGGAATTATCAAGCAGATCTCACTCCTATAGTTACAAAAGCATAATCAAAATTCTTTTGATTATACATTAATAAACAATAACAAAGGCATGAAAATTATACCTTAAACATGGATACTACAGATGATGCCAATTTAGAAATATTATTATTTGGAAACAAGTAATTACTAGTAGCTTAAGAAAAATGTGCCATATAAACTATTTATCTATCTATACATTTATATCTATATAGTCAGATTTCTCAAGAATCCACAGTATCATTGGGTGCATATCATACAGGATTAAATGCTAGCAAGGATTGTCATTTACATAATATTGACAGTGGAATAGTATCTAAGCTTATTCAAAGATACACTTCCACCAAACTAAGTAGGAAAGCTTTCAGAGAACCCAGACTCATCATAAAGAATGTTTTACACTATGGATAAAAATCAGAATTATTATTGGTATAAATAGGCCCCTCACACAGAAATAAAACATATAGCTAATTTAAATGTTATAACTACTCTTCAGAAAAACAAACATCATAGTTAAGGTGTTAATTTTTTATAACTCTCACATACAAAAGAAAAATACTGCTACTACTAATAATAATAATATCTCATTTTAGTAGCTATGCTGGGACATTGCTAGCCAAATCTGACTATCCAGCCAAATGTAAAAGCTCCTCACCTATAGTCTGTTGAACCAATTTGCAAAATAGTTCAAGTCAGTAAAGAAATGACAGTAATCAGTATCACACAAAAATATCTGCAAATGCAGCAAAACATAAAGTTTGTTGTATTTACTGTATTTTATATTTTTATTTACTCTTGGCTGTATGGGTTAGTGCCACTAGACCATTTAACTTTCATCATGAGAGACCCAATGTGGTATTCATAATAACTAGGGAGATTTGGCCAGGCCATCAGGGAACTTTCCCTACTCTTAGTAGTCGGGGAAAGGATTTGTGTGTTACACATTCTGACTTCCTGTTTCCTGTCCAGGCACAGAGGCAGCCAGGATTAACAGGAAGAAAATATAGCTGATTCAGCTTTGGCTGAAAATGAAGTCTAGGTTGATGAAAATGTAGTTGAAATGGTAGAATCGCTACCAGAAGTTTTTTCTGATGCCGTGCATGCAGAACAAATAGTGATGTTAACAGAAAAGGAGATAGTGGTTGTAACAGAGATGGATTCAGAGGAAAACTTTCACAGGAGATTGTTTGAAGGAGAGGCAGTCACCTCTGAGAAATGCATAATTACAACCCTCCAAACAGGAGTGGTGCGGGATGATTATTTTGAAGAAATGATAAACCAAAGTGAACCAGAAAGTGGACACCATGGAGAAAATAGGAGAAGAAAAAGGAGAAGAAGACACTGTGCAGAAAAAATTCACGAGACAAAAACTTATGCACAAGCTGTGGGAGAAGGAGCAAAGAAGAAAGAAAAAATAAAAGCAACAAAAAAGAAGTATACAGTACATGTCAGCTGTAAAAAAGTAGAAAGTTTGGACAAGTATAATGTTTGGGACTCTGATATAGCACCTCTGGGTGTCAAAGCAAAATAGGTAAGAGCATTTATTTTAATTAATAAAGAGACTATCTGTGACTTGATATTTGAGACTTGATAGGCCATGGAAAATGTTTTGGGTGCATATGAAAGAAAAAAAAAATATATATATATATATATATATATATATATATATATATATATATATATATATTTATTTATCCATAGTCAGAATATGTCATGCAAGGTTTTTACAGACAAACAAAAAAAAAATAATGATCCAGTTTAGAACTGAAGTTGAAGCAAAAGAACTGAAAGAACATGTGTTAACTATATGTAAAGAAGTAATGGACACTGCAAAAATATATGATGAAAGAGGACTATTGACTGAGGGAAGGAAATATGGAGTAATACTGAAAATGGAAAATTATAATGTTATGCCCGTACCTAGCATTATTGATGTTCATGGTAATAGGGGTTTTTTAAATGGGTCAACAAAAAACTTGTTAGTTTCGTGGAAATTTATCATTTAATCAATGAATGTGATAAAAAGATGTTATTTATGTGGCAAAACAGGGCATAATGCAAAAAAATCTGATTTAAAGTGCAAAAAAATGTGGCAATACTGGTAATTCATGACTTGAATGTAAAACGAATGTGCAAGAAAATGAAAATGACGTTATATAGGATAAAGAAATAGTACAATGTGTTATACAAGAAAATGTACAAAAAGATGTAACTGAAAAAGAGGATATACATGAAGTTAAAGAAAGTAACAAGGAAAAAGAAACAGAGGAGACAAGTGAGGAAGAAGCTGACTGGTGCACAGTAAAAAATAAAAAAAATTTGATAGGGAAAAGAGTTAAATAAAGGATAAGAAAATTAAAAAACATAATGCTTAGGGAAAATAAGAAAGGAAAGGGATAAACAGTTTATTATACTAACTGTTTTTAAAAGCTGAAAATATTAGCTTTAAATGTGAACAGTATGAAAAATCTTAAAAGGAGAATAGGTATATTACAAAGAGGATCAGGAGCGGCCTTAGGTCAACTGGTGCCCTAGGCAAAAGGGTTCCAGGGTGCCCCTCACCACACCACCCGGTGCCCCCATCCTGGTCTACCTATACCAAACAAATACTAGAAAATCGCCCCTGCTAGAGCGGCGCCCTAGGCGACCACCTAGTTGGCCTGTGCCTAAGGCCGGCTATGCCTAGGCCTTAGAGAATAGATATATTACAGTAGTGTGCTGCAGTAGAGAATAGGTATACTACAGTGTTGTGCTGCAGTAGAGAATAGGTATACTACAGTGATGTGCTGCAGTAGAGAATAGGTATATTACAGTGGTGTGCTGCAGTAGAGAATAGGTATATTACAGTGGTGTGCTGCAGTAGAGAATAGGTATATTACAGTGGTGTGCTGCAGCAGAGAATAGGTATATTACAGTGGTGTGCTGGAGTAGAGAATAGGTATATTACAGTGGTGTGCTGGAGTAGAGAATAGGTATATTACAGTGGTGCGCTGCAGTAGAGAACAGGTAGATTACAGTGGTGTGCTGCAGTAGAGAATAGGTATACTACAGTGGTGTGCTGCAGTAGAGAATAGGTATATTACAGTGGTGTGCTGCAGTAGAGAATAGGTATATTACAGTGGTGTGCTGCAGTAGAGAATAGGTATACTACAGTGGTGTGCTGCAGTAGAGAATAGGTATATTACAGTGGTGTGCTGCAGTAGAGAATAGGTATATTACAGTGGTGTGCTGGAGTAGAGAATATGTATATTACAGTGGTGTGCTGGAGTAGAGAATAGGTATATTACAGTGGTGTGCTGCAGTAGAGAATATGTATATTACAGTGGTGTGCTGCAGTAGAGAATAGGTATATTACAATGGTGTGCTGCAGTAGAGACTAGGTATATTACAGTGGTGTGCTGCAGTAGAGAATAGGTATATTACAGTGGTGTGCTGCAGTAGAGAATAGGTAGATTACAGTGGTGTGCTGCAGTAGAGAATAGGTATATTACAGTGGTGTGCTGCAGTAGAGAATAGGTATATTACAATGGTGTGCTGCAGCAGAGACTAGGTAGATTACAGTGGTGTGCTGCAGTAGAGAATAGGTATATTACAATGGTGTGCTGCAGTAGAGACTAGGTAGATTACAGTGGTGTGCTGCAGTAGAGAATAGGTATATTACAATGGTGTGCTGCAGTACAGAATAGGTATATTACAATGGTGTGCTGCAGTAGAGACTAGGTAGATTACAGTGGTGTGCTGCAGTAGAGAATAGGTATATTACAATGGTGTGCTGCAGTAGAGAATAGGTAGATTACAGTGGTGTGCTGCAGTAGAGAATAGGTATATTACAATGGTGTGCTGCAGTAGAGAGTAGGTATATTACAGTGGTGTGCTGCAGTAGAGAATAGGTATATTACAATAGTGTGCTGCAGTAGAGAATAGGTAGATTACAGTGGTGTGCTGCAGTAGAGATTAGGTATATTACAATGGTGTGCTGCAATATATGCATGTTATTGTTTTAGAATATATCAGATTATTAACAGAAGAAGAAAGAACACAAACTGAAAAACATTGGAATGGTGTGGTAGTTTGCAACATGGGAAAGAAACTTGCTCTGGCATATGTATATTATGTCAAGAAAGCATAACAATATTAGATATAATCATAGTGCAACTATGATTAATTATAGTAATAGACTTGAGATGTAAAAATATGTGTATATAATTATAGCTTTATATGCACATGTAACAAAAAAAGAGAGAGATGATGTTTAAACATATTCTTGAATATGCACATATGGACATTACAGTGGTGGGTGATTTTAATTGTAAATTAAGGAAAATGAGAGCAATTGTGATGTGAAAATGGCTAAAGAAATTATGAGACGTGGAAAGTTAAGTTATGGGAGAATAACCACTGGACCTATAAAAGGAATACAATTAGGACAGAAATTGATTATTTTTTAATAGCTGATATTTAAAAGTTGTAAAAAAGAATTAAGTATGCTGGATTTTTAGATCATGTGGCAATTTGGGTTAAAGCACAGGAAAATGAATATATAAGAATAGGAAAAGGAATAAAGAGAATGAAAGTGAATTAGATTTAGAGGAGAATAAAGAATTTGTGGAATTATGGAAACTCATATGACTATGAGGGACTTTTGTGATAATTAGACTGTTTGGTGGCTTAATTTTAAAGAAAAATATAAAAAAGTATTTTTAAAATGTATAAGGAAGAAAAGAAAAAGAGAGAGAGATAATATGTGAAGTCAAGAAACATTTAAAGACTTAGAGAAGAAAAATTCCTTTTATGGAAAAGAAAGAGAAATATATAAAATGAATCAAATTAAAAATAACAACTTGTTAAATAAGCAAATATATTGTTTACAAGGAAAGAAAGAAGAGGTAGCACCATATTATCATGCCTACTCAACTTGGTCGACTTCTTTGAGTCAGTCTCCAGAGCTGTGGATGAAGGCAAGGTGGTTCATACAGCCTACCATGATCTGGCCAAGGCCTTTGATACAATTCCCCACTCAGGAATCATAGAAAAACTCACTAAGCTAGGCATCAACCCCTATATCACTAGGTGGGTTGCAAACTGGCTCACAGATAGAACCCACAGTGTGAAAGTACCTGACTCCAAGTTAGACTGCCGACCAGTCATGAGTGACTCTCACAGGGTTCAGTTCTGGATCATCTCCTGTTTGGTATCTACTTCTCTGAAGTCCATGCCAACATGAAGGGACTCAGGCTGACTAAGTTCACAGACGATTGCAAGTTGGAAACTATTATTAACTCCCCAAGTGATGTTGACATCCTACAGAAAGGCCTCACTGAGACCAACGACTCATGTCAGAACCATGGCCTTAAGCTCAATGCCAAAAAATGTGCCGTCATCCTCTTTGGGAAAAAAACAGTTCCCATTAATTACCACATTGATGGTAGTCCACTGAACACAGAAAGCGTTATAAGAGATCTGGGAACACAGGTTGACAGCAACCTCTCTTTTGACCACCACATTGCCACTGTGGTCAGAAAGCCCTTCTATGTGGCACATATCATTACTAAGGGTTATGCATCCAGGAATAAAGAAGTCATTGTCTCCCTCTACTCTTCCTTCATTAGGCCAATTATCAAGTACAATGCCCCATTTGGCATGTACCTCACTAGACACCTGCAACAACTGGACAGGCCACAAAAGTACCTCACAAAGAGGAACCTAGGCCTTAAACACTTGTCTTATATGGACAGACTCAAAAAGCTCCAACTATTCTCTGTCTCATACTGCCTACTTAGAAGCGATCTCTGCTTGACTTACAAAGCCATGTCTGACCCAGCTCTGTTAGAAATGCTACATCTAAAGAAATCCCACTCCCTCTGCACTACATGCTCCAGAGACCTCAACCTCATAACCACAATTAACAGAATGTACTGGAGGGACAGGTTCATAACCCAGAGAGTGCCCATGCTATGGAATAGACTTCCCATACATGTCAAACAGAGCACCTCACTGGCTCTTCAAAAGAAATCTTGATGAGTGAATGGGAAATAGAAAATTCACCCCGGAGATCACTCCAGTGGTTCTACTCAGCAGAGGCACTTGGAACTGGAACTAAGATCGAGTGGCACAATGCCAGTGTAATCTTATGGACTAGGCTTGTAAAGTCTGCAGAGCCATTAGCCTAGTACACACCTATGAACCTATTTGAGTAAAATAATAAAAGAAGGAAAAATAATAAGAGAATAAAAATAAGGAAGGTAAGGAAATAAAACAGCAAGAAGGAATATATGAAATAATTAAAGAATATGTATTGGAATTATTTGTTAAGAAAGAAGAAAACATAGAACAAATTTATAAAGGTGAAAAATTAAATATGGAAGATAATGAGTATTTAGAACAAAAAATAACCATGAAAGAACTGAATGAAATTCTAAAAGATATTAACATGAATTCTGCAACAGGACTGGATGGACTTGAGTATGGTATGTATAGAGAAATGAAAAAGTGGCAAAACATATTTTTTATGGAAGTTATGAATGAATGGTTAAAAACTGGAATTAAAGAGAAAAAGCTATGTACAGTAGTTATAAAATTTATATTTAAAAAAGGAAATAAAGAGTAGATAAAAATTAGAGATCTATAACATTGAATAATGCAGACTATAATTTTTTTATGAAAATAATAAAGAAAATGTTACAGAAAAAAATGGACACAATACAATATATGACCAAAATGTATTTGGAAAAAAATCAAAAGGAAGTTAAGAGTTATTATGGATAATAAGAGAAATAATTGATGATATCATAAATAAAAATGTAGAAGCAAGGGATATAAGTAAAGGGGATATAAGTAAAGTTTATGATAATATTCAATATAAATCATTAAGGGGAATTTTGCAGACATATAACATAAGCAAAAAATACTACAAGTAATAAAATCTGTTTATGAAAGGAACTATGTAAAACTAAATGTAAATGGCTGGATTGGGGAAGAAATAAAAACAGAATGTGGACTAAAACAGGGCTGCCAGCTAGTAGTGCAAATTTCTCAGTAGTTATGAATGTAATAATAAAGGAAATTAATAAACTCTCAAGTATTGATGGATACAAAATGAGTATTATCCATATAATTATACATTATTGGCAATTGTAAGTACAATTGCCAATAATGTATAATTATATGGATAATATTGTATTAGTTGTTAAAGATAAAGTATGGATGGATAACGTAAATGAAAAATGAAGTATAAATTAAAAAAAAATGGTTTCAGTATAAATAAGGAGACACGTAAAGGATTTGGTTTTGAAGGTATGATAGGAGGTGTTGAGTTCAATTGAAAATATATCGATATATTAGGAATAACATTTGGAAGGAATGAATACAGACAACAATGGGATAATGTACTCAAAGACGTAAAAGATATGAATATTTATCATATAGATTTTCATATAGAAAAAAGCACATTTGTTGAACACCATCTCTTCTTCTGGCTTTTCCCGGTTAGGGGTTGCCACAGCAGATCACTTGTCTGCTCATGATTAGCAGTGGAGTTTTACAGTGTTGAGTTGCCAGCCCGGCACCCAACCTTCCACAGAAGGCACACACATGCACACACTCATACCTAGGGCCAATTTAGAGTATCCAATCCACCTACAGCATGTCTTTGGGATGTGGGAAGAAACCAGAGCACCCAGAGGAAACCTACGTGACCACAGGGAGGACATGCAGACTCCGCACAGAAGGAACCCCAGCTGAGAATTGAACCAGAGAACCTCTTGCTGTGTGGTGGCAACACTAACCGCTGCACCACCATAGGCGCCACTATTTGTTGAACACCATCATAATAGGAAAATTGCTTATGTTGCTGACATCTATATGATTTCTAGTAAGTACAAAAAAGGAACTAATGATGATTACATTTTCTTTTATATGGGTCTCTAGACTGAATTCAGTCAAGAGAGGGATTCTATATATGAAAGAAGAACATATACGATATTAAAAGGAATTATGAAGGAAAATAAAAATGTGATAGAAATGATACTATATTATAAATAAAAAGAATTATGGGAAGGAATGAAAGTTAAAAAAAAGAAAAAAAAGCATTCCCCCGGATTCTCAAAAGCTTGCACGGTGTGTGTGATTGTGTTAGATGAAATTTTGCCAATATGGCGGCCGAGCGATCCACATACGTGCACGTCTGACGTACACGAGCGCTGTAGCACTAGTGCTAATGCTGCACCTCCCCAGCCCCCGTAATCAAATCACCCCATTTGCAGGTGAAAAACATGCAAATGAGGTCAATTTGCCATCCAGGAAGCAGGGCGTGCAGGACTAGAGTAATATGCAGAAATGTACTCAGTTAGTAACTGAGTACAGAACTGCAAACTGCAAAAAAGAGTTATGACAGCTCCAAATAAAGGCTGCATAGCATTGAGGAAGCATGCCCATGGCCAAGTAGAAGGCCACTGGCATTGCAAACAATGCCAAATACAACTTTCATGAAATGTCCGCTGATCACATCCGTTGAAGCATAGGGCCGTGGCGTGCAAACGGGATCGGGGGGGGAAATAATAAAATTAACCTAAAATAAGCACTATAACTAAAAGCAGTAGTCTGCCATTCAAGTCAATGGCAGGCAGAAGACAACCTGGCCAGTGGGTAATGGTTGCTAAATGGGGAGGCTCAGTGTGAGACATGTAACTATGCATTAGCAGGCAATCCCATGCAAATGAGGTGAAGGATAGTGAATCCCAGTTTTTCCCAGGTTGTGAGGCAGGTCCCAAGAGTGTAAGTGGTGTGCCTAAACCTGCCTAGCACCTTTACAAAGTGTAAAACAGGTGTGCACATCGTGCACTGGGTTGTACAGGAAGAAAAAATAAGTTAAACCAGGAAATATCAGCTCTGTGCACATTTGAACAGGGAGGCAATGGGAAGGGAAAACAGCAGTAGGAAGGTAATCAAGGAGAACTAGCTGAGCTGACAGGTGAAATGTATTAGAATCAGCTAATTACACAGGCAGCAGACCAGCCCAGCCCAGAACACTACTATAAACTAAGCAAACACCTTCCCCCCTGTTTTTTCCACACTCTACACCACCGGTGTATACAAGCAGGGAACTTTTAACAAACAAACCTACAAAATGACAACATTATTGCAGCTGGCAACATAGAACAACATGTGCAAGAGGCGGAGGGTGGTGAGGATGTGAATGCTGCCGAACAACCCACAGTTAGGAGACAGAGAAGAGTGTACAGACCCAGGGTATCCTACCAGGGGCTACATGAGCTGGAGATAGTGGAGTGCTATAGGGTGGACAGAGACCTCCTACAGCAAATTGTTGAGCTGTGCTGGCCACACCTGACATATCAAACTGGCTGAGGGGAACCCATCTCAGTGGATACCAAGGTATGTGTAGGCCTAGGTATACTAGCCACAGGTACCTCCCAAAGCACAACTGGGGATATCAGGGGCATCTCACAGGCATCAGCATCCAGAGTATTCCAACAGTTCCTAGATGCCATATCAGCACATGGCAGTGAGCACATATATTTCCTCAATACATGTGAGGTGTTCACCAGCAATATGCATCTCTTCCACCAAATAGTAGAATACCCTGGGGTAGTGGGTGCTATAGACTGCATACACTTACACATCAAAGCACCACTCGGTGAGCAGGGTAGGGCCTACATCAACCTCAGGGGCACCCCCTCCATCAACTGCCAGGTTGTATGTGATGCCCAGGGCATTATAATAAATGTGTGTGCTGGCTGCCCTGGAAGCTATGATGATTCACGCATATGGCATCTGAGCAGCTGTACCACAGATTTGCCAGTGTGGACATGCCCTATGGTCACCTAGTAGGGGATGCTGGGTACCCACTGGAGCCGTGGCTGATGACACTCATCAGAAATGCACACACATCTGAACAACAATGCCATAATGAGGCACATACAGGCCAGACATATAATAGAGCATGTGTTTGGGATGCTCAGGTTACAGTTATGGTGTCTGGACACATCCAGTGGAGCCTTGCAGCATTCACCAGGTACATGTACCCAAATTGTTATGGTATGTGCTATGCTACACAGTATGATCCTGTGGAAACAGCTGCAGCAGGAACAGCATGGGCAGAGCCACACAGTCCCCCACCAATGCCAATGCTTGTACAGGCACAGAGTGACTCAGTGGAAGAACAACCTGAGCCTTCCCCAGTAGGCAGAAGGAGGAGTGCCCAGTATGCCCTGGCCTTGGCAAAGAGGCAATGCATACCATATGCACTGACACAGTAGGGACCCAGGGAATGACACCTCTCTCTGATTTGCACAGACATTAAAAGGGATGCCAAATATGACACTACCTGTGCCCAACCATGTATAGGGAGTGTACTATGTGCATCTGACATAGGCAGCTCTCCAGCACCATCCTCAAGTCCGGCACACCCTCAAGGTAAGTCAATCATTCTACCAATTGCCAAATGGAGTAGAATGTGTTGTTACCTGTAGCTATGGTATGGATGTGAGCATGCAAGGGAATTGGGTGGCCGAATGTTAAGGCAGCAGACAGTAGACACCTATAGTGACACGCATAGTGGCACCATAACATCTCTAACACATACTGGAGTCACCATAGTAGCCAGTACTACACAGGATGGCAAAACCCACTGCAGGAAATGGGCTGAGTGACGTGTGTGTCCATAAGAGATGAACATGCCAGTCAGGAAGGTTCACATACCCAACAACAGTCTCAGCCAGCAGGACAGGTGAAGACAAACACAAACAAATGCTGTACTATGGCCTCTGAATGAGCCCTATGGGTAACCCCTCTCCCAGGCTTACACAGACAGACCACGGCAGGCCAGGCAGTCAGATGTAAGTTGTGAAGGCTAGGACGTCAGAAACTAATATGTAGGTAAACAAAGCTAAGATCTGTAGTACACTGGTATACCTTTAGCCAGCAGGATAGATAAGACTACAGACTGAAATGGAGTACCTGACATACCAGTACAGTTCTAGCAAATGTGTACAAGTGTCAGGTGTGGTACTCTATCCAACATACACTTATAATAACAGTCAGGTGTGCCCCCCACTCCTGTGTAGAACAGTAGAAACAGTCAGGTGTCCCCCCTGCTATGCAGAAATGTAGCAACAGTCAATGCCAAATGACCGATGGATACTCTGCAGATACAGCATGCTAACTGTTGGTGTACAACACAAAGGTCAGAACCACAGTACAAACTACCTGGACTTGATCCACCCATGCAATACAGATGGCCATACTGGGCATGCTCACACACTTAGAAGAATGAAGGCAATGTCAGTCAACAACATACTGAAAGGTCATACTGGGCATGCTCACCCACTTAAATAAATGAAGGCCATGTCTGCAAACACCAGTGGACCAGACATATCTGGCAGTCGCAGTTCTCAGTGTAGAGACACTTGTCAGTATGCACCACTCTTGCCTTGCACACACAGTGGATAGGAATACAGACATATATGTAAGGACAACACACTATAATAAGCCAAAGGTAGATGGGCATAGATGTGTGGAAGAGGGTGACCGTGACAAGGAGCCATCTGGGCCTGTCCCACCCAGAATACAGCCAAAGGGCCCCAAACACATGAGGTGTGGATGTAACTCACTGCAGATACTAGCCACCAGTACCTGTCAGCATGACAGACTATATGGTGCACATGCCAGCTGTGCAACATGACTGTACAAGGAAATAGCCATCTAGTAGCTGTATACATGTATCGGTGACATATGACCCCATCTGTGACCGCATGTGGCATGTCAACCCCTACATGAATGGGGTATGGCCCATGCACATACTGCCCTCCCCATAGCAGTATTATGACAAGCCTGCTGAGGTCATCCAATGTGAATTACACCTTTGGGACAGCTGTAGCTCAGTAATCTCCATGGCGCGTCCCATAACTGTGTACTGCTGTAGTGATAAACTAGATAGGTAGTAGTTCTAACCCCAGACATGGCAATTGTGTGAGTGTGTGTTTGTGTGCATGTCAGTCTGTTTCTGACTGTGTAGAGAGAAATGCTTTTTAGGCTACTCTCACTCCGTACAATTCATATACTCAGCTTTGGCAAGGCTGCTGATGTCACTCATCTAGAAATACACCTTTGGGAAAATGATAGCCCAGTAATCTCCGTAGCATGTCCTGTGACTGTGTATTGCTGTAGTGTGATAATGTAGTTAGGTGGGTGTTCTCACCTCAGACCTGGCAACTGTGTGTGTGAATATGTGTGTGTGTGTCTGACTGAGTAGAGAGCAATGCTTTTTAGGCTATTCACACTCTGTACAATTCATATACTAGAAATACACCTCTGGGAAAGTCATAACCCAGTAATCTCTGTAGTGCATCCTGTAACTGCGTACTGCTGTAGTGTGATGAAATATGTAGGTGTTCTAACCCCAGACTTGACAACTGCGAATGTGTGTGTCTGACTGAATAGAGAACAATGCTTTTTAGGGTACTCACACTCCTTAGAATTCCTATGCTCAATGTTGGCAAGGCTGCTGATGTCACCCATCTAGAAATATACCTCTGGGAAGGTTGTAGCTCAGAAATCTCTGTAGTGCATCCTGTAACTGGGTACTGCTGTAATATGACTTAGAACGGTGGTAGGGTTCCATCTCCATCCATGGCAGTTCTGGATGTCTTGTGTGTGGTTCTATGTCTGTGTATGGAACAATGCATTATAGGCTACTCACGTGCAGTACATTACAAATGCCCTACTTTGGCAATCCTGCTGATGTCAGTCATTGTGATATACATCTTTGAGGAAGGGTTGTTCTGGTAATCCTTGTGGTGTGTCCTATAACAGCTCTATGCTGTAGTGTGATATAGACCTTGGTCAGGATTTGTAAACCCACACATATCAGTTGTGGATGTCTTGCGTGTGTCTCACTGTCTGTGTAGGGAACAATGCATTTTAGGCTAGTCACTCACAGGACAGTTGACATGCCCTAGTTTAGTAATACCGCTGATGTCATTCATTGTGAAATACACCTTTGGGAAAGATGTACTTCAGTAATGACAGTGGTGTGTACTATGACTGCGTAGTGCTGTAGTGTAGTAAACCAGTTAGGTAGGGGTTCTACTCCCAGACATGACAGGTATGTGTGTGTGTGTGTGTGTGTGTGTGTGTGTGTGTGTGTGTGTGTGTGTGTGTGTGTATGTATTGTCGGCAATGTGGAGGGGGTTTTGTTTATTTCATTTATGGTGGCCCTACTATATATCACAATGTCAACCATACAGGGATAATAGATGTACATTAGTTGAGAGGCTGGGGTACAAAGCCATACCCATACATGTGACATCAAGGCCAGCCAATCACAGTTAGCAACCCCACTGTGCCTTCACATGTGATTCATAACAGACATACCATGCCTGACAACATGCCCTGTATGGACAGAAGACACTGACATCAGGGAATGCTGTTAGCATGCTATCAATGTAGGTGCAGGGTAAACCTGCTGCCCCTTACCAGTTCCTGCCACAGGTGGGCAAGACTGGCACATCTGATGATAATCTGTGTTCACAACATGGGCCAGACACCCCAGGTACAGTTCCATATGTCACTGTACATGCATGTGGGAGGTGTGCACATCCGAGACACCATCCATGTCATGGACTAAGGAACACATACATGGCAAGTGATGCATAGCATTGGCCACATACAATAGTCACCCCAGGTGACTGGTTGGGGGATGCAATACCCACCTGTGTGGACAAATGCAGAAACTACAGGCCTGAGCCACAATGCAGACCAATGTCATGTGGTTTGATGCCATGGTATACCCATCGCCTACCGTTGTATAGCTTGCTGGCACTTTTGACCACCACACACCAGTGCAGACATGCACCCAAGCATGTCAGAACTGGCACCCTGTGTGTTTGTGTGCATGTTGTATGGTGTGTATGTCCACATCCACACTCACTACAACCCCCCAGGGCACAGTGAAGCATGCTGTCTGATGTCTGACACCTCCAAATACTCATTGCACATACGACCTCCATATGACCCATGTGGTGCCTGTGATACCTGCACATTGAAGTGTTGTGGCAGTCCCACTAGTGATGAGTTGCACTCCTGGCCCTGCTAAGTGTGTCAGTGTGTTTGTGTCCCTGTGTGAGTGTGCCTGTGTAGACACTGGCACCTGTTCATGCAGACAAGCATGTGTACATCACCTACTGTATGTCTACCGTATCCCTGTTGCAGAATTCACTCACCATCCCATATATATTCTGAGTGCTCTACAGCAGGTAAGCCATGTGGTGCTTCCAATAACTGCATCGAACTGTGATAGCTCTACATAGTTGTCGGGGGGTTATTACCCTGTGCTGGTAGGTATGTGACACAAACATGCTTCAGTTTTACTCTCCCACCCTCCCTGACATGTATTCACCTCTGTCTGCCTCCCACACTCCCTTTCTGGTGGATGTGGAGACCCACACCTGCTTTGCTTAGGCAGCGGCATGTGTATTTTAAGTGATGCTCATGATCAGCTGATGGCCTCTGCACAAATTGCAGCCCTCCACTATCTGATTGCATGTGGAACAGCTGTGGTAACATTCCCATAGCCAATTGCATGGAAACACACTCCAATACCTGGGAACATCATGGTGGTGTTGGCCCTTTTCTGTCACTGTGAGCAGGAACTAGATCTGTTGTTTGGCAGACAACATCTCAGATGGATTGGGGATTTACCTCTAACAACATACACTGTCAAAAGAGGGCAACAAACAAGAGGGGGATGTGCCTCACCTGACTACAGACTGTAAGTGCTGCTATACTGCATTTGGGGTAATGTTGGTTTAACAGTATTTGTCTGGATATGCCTGTCATACATGTCACTATACCTGCCATGTCAGTTCTATGTATATGAAGAATCCCAATCTGCAGAGTCATCTGCAGACTGGGCAGTGCTGTGCTTTTGGTCTCATGTGCTAGCCACGGTGCAACTATCTGCAGAATGCAGAAGGTAGTGTGAGGACTGCAGTCTGTAGATGGTGAAGGCCGTGACAGTTACTGACTTCATATCCCTCATAGGACATATGTTGCAACAGACCCTGTAACAATGGTATATTTATGAGGTTATCACAGCAACATGTTTATATTGGCCCTGTGCATGTGCTGTCAGCCACACCTCTGTCAACCATTGTACATATGTCATGCATGAAGTGGTGCATATGTGCTGTACACCATAAATAGTGTCATCATATCTGATAACAAGCCAGTGATATGTCAGATTGCTACACGTCATGTACAGTAGGGGTTATATTTCATGACATAACCTGGACATTCTGTGGATGTTTGTACAGTGCTGAGGTCTGTGTAGTGATGGTGAATGTTGGCAGTGTGTGTATTGTTAATATGTACCTTAGTCTGTGTATAAACTGTGGTAGATGTCATTGTTCTAGCTCCCCTTCTGTCTGATGTTACATGCTGCCCCACTGTATGGTACCGTTTTGGCATACATGTTTGTAGGGCCATACACACACATGTCCCATACCACAGACAGCCATCAGACCAAACTGTGTAGCAGCCCAGTATATATAGGGTTATTCTGTGAGTGACACATATGAGGATGGTGTAGAACAGATAGTCCATATACTGTAATAGTATGCTAGCTTACCATATGTGGCTGTGGATGTGTTCACACTGGTTGTGGTTATGCACTTTCACACAGGTGTATCTTACCCTGTGCTATGATATGGTGGTTGAGCCTGCTATATATGCAGGTACATGTGCATTCCCCCATATGAGATGTAGGCCAGTGTTGTGCCAGTCTGCCTGCAGCAAGCACAGTGCATTATTACATGCCTAGCAGCTTAGTGTACTTACCCAGTGAGATGTCATCTGCAGATACTTGCCAGATGTAGCTCTGCCGGGCCTCCCTTAAATGCCATGTATGTCACACAGAGCAGTGGGATGCTGTACGGATGCATGTCAATATCTAGTGGGTAGAATGTGTCCATGGCACCCCTGTACCAGCAGTCATTATATGTCAGGCCAGACAGGAGTGTGTGAATCCAAAACCTATGGTGGCATATATATACCAGTCGTTATGTGTTATACCCATCTACATGGCTGTCTACATCCATATTATCAGGCCTGGTACACATGTTGTGCACTAAGGGATTATGTGTATACCTCTGGACTGTACATTGTGTACCCGAAGTTCCACATATATTGGCCAATATCTCTGTTGCACTCCACAGTGGCATTACATGCTAGCGGTGGTACTTTACAGTGATTTCCTTAGGATGTCTGTCAGTAGCCAATGACACACGTCATAAGCAGATGTGACCTTCCACACACACCATGTCTGTGAAGACAATCCCAATGACAGTAGAAATAGTCTAGTAATATACCTGCTATGCATACCTGACATCACCTTGCACTACGACTTTGGGACTATAGGGGCTGAGGTAGGGCTACACTTCATGTCCAGCACATATGGTGCAAAGATATGAACATATACTTATCCAGATAGATATATGTATATGATTACACATGTGTTGTTGTGTCTTTCGGCTTTTCCCGGTTAGGGGTCGCCACAGCGGAACTCCGGTCTGCTAATGATTGGCAGTGGATTTTTATGTGCCAAGTTGCCCGCCCTGATGCACAACCTGCGGCACATGTCTCCACACAGAAGATGCTCTAACTGGGAATTGAATAGGACAACGTCTTACTGTGAGGCGACAACGCTACCGCGGTACCACAACCGCAGTATATATGATTACACATGTGTAGTACTTCCAATTACCACCGCCATGGCAACCACCCACTATGAATCCCTACATCATGTGGGTGTGGTCCCTTTACATTTCCTGTGTGATGTACATCCTTCCTGTGTGTGGCCATCAGTGTTACAGACAGCAGGTAGCAATACCACTTACAGGAGAACCTGCACACCCAGGGCAGCCACATATTTGTAGAAGGCTCAGGAACTATAGACAGGCTGTGAGTAGTGTTGTTATATGCTTTGTATAGTACTGGTGTTACAGGGTGTGTGTGTGTGTGTGTGTGTGTGTGTGTGTGTGTGT